>NC_139522.1:16419637-16942137 GCF_947247035.1 Vipera ursinii
CTGCTTATAGCATGAAAAGTGCCCATTGCAGATAGAGCTCAAATTCGAAAGATAAACACATATTCATGTTCCCCCGGCTCACCGAAGATCAAAAAACCATGTGTTTTGCAGATCTAATGTCTCCTTGCGGAGATAGCCCATGTTATATCTTGCATTTGTTTGGAAAATCTGCTTATAGAATGAAAAGTACCCATTGCACATAGAGCTCAAATTCGAAAAACAAACACATATTCATGTTCCCCTGGCGCAGCAAACACCAAAAAACCATGGGTTTTGCAGATCTGATGTCTCCTTGTGGAGATAGCCCATTCATATCTTGCATTTGTTTGGAAAATCTGCTTATAGCATGAAAAGTGCCCATTGCAGATAGAGCTCAAATTCGAAAGATAAACACATATTCATGTTCCCCCGGCTCACCGAAGATCAAAAAACCATGTGTTTTGCAGATCTAATGTCTCCTTGCGGAGATAGCCCATGTTATATCTTGCATTTGTTTGGAAAATCTGCTTATAGAATGAAAAGTACCCATTGCACATAGAGCTCAAATTCGAAAAACAAACACATATTCATGTTCCCCTGGCGCAGCAAACACCAAAAAACCATGGGTTTTGCAGATCTGATGTCTCCTTGCGGAGATAGCCCATGTTATATCTTGCATTTGTTACGAAAAACTGCTTATAGCATGAAAAGTGCCCATTGCAGATAGAGCTCAAATTCGAAAAACAAACACATATTCATGTTCCCCCGGCTCACTGAAGACCAAAAAACCATGGGTTTTGCAGATCTGATGTCTCCTTGCGGAGATAGCCCATGTTATATCTTGCATTTGTTAGGAAAAACTGCTTATAGCATGAAAAGTACCCATTGCAGATAGAGCTCAAATTCGAAAAACAAACACATATTCTTGTTCCCCCGGCTCACCGAAGACCAAAAAACCATGGGTTTTGCAGATCTGATGTCTCCTTGTGGAGATAGCCCATGTTATATCTTGCATTTGTTTGGAAAATCTGCTTATAGCATGAAAAGTGCCCATTGTAGATAGAGCTCAAATTCGAAAAACAAACACATATTCATGTTCCCCCGGCTCACCGAAGACCAAAAAACCATGGGTTTTGCAGATCTGATGTCTCCTTGCGGAGATAGCCCATGTTATATCTTGCATTTGTTAGGAAAATCTGCTTATAGCATGAAAAGTGCCCATTGCAGATAGAGCTCAAATTCTAAAAACAAACACATATTCATGTTCCTCCGGCTCACCGAAGACCAAAAAACCATGGGTTTTGCAGATCTGATGTCTCCTTGTGGAGATAGCCCATGTTATATCTTGCATTTGTTTGGAAAATTTGCTTATAGCATGAAAAGTGCCCATTGCAGATAGAGCTCAAATTCGAAAAACAAGCACATATTCATGTTCCCCTGGTGCAGCAAACACCAAAAAACCATGGGTTTTGCAGATCTGATGTCTCCTTGCGGAGATAGCCCATGTTATATCTTGCATTTGTTACGAAAAACTGCTTATAGCATGAAAAGTACCCATTGCACATAGAGCTCAAATTCTAAAAACAAACACATATTCATGTTCCCCTGGCTCTCCGAAGACCAAAAAACCATGAGTTTTGCAGATCTGATGTCTCCTTGCGGAGATAGCCCATGTTATATCTTGCATTTGTTAGGAAAATCTGCTTATAGCATGAAAAGTGCCCATTGCAGATAGAGCTCAAATTCGAAAAACAAACACATATTTATGTTCCCCCAGCTCACCGAAGACCAAAAAACCATGGGTTTTGCAGATCTGATGTCTCCTTGCGGAGATAGCCTATGTTATATCTTGCATTTGTTAGGAAAAACTGCTTATAGCATGAAAAGTGCCCATTGCAGATAGAGCTCAAATTCGAAAAACAAACACATATTCATGTTCCCAGGACTAAGCGAAGACCGAAAAACCATGAGTTTTGCAGATCTGATGTCTCCTTGCGGAGATAGCCCATGTTATATCTTGCATTTGTTAGGAAAAACTGCTTATAGCATGAAAAGTGCCCATTGCAGATAGAGCTCAAATTCGAAAGACAAACACATATTCATGTTCCCCCGGCTCACTGAATACCAAAAAACCATGTGTTTTGCATATCTAATGTCTCCTTGCGGAGATAGCCCATGTTATATCTTGCATTTGTTAGGAAAAACTGCTTATAGCATGAAAAGTGCCCATTGCAGATAGAGCTCAAATTCGAAAGACAAACACATATTCATGTTCCCCCGGCTCACTGAATACCAAAAAACCATGTGTTTTGCATATCTAATGTCTCCTTGCGGAGATAGCCCATGTTATATCTTGCATTTGTTAGGAAAAACTGCTTATAGCATGAAAAGTACCCATTGCACATAGAGCTCAAATTCTAAAAACAAACACATATTCGTGTTCCCCCGGCTCACCGAAGACCGAAAAACCATGAATTTTGCAGATTTGATGTCTCCTTGCGGAGATAGCCCATGTTATATCTTGCATTTGTTAGGGAAAACTGCTTATAGCATGAAAAGTGCCCATTGCAGATAGAGCTCAAATTCGAAAAACAAACACATATTCATGTTCCCCTGGCTCTCCGAAGACCAAAAAACCATGAATTTTGCAGTTCTGATGTCTCCTTGCGGAGATAGCCCATGTTATATCTTGCATTTGTTAGGAAAAACTGCTTATAGCATGAAAAGTGCCCATTGCAGATAGAGCTCAAATTCGAAAGACAAACACATATTCATGTTCCCCTGGCTCTCCGAAGACCAAAAAACCATGAATTTTGCAGATCTGATGTCTCCTTGCGGAGATAGCCCATGTTATATCTTGCCTTGGTGGAGCAGTGGGCTAATGCCTCCTGAAGTAACACCATCTCCCTGCAATTAGTGCAGGTTCGCATCCCACCAGGCTCAAGGTTGACTGAGCCTTCCATCCTTCTGAGGTAGGTAAAATGAGGACCCAGATTGTTGGGGGCAATTAAGCTGACTTTGTAATAATGCCGCTTGGGGGTGTGTGTGAAAGCCCTAATAAGCAGGCATATACATAGAATGAAGGCTACTGCTAAGCTTGCAAGCCGCCCTGAGTCTTCAGAGAAGGGCGGGATATAAATGGAATTAAAATTAAAAAAAACTAAAAAACAACAACAATGGTGATAATGGACATCCCTGTCTTGTACCCTTTTCAATTTTACAAGCTTCTGATAAGCTACCATTAATTATTATTTGAGCTTTTTGTTTGTGATATATAGCCCTAATAGGTTGTAGAAACTTATCCCCAAATTGCATCTTCTCTAACACCTTAAATAAAAATTGCCAATTCAATTGATCGAAAGCTTTTTCAGCGTCCAAAAAAATCAGCGCTGCAGGGACTTGGTTATTTCTTTCTAAATATTCTAATACATTTACAATGTGTCTCACGTTATTTTTCATTTGCCTACCACTTATAAATCCTGTTTGATCAATATAAATCATTTGTTCCATAATCTTCATCAATCTATTTGCTAAAATTTTTGCAAATATCTTATAATCAGTATTTAACAACGATATAGGTCTATAATTTTTGGTTTGTGCAGGAACTTGATCTTCCTTTGGAATCAACATTATAAATGCTGTTTTCCATGATGGGGGTACCTCCCCTTCAGATTGAATCATTCTAAACCATTCTTTTAAAGGTTCCACCATCTCTAATTGTAAATTTTTATAATAAGTAGCAGTCAATCCATCTGTCCCAGGTGCCTTTCCTACTTTTAATTGTTTAATTGCTAAAATAATTTCTTCAGTGGTTATCAATTGAAAACCATCATTGACACCCTCCATAAGGAGGGAAAGCCTCAAAAGATAATTGCAAAAGAAGTTGGATGTTCCCAAAGTGCTGTATGAAAGCACATTAATAGAAAGTTATGTGGAAGGGAAAAGTGTGGAAGAAAAAGGTGCACAAGCAGCAGAGATGACCGCAGCCTGGAGAGGATTGTCAGGAAAAGGCCATTCAAAAGTGTTGGGGACTTTCACAAGGAGTGGACTGAGGCTGGAGTCAGTGCATCAAGAGCCACCACAGACAGACGGATCCTGGACATGGGCTTCAAATGTCGTATTCCTCTTGTCAAGCCGCTCCTGAACAACAAACAACGTCAGAAGCGTCTTACCTGGGCTAAAGAAAAACAGACCTGGTCTGTTGCTCAGTGGTCCGAAGTCCGCTTTTCTGATGAGAGCAACTTTTGCATCTCATTTGGAAACCAAGGATCCAGTGTCTGGAGGAAGAATGGAGAAGCACACATTGCAAGATGCTTGAAGTCTAGTGTGAAGTTTCCACAGTCTGTGTTGATTTGGGGAGCCATGTCATTTTCTGATGTTGGTCCACTGTGCTTCATTAAGTCCAGGGTCAACGCAGCCGTCTACCAGGAGATTTTGGAGCACTTCATGTTTCCTTCCACAGACGAGCTTTATGGGGATGCTGACTTCATTTTCCAGCAGGACTTGGCACCTGCCCACACTGCCAAAAGCACCAAAACCTGGTTCAATGACCGTGGGATTACTGTGGTTGATTGGCCAGCAAACTCGCCTGACCTGAACCCCATAGAGAATCTATGGGGCATTGCCAAGACAAAGATGAGAGACATGAGACCGAACAATGCAGAAGAGCTGAAAGCTGCTATTGAAGCATCCTGGTCTTCCATAACACCTCAGCAGTGCCACAGGCTGATAGCTTCCATGCCATTGAGGCAGTAATTGCTGCAAAAGGGGCCCAATCCAAGTACTGAGTATATATACATGCTTATACTTTTCAGAGGTCCAATATTGTTCTATGTACACTCCTTGTTTTATTGATTGCATGTAATATTCTAATTTTCTGAGATTGTGGATTTTGGGTTTTCATGAGCTGTACACCATAATCATCACAATTATGACAAATCACAGCTTGAAATATCTTGGTTTGCATGTAATGAGTCTATCTCATATATTAGTTTCCCCTGTTAAGTTGCATTACTGAAATAAATGAACTTTTGCACGATATTCTAATTTTTCGAATTTCACCTGTATGTGGTTAATATTCTACACATTCTTATCTGAAGACAGTTTACAGAAGAAAATTGCAGAAGACAATTACCGGGGAGTATGTGTAGTTATGCTAACAGGATTATGGCTACCTTGATCAGCATCTGCCTTAAGGACAAGACTACGTTTGCTGACACAATGACTTTTAATACATTTCCTCTTTATTCCCCCCTTTTGAGACTTATCTCAACTTGTGACGATGAGTCTCAACAGAGGTCTTCTTTGGTTTGTAATCTTTCATATTCCCACATTGCCATTACCTGTGCAGTAGCTTTTCTTTCAGCAAGTAAATCTAAGCTATTGGATATAGTTCTTATAAAAATAGGCAAGAAACAAGGAATCAACACACATCCTGCAGCTATCAGTCTTATGAGAGCCACGATTGCTTGTAACCCTAGAAGTTTGGGAAACCATCCACTGAAAATCTCTTGGAAATTAAAACCCTTCCAGGTTTGATCTGCATTGTGTGTCAATTGCCTCATTTCAGTGGTTAATTGTTTGATTACCTGTCCAGTTTCATCAATTTGAAGACAAAAATTTGAAAGATTAAATTTTCCCCACACTCCACCTTCTTTTGCCAATAGGTATTCTAAAGCCAATTGGTTTTGATAGACTGCTGTCCGTGTCGTATGAAAAGAGACTCACACGAATCTTGAGCAGCTGTGGTCTTTATTGGTCAACATTCACTCATACATGTATGTCTTAAACAATAGCTTTAGCAGTTAAACATTAACAGTTTACATGCCATCCCGAAATTGGTTGTTTTTCCTTATCTATTGCTTATCCCTTTCAATTAACACAAGGATTAATATATTTTCCAGTTTCTTGCATTCCATAAGCTTATCTTTCTAATTTAAGATCTTGTTATCTCAAGCGCACTCTGTACACTTCCTATGCAGTCCTTGTCTGAGGTTTGCCATCCAAGACAGGAATGTGCAGAATGTGTATTTCAAGATGGACTCAGAAAACATGCCTACATGTCCTCTCTTTTTATTTTAAATTGAGGAAACAAAGCCTTTTGAAGATTTTGAAGCTGAATGGGATGGAGAGAAACTGGAGCAGGGCGAAATAAGGCAATGAAAGATGGTATACATTGAGCAAAACAACAACAAGCAATACAAAATGGCCGGGTAAGGTCAGGGGCTCTCGATCCAAATTTAATAGGAGGCCCCTGGTTACTTTTTTAGTTAAATTTTTTAGGGGGTTAGGGAGGGGGGCGGGGGGTAATGGTTGTTTGACTATGGGGGGTGGCCATACAACCACGGTGCAGGCCAGGCCTGGGTCTGACTGCGTTCAGGGGGAGCGGGGTGTGGTTACATCTGGGGCTCAGGAGCGGGTCGTGGGATTGCCGATTCCCACGACACTGGGGTATGGCAGCAGGCGTATGGACAGAGGGCCGTATCGTTACCGGGAGGGCCGTCCCCGCTGTTTACAAGCGGTGAGGCGCTCCGACCCTCTGTTTCTTCCCCGAGGTGCCGGGAGCGAGGATGCGCAGCCTCCTGAGCTCCGGCTGGTGTACCTGAATGCCAGGTCCGTGGTTAATAAGGCTCCCCTTGTGCGGGATTTGGTGGAGGGTGAGCATGCGGACCTGGCTTGTATTACCGAAACCTGGTTGGGCCCAGAGGGTGGGGTCCCTTTGGTTGATCTTTGCCCACCAGGTTTCCGAGCGTTACACCGGCCCCGGGCTCATGGTAGGGGCGGGGGAGTGGCGGTAGTTATCAGGGAGACCTTATGCCCGCGGGAGACCACCGTCCCTCAGATAGTTGGGTGTGAGTCTCTCTTTTTGAGGTTTGGTTCGGGGGCGCAGTTGGGCTTGCTGCTGGTGTACGTTTCGCCTAGTCACACAGCGGCAGCCCTGCCTGAGCTACTCGATGTCCTCTCCGGTTTGGTGATTGAGTTCCCCAAACTTTTAGTTTTGGGTGACTTCAATCTACCATCCCTGGGAGGGTCATCTGAGTTGGCTCGGGAGTTCATGGCTTCCATGACGGCCATGGACCTGACGCAGGTAATTTCTGAACCAACTCATGAGGGAGGCCACACCCTGGACCTAGTTTTTTTATCTGGACGATGGCTGGATGATCTTGGTGGGGGCTCTCCATTTATCATGCCCCTGTCATGGACGGATCATCACCTCCTGCGGCTGGTCTTCCGTTTTACCACCCCCCGCCGTGGGGATACGGAACCAATTAGATGGTACCGCCCCAGGCGCTTAATGGACCCTGATGGGTTCCAGGCAGTGCTGGGATCCCCACCTGCTTCCGTCGCTCACAACTCGGCGGATGCCTTAGTGGAAGCCTGGGAAAGGGCAGCCACTGAGGCACTGGACCGAGTTGTACCCTTGCGGCCCCTGACCCGGCGCAGATCCCATCGAGCTCCATGGTTCTCCGCGGAGCTCCGGGAGATGAAGCGTCGGAAACGGGGCCTAGAGAGCTGCTGGAGGTCCAGCCGATCCGAATCCGACCGGTTGCGGTTAAGAACCTATATTAGGTCTTATCTCGCAGCGATGAGGGTGGCGAGGTGTAACTACTTCTCCACCCTCATCGCGTCCGCAGATAATCGCCCGGCCGCCCTGTTTAGGGTGACTCGCTCACTTCTTAATCAGGAGGTGAGGGGGGATCCCTTACAGGGTCGTGCCGAGGAGTTTGGTCAGCATCTGTCGGACAAAATCGCTCGGATTCGGACCGGTTTGGACTCCAGCTGGGCAGAGTCTGACGATCAGGACACGGGCGGTCTTGTCAATGTTATCTGGGAGGAGTTTGATTCTGTGACCCCTGATGAAGTGGACAGGATTATGGGGAGGCTGAGCTCCACCACATGTTTATTGGACCCGTGCCCTTCCTGGCTGGTTTATGCAGCTAGGGAGAGGACACGAGGCTGGTTCCAGGCGGTGATATCTGCTTCTTTGAGTGAGGGTAATTTCCCCACCGTCTTGAAGGAGGCGGTGGTGAGACCCCTCCTCAAGAAGCCTGCCTTGGACCCAGCTGTGTTGAACAACTTTCGTCCAGTCTCCAACCTTCGCTTTCTTGCGAAGGTTGTTGAGAGTGTGGTGGCGCATCAGCTCCCTCTGGTCCTGGATGAAGCGGATTATCTGGACCCGTACCAATCGGGTTTCAGGCCCGGGTACAGCACGGAGACGGCATTGGTCGCTCTGGTGAATGATCTCTGGAGGGCTCGGGATAGGGGATGTTCCTCTGTCCTAGTCCTATTAGACCTCTCAGCGGCTTTCGATACCATCGACCATGGTATCCTGCTGCGGCGTCTCAGGGGATTGGGAGTGGGAGGCACAGTTCTTCGGTGGTTCTCCTCCTATCTCCTGGGACGTTCGCAGTCGGTGTTGGCAGGGGGGCAGAGATCGGCCCCTAGGTCTCTCGTTTGTGGAGTTCCTCAGGGGTCGGTTCTCTCGCCTCTCCTGTTCAACATCTACATGAAACCGCTGGGTGAGATCATTCGTGGTTTTGGAGTTGGGTATCATCAATATGCTGATGATACCCAACTTTTTATTTCTACCCCAAACCACCCCAGTGATGCCCTCGCTGTGATGTCCCGTTGCCTGGAGGCGGTTCGGGTCTGGATGGGGAGGAACAGACTTCAACTCAACCCGGACAAGACTGAGTGGCTGTACATTCCGGCATCCCGGGACATTCAAAATGTTCCATCCCTTTCTATGGGGGGTGAGCTGTTACCCCCCGTGGATAGGGCTCGCAACTTGGGAGTCCTCCTAGATTCACGACTTACCTTGGAAGATCATGTAGCAGCTGTGACTAGGGGGGCTTTCGCCCAGGTTCGCCTGGTGCGCCAGTTGCGGCCCTATCTGGACCGGGATGCCCTGTGTACGGTCACTCATGCGCTCGTGACCTCTCGCCTTGACTACTGTAATGCTCTCTACATGGGGCTTCCCTTGAAGACCACTCGGAAGCTCCAACTGGTACAGAATGCGGCCGCGAGAGTTGTCTTGGGAGTTTCCCGGTACTCCCATGTTACACCTTTGCTCCGCGAGCTACATTGGTTACCAGTTGTCTTCCGGGTGAGGTTCAAGGTCTTAGTGACGGTTTTTAAGTCCCTACATGGCATGGGTCCGGAATACCTCGGGGACCACCTGCTGCCGGCGTCAACCCCCCTCCGCCCTGTGCGTTCCCACAGAGAGGGCCTCCTCAGGGTGCCTCCAGTCAGAGAATGCCGGCTGGTGGCCCCCAGGGGGAGGGCCTTCTCTGTGGGCGCCCCGGCCTTATGGAATGAACTGCCGGTGGAGCTCCGGATGGCACCGGATCTCCGCTCCTTCCGGCGCGGGTTAAAGACCCACCTGTTTGAACAAGCTGGCCTGGCCTGATGGGGAGTTAATTTGGGTTTTTAAATATTTGTATATTTTACTGTTTTATTTTGGGCATTAATTTAATTCTATTTTAACTTTTGTAGTTTTGTACTTTTATTATCTGCCCTGTTCACCGCCCTGAGTCCCTAGGGAGAAGGGCGTTATAAAAATTTAATAAAAACTAAACTAAACTAAACTAAAACTAAAATCCAATGACCAAGAGGCCATAGAAAAACAGTTGACGGAGCCAAGTCCAATCAGGAAGCCAGTCAACCATTCAAAAGGGGAGGGAGTATGAGTATTATCCAAAATATATGTTTGGAGTTTAGCTAATTCATCCTCAATAGTTTTATTCAAAGAATGGTAATGCACAGCACAAGCACGATTACCCACAAGCTTACAAAATCCCCCCTGACGTGCTAACAAATAATCAATTGCAAAGCGCTGTTGAATCATGTCTTGGTTGAGTTCTTCAATTTCAGCCTGCAAATCACGCACAATGGCAGCAGTGGCATTGATAGTCTTCTCCAAGCGACAAGTGAGCCCTAGAATAGAATGGCTATTTTCTTGTGCTATGATGCCAGGATAAGAACCTAAGGTGATAATGTTAGTAATGGCACCAGTAATAGCACAGCCAAAGGTGGAACCTCCAGAAAGCTGTTTGTCAATGATAACATTATCCTCACACATGGGACCCATGAGATCTCGACGAAGCCGGGAGGAAGAAACTGCAGGGGCAACTTGAACAGGTAGAGAAGAATAACCTATAGCAGCACACTGATAATTTTGAGGGTGCACATTTGTGGCATACTTATCAAAAAGAACCACATATTAGGATCCTTCAGCTGCCATCCAGCACAAATGGAGCCTGGATTAGAGCTATCAGTGGCATTGAACAAGGGAAAATCTTGCGGATATGATTCAGGGGCAATATTATGGCCATAAAGAGAGGTGTTAAAGGTTCCCCATAACCAATAGTAGTCAGAACAATAGGTATAATTTCCAGGTTTATTGAGAATTTTACGAGCTTTACTTATATCCTTCCAGTTGTTAAGCCAAGTATGACCGGCATGGCAACAAAAACAAACCCCTTTGTGAAATGGGTAAGTTTAAAATAACGCCACTGAACATTGTTCAGCTGAGTAGAAGGTTTTGAAAAGATCCAAGAATTCTGAATATTCTGTAGTTGGGAGACCACAAATGCAGTGGACACTATAAGATTCGGTATAAATGCCACTTGGCCAAGGGCCATAGGCGGCTCATAATATAGCACAACCCCTGGACCATGTACAGTGAACATGTATTGAGTGTGACACACCCATAAATTGGGACTCGGGGCAACATATGTGGTATTGCTATCCTCAAGGTCAGTGGTAGCTATAGCAGAAGGAAACAGCAAAGAAAGGAACAATAAAACAGTGACAGAATTAGCTGTTATGATGGCAAATACAGCAGCTACCAAATACTGTGGTGTCTGAGGCAAGGCTGCCTTATCTAATTGCTGTTGGGCTTGATAAGTAGTAGCGTTCACTTGTCCCCATGTGAGTGTGCCAGCCCGTTCAGTTTTAACTTTTGGAAGCCGAGTCTCCGTTTTCAGCTGAAGATTGAAGTTCGGAATTGGATTGGACAGACCCTGATGCCATGCCATGATACGGACGAATACAGTGAGCAGGCACCCACACAGCACGTTTAGTGTCAGGATCTTCTACTGCACTGTAGCCACGTCCCCAGGTAATCAGTCGAGCAGGGCCTTTCCACTGCGGATCAGGGCTTTGATGATAGTGCACCAAAGGTCTCTCCAATAACTTTTCTACTTGAAAATGATAATGAACAGGGGGCTTTGAAAAAGAATCTGAGACAGATAGATAATTCCAAGTAAATAGCATGACTGCTAAGAAATCATTAATCCTTTGAAGATGGTAAGGCCCACTTTCCCCTTTCATTTGTTTTTCAAGTAAGCCCTTAAAGGTACGATGTGCACACTCAATGATAGCCTGGCCCTGTGAATTGTATGGTATACCATGAGTTAAAGAAACATGCCAGCGAAGGCAAAACTGTGAGAAATCCTTGCTGACATATGCAGGCCCATTGTCAGTTTTTAACTGAGCTGGATGACCCATCACAGAAAAAGCAGACAAACAATGGGAAATAACATCCGCTGAATGCTCGTGACGAGAAGCAGTAACCCACAAAAAGCGAGAGTAAGTGTCAATAGAAGCATGTAAATAAATATAAGGTTTAAAGGGAGGAAACTGGGTAACATCCATTTGCCAGAGCTGATTGGCTGATGTGCCACGAGGATTAACGCCCATAGGAAAAGGAACAGCAGATTGCTGACAAGCAGGACAAGCATGAACAATGTCCTGGGCATGCGAAAAAGGAATATGAAATTGCTTTACAAGAGGTTTTGCTGACTGATGAAAGAAGGAATGACTATCAATTGGATTGGAAAAAAGAGAAGCAATATTCCGTAACGCGTTATCAGCTACGGCATTCCCTTGGGTGAGAGCATTATCAAAAGGAGAATGGCTTCGAATGTGTTCAACATAAAGAGGACAAGAGTGCTGTTCTAAGAGATGTTTAAGTGTAAGAAACAAAGACAAAAAGTTAATGTCCAAATGAGGAGCACAATAAACATAGGGTAAAGTTTGCATGGCAAGATAAACATACTGAGTATCTACCACAAGGTTATGCGAGAATCACTGCTGCAAGTTCTGAACGTTGTGCAGACACTTGGCGAGAAGTAAATTTGGTATGCCAGTGATTTAAGGAAAACCACGTAACCACTCCTCGAGTCGGAGAGCCATCAGTAAAGACAGTAAGCGTGTTAGCCACAGGTGTCCAAGAAAATATAGAAGCAAATGGAGGGCTAAGCGTTGCCGTAATTGTCTTCAGCTTGCGCTTATTCCAACATCCCCCTTACCTACAGGATGTTTGTATACCCCATGTTCTGATAAAAGGATTAATATTCATGAATATTAATATATTAATATTCATGAATATATATATATATATATATATATATATATATATATATATATATATATATATATATATATATATATATTAATATATTAATATTCATGAATATTAATCCTTTTATCAGAACATGGGGTATACAAACATCCTGTAGGTAAGGGGGATGTTGGAATAAGCGCAAGCTGAAGACAAGAGGTAGCACAGGGAAGACGATCTACAAACCTCCCTTTAAGCTTGGCAAACAATGTAGCCAAACAATCTCGTTGTTTGTCAGAGAGATAAACCAGATCTCCTGGCTGCTTAGGACCTTTAAGTAATTGAAAGAGAGGAAGCATTTCCCCTGTGGTGATAGAAAAAAAGGGCGAGCCCAATTTATAATACCAAGCAATTTCTGCCACTGTACCAATGTATAAGATGATAAAACCTTCAGGTCAGGCAAGACAGGAATGGAAGAATCATGTAACAAACGATGTCCAAGGTATAGATAAGGCTCAACAAGTTGAATCTTTTCCTTTGCTATATACAGCCCCCTTTTTGCAACAACAGCCTCCAATACAGCCGCAGTCTTGCGAGGATCTATAGATTCACCAGCAACCAGGATATCTGTTGTGATTCAGGGTCAGCCTGTGGGTTCGGCAGTTGGGTCGGACGACTCAGAGGAGGAGGGGGGTGTTGAAGACCTTGCTGAGGGGGTTGAAGATCTTGCTGATGATAGCCCTCAGGCAGGCCCCTCCCACTTGGTCACCATGGAGACCCAGCTGTGTGAGCCTGACAGTGTGGATGAAGATGACCCACAGCTGGCCCTGTTCAAGGACGCCCGACGCAGGAGGCAGTCAATTAGGAGTAAACAGAGGAAGGCAATGGGGCTTCTCGGAAGGAGGCAGAGAGAAGCCACGCCCTGAACTCTTTATAAGGGGAATGTGTGGGGAGGGCTGGTTTGCTGAAAGCAACCGCTCGGATAGTGTTTCAAAGCTCCTGTATCTTGGTTCGTGTCTTGTTTGTTTTTGTAGTAATAAATTTGGCAGACGTCATTCCAGCCTCTTGCCGTTTGTAAAGGGGTTGCCTTTTCTGCAGGGCCGGTAGCAGGCTGGTACAGAACAGTTTGCTTTCAGCCTCCCACCCCTTACTAATACTACTGTATGGAGCAGCTATGTGCTGAGAATGCCCAGCTCACCCAGCAACTCACTTTGCTGGCAGCTCAGGTGGCTCAACTGTTGTGCGTGAGCCCCCAGTTCAAAGGGAGGAGCCAATGGAGCTGGGTGCCGCCAGGTCTCGTCTATCGGTGACTGAAATGAACAGACGACGATCGGGGGGGGGGTTGTGTTTTTACTGTGGGGACCCTGGGCATTTGGCTGCTTTTTGCCCAAAGAAGCGACAGCGGGCATCAGTGACCGAGCCTGCCCCGAGAAAGTCCCCTACTTTTTTGTCAGGAAACGCCCCGAGCCCGATCTAGACGGTGTGATAGATCGGGCGTCCCACAACAACACTGAGCGACGTCTTTCCGATGCTGCCTGTGGACCTCCACGGCATTTGATTTTGGAGGCACGTCTGATCCTTCCTGGCAAGCCAGAGGGGATTCCAGTCCATGCCTTAATTGACTCTGGGGCCACCACAAATTTTATGGACTCAGCATTTGTGGCCAAATGGGCTGTTCCCCAGTGCCCGGTGGATCCGCCCATGTTAGTGGAGACTATCGATGGTCGAGTGCTCCTGTCTGGGCCTATTACGGCCGCCACGCAACCATTATGTATGGCCATCAGTTCCCATGTAGAGGCCATCCAGTTCTATATCACCTCAGATCTGCATTTCCCCGTGGTCATCACGCCATCACGGTGCGCAACTGTTACCCGCTGCCCCTCATCCCCGAACTCTTGGACTGACTCCGGGAGGCTAAGATCTTCACGAAACTGGACCTGAGTGGAGCTTACAACCTCGTCAGGGTTCGGCCAGGTAATGAGTGGAAGACGGCGTTTGGTACTCGCTATGGACATTTTGAGTACACGGTGATGCTGTTTGGCCTGACCAACGCCCCCGCTGTGTTTCAGCATTTCATGAATGACATTTTCCGGGATTTGTTGGATCACTTTGTCGTGATCTACTTGGACGACATCCTGATCTACTCTCCGTCGCGTGAGGTGCACCATCAGCATCTCCATCAGGTCCTGCAGCGACTCCGAGAACATCGGCTGTTTGCCAAGTTGGAGAAGTGCCAGTTCTACCGGGTGACCATCGATTTCCTGGGTCACCGCATTTCTTCTGAGGGCATCGCCATGAAGCCGAGTAAGGTTGAGTCTTTGCAGAGTTGGCAACCCCCGCATTGCGTGAAGGATGTTCAGCGACTTCTTGGGTTCGCCAACTATTACCAAACTTTCATCCCTGGGTTTGCTGCCTTGACAGCCCCCCTCACCCGGCTCCTGCAGAAGAAGACTCGGTTCCAGTGGAACGCTCCAGAACAACAGGCTTTCCAGACTTTGAAGGAAGCCTTCATGAAGGAGCCCATCTTGAAGCATCCTGACCCGCAACGGCAATTTGTTGTGGAGGCGGACGCCTCCGACATTGCCATTGGGGCGGTGTTACTCCAGGCAACGACGCCCAGCGGTACCCTCTTCCCTTGCGCGTACCATTCACGAAAATTGAACCCTTCGGAGCGCAATTATACAATCTGGGAGAAGGAGCTGCTGGCCATCAAAGCGGCGTTCGAGGCCTGGAGGCATCATCTGGAGGGAGCGCGGCATCAAATCGAGGTCCGTACGGACCATAAGAATTTGGAAAGCCTGCAGACCGCTCGGAATTTGAACCAACGCCAGATCCGGTGGTCTCTTTTCTTTGCGAGGTTTGACTTCCGGGTTTGGTACATACCTAGCGGGCACAATCAAAGAGCGGATGCTCTGTCCAGGAAGCCCGAATATTCCCGAGTGGAAGACAAGCTTCTGCCCAGGACAGTGATCCCCGTCGAGTCTTTTGCTGCGGTGCGGGAGCCGGTTGATATACGGGCTTGGATCCAGGAGGCACAGCAGCAGGAGGTGTGGGTGGCTCAGCGGAAGGAGGAGGTGGGGCCAGATTCTCCTTGGACGGTCACGGATGGACTCTTGTATTATCGTGACCGGCTCTATGTTCCGGGAGGGCCACTCAGGGGACTCATCCTCAGCCAGTGTCACGATAACCCGGCGGCGGGACATTTTGGCCTGTTCAAGACCCTGAACCTGGTCTCCCGTACCTTCTGGTGGCCCCGAGTCCGACACGACATCCAGTCCTATGTTACCTCCTGCATCCCATGCAGGCAGGCCAAGTCAGCGACAGGGGCCCCGCCTGGATTACTGCAGCCCTTGCCAACACCCAAAAGACCCTGGGGGGCTGTGTCCATGGACTTTCTGATGGATTTACCCCCATCCTCTGGTTTTACGACAGTGTATGTGGTGGTGGACATGCTGACCAAGATGGCGCACTTCATCCCCTGTCACGGCTTACTGTCAGCCCGCGCCACTAGTCGTATGTTCATTCAGCAGGTGTTTCGGCAGCACGGCCTCCCTGATAGAGTCGTCTCTGATAGGGGGGCCCAGTTTACAGCCCGCTTCTGGCAGGAGTTGATGCATGCGTTGGATATCAAGATTTGTTTCTCGTCCGCGCATCATCCTCAAACTGACGGAACCGAGAAGGTCATCGGTATCCTGGAACAATATCTGCCCTGCTATGTCAATCTGCAGCAAAACAATTGGGTGGACTATCTGGCCATAGCTGAGTTTGCATTTAACAATTCGCAGCACACCTCCACACAGATGACACCGTTCTTGGCCAATGTGGGATATCACCCCCCGGTTTTTCCCCCTTTCTCCCGTGGACTCACCAGAGCCGGCAGCGAACGACTTCATTGCAGAGTTACAGGCGATCCATCGATTGGTGCGACGTCAGTTAGAGAAGGCCAAGGCCGATTACAAAAGGTTTGCTGATCGGTCAAGACGGGATACGCCTCCACTATCGGTGGGAGATCGGGTGTGGTTGTCCACCAGGAACCTACCGTCAACACGGCCGGTGAGAAAGTTAGATCACCGATATTTAGGACTGTTCCCAGTTGAGGCTGTCATCAATCCGGTCGCCTATCGCTTAAGTCTGCCACGTTCCCTGCGCGTGCACCCAGTCTTTCATCGGTCTCTGTTGGTCCCCGAGCAACCGGCCTGTCCACTCCGCCGAGCGGAACCTCCCCCATCAGGACCTTGTGATGGAGGCAGCACCCCCGAGTACGAGGTCGCCAGCATCAGGGATTCCCGTTGGCTGAAAGGTCGTTTCCAGTACCTGATTGAATGGAAAGGTTACGGACCAGAGGACTTCACCTGGGAAGACGCGACCGCCATTCATGCCCCTGAGTTGGTGACCGCTTTTCATGAACAATTTCCATCCCGACCGCATCCGGATCGGCAGACCCGGGGGAAGGGCCCTGCGGTGCGGGATAGTGTTGTGATTCAGGGTCAGCCTGTGGGTTCGGCAGTTGGGTCGGACGACTCAGAGGAGGAGGGGGGTGTTGAAGACCTTGCTGAGGGGGTTGAAGATCTTGCTGATGATAGCCCTCAGGCAGGCCCCTCCCACTTGGTCACCATGGAGACCCAGCTGTGTGAGCCTGACAGTGTGGATGAAGATGACCCACAGCTGGCCCTGTTCAAGGATGCCCGACGCAGGAGGCAGTCAAGTAGGAGTAAACAGAGGAAGGAATGGGGCTTCTCGGAAGGAGGCAGAGAGAAGCCACGCCCTGAACTCTTTATAAGGGGAATGTGTGGGGAGGGCTGGTTTGCTGAAAGCAACCGCTCGGATAGTGTTTCAAAGCTCCTGTATCTTGGTTCGTGTCTTGTTTGTTTTTGTAGTAATAAATTTGGCAGACGTAATTCCAGCCTCTTGCCGTTTGTAAAGGGGTTGCCTTTTCTGCAGGGCCGGTAGCAGGCTGGTACAGAACAATATCATCCATATAATGATACACAATATATGTGGGATACATATCCCGAAATGGCTGAAGAGCCTGATCCACAAAATACTGACATAAAGTAGGGGAATTCAGCATACCCTGAGGCAATACACACCACTGATATCGCCGGGTAGGCATGCTGTTATTCAAAACAGGGACTGTAAAAGCAAATTTTTCTTTATCCTGAGCTTGCAAAGGGATGGTAAAGAAACAATCCTTTAAATCTACCACCAAAATTTTATAATTTGTAGGAAATAAGTTTGGATTAGGTAATCCACATTGCAAAGGACCCATAGGTTGAATACATGAATTGATTTTTCTGAGATTGTGCAAGAATCTCCATTTCCCACTTTTCTTTTTTATTAGAAAAACAGGAGTGTTCCAAGGGCTAGTAGAAAATTCAATATGACCAGCTCGATATTGTTCCTCCACCAAAGTATGAAGGGCAGAAAGCTTTTCCTGAGAAAGTGGCCACTGCTCTACCCAAACAGGCGTAGTACAGGTCCATTTAAGAGGTAGAGCCATCATCCAAAACTAAATGAGCATCTAAAAAGATAAGGATATCATGACCCCATATATTGGTGTGAATGTCAAGAATATACAGATGCAAAGAGAATGCCTTACCAGCACCAGTGGAAACTGAAATAGCATGAATGCTTTGCCACACATCCGTTGAACTGCCAACACCCCACAAAGAAGAAACGGGTTGCTTGGGCCACTGAACAGGCTACTGTAATGAAGAAATAACAGTAACATCTGCTCCAGTATCTAAAAGACCCTGAAATGGTTGCTTATTTAAGTATAAAGTAAGTAGGGGGCAGGAAGAAGTAACTTGTTTCACCAGTGCCACCAAAGTGGAAGTGGAGCCAAAACCAGAATTTCCCCGAGCTCCCGGGGAACGACATAAGAAAGAAGTAATAGCTGAGCAATTGAAGAATTTTTAGGAATAAATTTTTACAACCAATTAGGGCACTATATCAAAAGCAAACAGCCCGTATAATAGTTAATAATAGTTTGACGGAACTATGTAACATTGAAAAGGGCACAAGGCAGGGGTGCCCGTTGTCACCTTTACTATTTGTTTTAACATTGGAGATATTATTGATTAAAATACGGGATTCAGAAAAAATTAGGGGAATTCAAATAAGAGATCAGGATTACAGACTGAGGGCGTTTGCAGATGATCTGGTTGTTACGGTAACTCAGCCTGAAGATTCAGTTGTAGAACTGATGGAGATAATAATGCAATATGGGAAAGTTTCTGGATTCAAGGTTAACATACAAAAAACTAAAATGTTGTCTAAGAATATGACAGTATCACAAAAGGCTGTTTTAGAAGAGCTAATGGGATTTGAAATTGTTAAAAGGGTTAAATATTTGGGGATATATTTGTCACCCTCAAATGTAAAGCTATATAAAAATAATTATGAAAAGTTATGGGGAAAAGTTCAAAAAGAATTGGATAGCTGGAAAAAACTACAATTATCTTTATAGGGAAGAATTGCAGCAGTGAAAATGAATGTTTTGCCAAAATTTTTATTTTTATTTCAAATGATACCTATTCTTAAAAAGGATTTAAATTTGGAGGAATGGCAAAAGGGTATTAATAAATTTCTCTGGGCAGGGAAAAGGCCACGAGTTAAATTTAAGATTATGCAGGATACGCGTGAGAGAGGTGGTCTTAAAATGCCTAATCTTAAACTATATTATGAAGCTGCTGCTTTGTCAGCGATAAGTGATTGGATTAATTTAACACAAGTGAGATTATTAAATCTTGAAGGCCATGATTTGTTATTTGGTTGGCATGCATATTTATTGTATGATAAGAAGGTGGATAATGTGTTCAAGGTACATATTTTAAGACATGCTCTGTTGCGAGTTTGGAAAAAGTATAGACATAAGTTAAATTATAAGATACCTATATGGGCAATACCGAAACACGCAATAGAAAATATAAGTGTTGGGTTTAAACATGATGTGACTACATATAAGGAAATTTTAAGTTTGGAAAGGAATGTATGGCATTTGAAGCCGTATAATATCTTAAGAGAAGAAAAGATTGTACAAACTTGGTTTCAGTATGGGCAATTACAGGCCAGGTGGAAAGAAGACCAGAAAATTGGTTTTTCAATGACTGATGAAAATTTGGTAAAGCAAATTAGAGATCAAGGTCAAGCACATATTAAAAGGATATATCTTGCATTTATAGAAATTGATTCAGAGACAGAACTTGTTAAAGACTGTATGATAAAGTGGGCTCAGAATTTTCAAGAAGATATTACAATGGATACTTGGGAAAAGATTTGGGTAAGAAATGTAAAATTTACGCAAGCTCAAAACTTAAGAGAGAACTTTTATAAAATGTTTTATAGGTGGCACTTAGATCCTAAAAAATTAGCAAGTATGTATCCGAACTGCCAGCCTAAATGTTGGAGGTGTGGTGGTGAAGATGCAACGTATTTTCATATATGGTGGACCTGTAAAAAGGTTAAAGCTTTTTGGATTAAAATCTGGTGGAACATGCAAAAGATATTTAAGAAAAGGATAAAGTTTTGTCTGCAATTGTTTTTATTGGGCATTATTACTGATACTACTGTTCTGGACATTAAGTTGATGTTGAATTTAATTACGGCAGCAAGACTTTTAGTAGGGCAATATTGGAAGAAGGAAGAGCTGCCGACTATAGAAGAATGGACTTTAAAAGTTTCCAACCTGGCGGAAATGGCAAAGATCTCAGCGTACTTGAAAGACCATTCGCAACAGAGATATATTGTGGAGTGGAAAAAATGGATTGATTATATCCAGAATAAATATGGGACTAAAACGTTTCATCTAGCATTTGAATAAGTATTGATGTGATATTTATATTGCTTGTAGTTATTTTATAAGAGTTAAAGTGCGATAGATTTAATAGTTTATTGTTGTTTGCATAAGGTAGATTATGATTGTTTGTATTTTTATACCCTGTATTTAGCTCTGGGAAGTCGGGGAGGGGGGAGGGGGAAGGGAGGGAGGTGTTGGGGAGGGTTGGGGAGAGGGGAGGGGGTTGGGAGGGGTTTTGTTTTGTTAAAAAAAATGTATTGTAAAACTTTTCAATAAAAAAAAAGAATTTTTAGGAAGAAGCTGGGGCATGTTGACCCAAACCTGCATCATAATAATTCCAGTATAGTCAGAATCTATGACACCTGGAACCACAAAGCAACCCCTTTTGTGCGCAGACGAACGAGGCAACAATAAGCCCACAGTATCAACAGGCAAAGGTACTGAGATGTAATAAGGTTCACTTGCAGCGGGAACTTAAAATCACTATCCTCCTGGGTAATTAGATCGATCCCAGCACTACCTGCTGTGGCCGGGGAGGTGGAGAGAAAGTCTGAGGAGGCTGAGCTGCTATCGGGAAGGCACTCTTTGGTGTCTGGGTGGGTGCCCCACCCATTAACAAGTTTCCCGAGCGAAAGCGACATTGATTAGCCCAATGAAATCCTTTTTTACAGACTGGGCATTTCTTTGATGGCCTATTTCGAGCACTGTTAGGGGCCACTGAACGACATTCCCTTTGAAAATGGCCAGGTTTTCCACATTTAAAGCAAGAACCAGTGGGTTTCTGGCCCTTCTGAATAGCCGCTGCCAGGAGATGCATTTTGTAAGTCTGAGAACCAATATCCTGGCACACGCGCAGCATATCAGCTAAAGTATAATAGCCAAAAGATTTCAATGGTTGAAGAGCCCTTTTACAATCAGTGTTGGCATTTTCTGTAGCCAGCTGTCATAACAATTCCCCAGCAGCTTCAGCATTATCAAACTGCTGTTTAATGGCCTTTGACAATCTTTCTACAAAATCTGCGTATGGTTCATTAGCAGCCTGCCGTATGCTGGAGAAACTTACTTTGCTTTCTCCAGTCTGGGGAACCTTCAGAAAGGCACGAAAGGCACATTCTGATACCATTGCCAAGGTGGCTTGGGGTAAAGCAAGCTGATTTGGTATGGTAGCAAAGGGTGCAACCCCTGCTAACTGCTCAGTGGTATACACCCCCCCCAGCCTGAGCATGACGAATGTACTCGCTCTCCCAGACTACATATTGCATTGATGTTAACATCATGCGACATAACTGCTTCCAATCTTCTGGTACCATAATATATCCATTCTTAATTCCTTCTAGAAGACCTTTTGTGAAATTACTAGTTAAACCATACTCAGTGATAGCCTTTTTAAGTTCCCTCAGAATCTGATAAGGTAACCCTTCCCATTCTGCTATCTGCTGCCCCAATAGTTGACCTTCCCCCTCTCTATATTGAACAGGGCAAACAGCCAAAAGCTCAGCGAGTTCTGCACCAGATAAAGATGGATCCTTTTTACAGGATTCCACCATTTTTTGAAAAGAAGACCTTGCAGGACAAGGTTGACCAGTATCTGTGGGAGCAGTGGGACTAATATAAGCCTCAGGGGCTGCCGGTGGACAAATAACCGGAGAAGTATAAGCCGGAGGGGGAGGTGGCAACACTAATGATACTACATTGTTGCCAAATTTTTCTATAGCATGCCGACATAAATGCCAGAGATGTAGAATTTCAACAGCAGCCCTAGGCTCCGCATGTAAAGTAGTTCCAATTTTTTCCCAATCTGTTAATTTTAAAGATCCCTTTTCCGGGTACCATAAACATTGAGCAGAAACCTCCTGAACCAGCCGGGAAAGGCTTTGCTGAGATACCTCATGACTGTCCTTTTTTAATAAAAACCCGAGTTCCTCAACATGCTTCCTTTGCAAATCAGAAAGCGAAGACCCCATACTTACAGAAACCCGAATAAAGGGTTGACGGTGCACCAAGTCCTTGCCGGACAAAGTATCAGGTCTCTGTTCGGGCACCACGTGTCGTATGAAAAGAGACTCACACGAATCTTGAGCAGCTGTGTTCTTTATTGGTTAACATTCACTCATACATGTATGTCTTAAACAATAGCTTTAGCAGTTAAACATTATTGGTTGTTTTTCCTTATCTATTGCTTATCCCTTTCAATTAACACAAGGATTAATATATGTTCCAGTTTCCTGCATTCCACAAGCTTATCTTTCTAATTTAAGATCTTGTTTTTCACATGTTATCTCAAGCGCACTCTGTACACTTCCTATGCAGTCCTTGTCTGAGGTTTGCCATCCAAGACAGGAACGTGCAGAATCTGTACTTCAAGATGGACTCAGAAAACATGCCTACATGTCCGGAGTTTATCAGTAGTTACAGCTAACAAGTTTAAGGCTTTATCTAGGTGTTGCCCTGCCAGATCCACAACAGCCTGCAGCCTAATTATACGGTTTATCATATAGATTGGTGTTCTGTAACCATAGGTGCCATCCTCTGCCCAGGTTGCTTGGCCATACACACAAACTATCCTCTCTGAATTCCACAAATCCCCCATTTTCTCATAATAATCAGATTCTCTACAAGGGAAATTAGAGACGGCTGTGTCAACCTCTCTTTTTCTTCGATTTCCCATTTGATCATAGACTGGCACACCAAGCACCTGTCATGACCGTATTGGCAAAAGAAAGAATGAGGGCTTTATCCAACCCAATACACATGATCCTGACCAATTCTTAGGTAACACCTCATAAGCAAAGGTGCCACAAATCCAGTACATGTCACTGGGGGCTACCCATTCCTCTTCCTTGTTGGAGTTCAGATAAGGCATGATAGTCATATCAAATTTCAAAGGCTCAGGGGCATTTCCCAAAGATGTACATACCTTATACTATTCATGCCAATCCCCCAAACAGATAAGATCTCCCACTGGCCGATCCCCTCTGCATGTGAAGCAATTTCGACCAACCAGATTTGTTGTGAGAGTCCACACTGTGCCATATACATGCATTCTTTGGGTGATGTTACCTGCCCTTGTCATGTTGTTATATATTTCCGGGTTAGCTTCCATCACCTCCCATGGCCACTGTTCCCCCATAATCGTTCCTCCACATACAAAACAATTCTTTACAGTCAGGGCTTTTGCTATTTCCTCTGCTAACGACAGAAATAAATTGGTTGCTTTCATAGAAACCTCGAATTGTTCTTTTGATTTCTCCATTTGGGCTAAAGTGTCATATACTGACCATCCTAGAGATTTTTGTTCTCCATCATAGAATACCTGTTTTACAATTGTAATATAATTCTTTGGATCCTCTCCTGTCCCATCAATTCCTATGGCATACACATATCGACTAGGCATCTCTCGGCTGATTTCTAGTACCACTTGATTACTCTGAGTCATTTGATGGACATTGGTCAAGTACTTGCACCCCTTATATCCTCCCCCGATATATTCACAAACACATTCCCACCATGAGCAGGCTGTTTTTCCACCATATCCTGCACAGGGGAGATATGTATGTCCATCTGTGATCCATGAACCCTTTCTATCACACAAATACTTATGATTGTACCAATATGTTTTTCTCCAACTGTCATTCCCATATGTTATGGCTCTTTTCCCCAAGGGGCTCCGATTCATGGCTTGGCAGAAATCAATAGTAATCTCAGTTCTATGGCTCCCAGTTTGTAATACCAGGGTCAAATTAAGGTAGTTGCTTGGCCCCACCTTAGCCTCATAAAACATACCTGCATAGATTGAGAAATTAAGCCTAATTGGGGTCTCAGGGTTGTAACATATCTTTTTTCCCTCTTGTGAACACAGGGAATACATAGTCTTGTTATGTAGACATATGATCCCTTCTGGTTTACAACCGATAGGCTTTTGGGTATGATATACCAAAGTATTAATTATATGAGTCCCATGCCTTGCCTTGGTTATACAGGCATCACATGCATCAGTTTTGGTCCCATTCCTTTGGTTACCCCTAACTTCTGTTGTCCTTGTTGGTGTGACCTGAGGAGCTGGTATTTTTGCCTGATACCTTATGTGATCATCCCTATAACATTTTATTCCATCTGACCCATTGCACTTTTTATATATTACTTGATTGATAGTACATACTGGCAAATTGAATTGGGTACAGCTTTTTGGCACTGATCCACTGGCTGTCAGGGTTTGTCCATTCACACAAGGTTCACATCCTTGGTGGCTTATGGCCCTTATGATTCTTGTCTTACCATGGCTTTGCTTCTTTGATAATAATAATAATAATAATAATAATAATAATAATAATAATAATAATAATAATAATAATAATAATAATAATAATAATAATAATAATAATAATAATAATAATAATAATTTAATTTCTATACCGCCCTTCTCCCGAAGGACTCAGGGCGGTGTACAGGGCAAATACAGTAAAAATACAATGTACAAAAGTTAAAAAAGAATTAAATAATACAGCCCAATTCCAATAAAATTAATACAGTTAATATTAAAAAACCCAAACCCATCAGACCAGGCCGGCTTGTTCAAATAAGTATGTTTTTTGGTCACGTCGGAAGGAGCGAAGGTCGGGAGCTGTCCGGAGCTCCACCGGTAAACGGTTCCAAAGGTCTGGTGCGCCCACAGAGAAGACCCTCCCCCTGGGGGCCACCAGTTGACACTCTTTGACCGACGGCACCCTAAGGAGGCCCTCTCTGTGGGAGCACACTGGACGAAGGGAAGTCGATGCCGACAGCAGGTGCTCCCGTAGGTAATCCGGACCCATGCCATTTAGGGCTTTATAGGTCATTACCAGCACCTTGAATCTTACCCGGAGGGCAACCGGAAGCCAATGCAGCTCGCGGAGTAGAGGTGTTTATTTGTTATGGGACTTATATGCCGCCCTATCTCCCAGAGGACTCAGGGCGGCTAACAACAATAAAAACCAACAGTACAAAAGTTTTAAAAAATTAAATAACAGCCCCAAATATTAATTATACAGTTAAAATTAAGACTTTTAAAAACCCATCATCAATCCAGGTCAGCCTGATGGAAAAAGAACGTCTTGAGGTCGCGGCGAAAGGACCGGAGGTCCGGGGCCATCCGAAGCTCAAGGGGGAGTTGATTCCAAAGGGCTGGCGCTCCCACAGAGAAGGCCCTCCCCCTGGGGGTCGCCAGCCGACATTGTCTGGCCGACGGCACCCTGAGAAGGCCCTCTCTGTGTGAGCGCACTGGGCGATGGGAAGTCGTCCCCGGCAGCAGACGGTCCTGCAGATATCCCGGGCCTAAGCCATGTAGGGCTTTAAAGGTAAGTACCAGCACCTTAAATCTCGCCCGGAAGACAACCGGTAGCCAATGCAGCTCACGCAGGAGGGGTGTAATATGGGAGTATCGGGTTGCTCCCATCACTACCCGCGCGGCCGCATTCTGCACCAGCTGGAGCCTCCGGGTGGTCTTCAAGGGCAGCCCCATGTAGAGAGCATTGCAGTAATCTATCCGAGAGGTAACGAGTGCATGAGTGACCGTACGTAGGGCATCTCGGTCCAGATAGGGGTGCAACTGGCGCACCAGGCGAACCTGGGCGAATGCCCTCCTGGCCACAACTCCAATATGATCTTCAAAATTGAGTCGTGAATCCAGGAGGACGCCTAAATTGCGCGCCCTATCAACGGGAGGCAACACCTCTCCCCCCATAACCAAAGATGGAACCTCTTGGACAAGACGAGATGCCGGTACGTAAAGCCACTCAGTCTTGGCTGGGTTGAGCTGGAGCCTGTTCTTCCCCATCCAAATCCGTACTGCTTCCAGGCAACGGGACATCACGTGGAGGGCATCACTGGCTTGGTTCGGGGTGGAGATAAAGAGCTGGGTATCATCGGCATATTGATGATACCTCACCCCGAAACCACGGATGATCTCACCCAGCGGCTTCATATAGATGTTGAACAGGAGAGGCGAGAGTACCGACCCCTGAGGCACCCCACAACTAAGGGGCCTAGGGGCTGACCTCTGCCCTCCTGTCAACACCGTCTGCGAACAGCCCAAGAGGTAGGAGGAGAACCACCGTAAAATGGTGCCTCCCACTCCCAACCCCGCCAGACGTCGCAGCAAGATACCATGGTCGATGGTATCAAAAGCCGCTGAGAGATCTAAAAGGACCAGGACAGAGGAATAACCCATGTCTCGGGCCCGCCAGAGATCATCCACCAGTGCGACCAATGCCGTCTCCGTGCTATACCCGGGCCTGAAACCCGATTGGTATGGATCCAGATACTCAGTTTCCTCCAGGACCAAAGGGAGCTGCCGTGCCACCACGCTCTCAACAACCTTCGCAAGAAAGCGAAGGTTGGAGACAGGACGAAAGTTGTTTAGAATAGCTGGATCCAAGGCAGGTTTCTTGAGGAGGGGCCTCACGGCGGCAGGGAAGCACCCCTCACTCAAAGAAGCATTTATAACTGCCAGGAGCCAGCCTTGTGTGACCTCCCGGGCCGCATAAACCAGCCAGGAGGGACACGGGTCCAACAAACACGTGGCGGCACTTAATTTCCCCATGATCCTGTCCACTTCATCTGGAGTCACAGGATCAAACTCTTCCCAAATATTATCGGCCAAACCCATCGTTTCCCCTTCGTCAGACACTGCCCAGTCGGAGTCCAAGCCAGCCCGAATCTGAGCGATTTTATCCACCAGATACTCACTAAACTCCTCGGCCCCTCCCTGCAAGGGGTCCTCTCTCGTCTCCTGATTTAAGAGGGAACGGGTCACCCTAAACAGGGCGGCCGGGCGGTTATCTGCAGATGCAATGAGGGTGGCGAAGTAAGCACGCTTTGCCACCTCCATTGCCACAAGATAAGATCTGGAAAAGGATCTTAACTGTGTTCGGTCAGACTCAGACCGACTGGACCTCCAAATGATCTCTAGGCCCCTTCTCCGGCGCTTCATCTCCCGCAGGTCCACGGAGAACCAAGGAGCAAGCCGGGATCTGCGCCGGGTCAGAGGCCGCAAAGGCACAACATGGTCGAGAGCCTCGGAAGCCGCCCGTTGCCAGGCATCAACTAAGGTCTCGACCGGGCTGTGGGAAAGGGAGGAAGGAATCAGTCCAAGCGCTGTCTGGAACCTATCTGGGTCCATCAGGCGCCTGGGGCGGAACCACCTGGTCGGTTCCGCATCCCAGCAGTGGGGAGTGGCATGACGGAGGCCCAGCCATAGGAGATAATGGTCTGTCCATGAAAGGGGTTGAGATGTTGGAGTAACCCCACCCAGACCATTAAGCCACTGCCCAGAGATGAAAATAAGGTCGGGCGTGTTTCCCCCCTCGTGAGTCGGACCCTGAATAATCTGGGTCAGGTCCATAGCTATCATGGAAGCCATGAACTCTCGGGCCAACCCCGACGCACCACCCAGGGAAGGCAGATTAAAATCTCCCAGAACCATAAGCCTGGGAAACTCAACCGCCAACCCTGAGAGAGCGTCGAGTAGCCCGGGCAGGGCTGTTGTCACGCAGCTGGGAGAAAGGTACGTGAGCAACAGACCCAACTGACCCCCAGGACCCCACCTCAGGACAAGGGACTCACATCCGCCAATCTGAGGGGCAGTGGTCTCCCGCGGACAAAGGGCCTCTTTAATAACAACTGCCACCCCCCCGCCCCTACCCTGAGCCCGAGGCTGGTGAAGCACATGGAAACCTGGTGGGCATAACTCAATCAAAAGGACCCCTCCCTCTGGGCCCAACCAGGTTTCAGTAATGCATGGGAGTATCGGTAAACTCCCATGACCACTCGCACGGCTGCATTCTGCACCAGCTGAAGCCTCCAAGTAGTCCTCAAGGGCAGCCCCATGTAGAGAGCATTG
Source organism: Vipera ursinii (assembly GCF_947247035.1). Lineage (NCBI taxonomy): Eukaryota > Metazoa > Chordata > Lepidosauria > Squamata > Viperidae > Vipera > Vipera ursinii. The sequence continues at coordinate 16,447,637 of NC_139522.1, forward strand.
CAGTAGTCCAAATGGGAGGTCACGAGCGCATGAGTGACTGTGCGCAAGGCATCTCGGTCCAGATAGGGCTGTAACTGGCGCACCAGGCGAACCTGGGCGAAGGCCCCCCTAGTCACAGCTCCTATATGATCTTCCAAAGAGAGCTGTGAGTGTAGGAGGACACCCAAGTTGCGAGCCCTATCTACGGGGGGTAATATATCACCCCCCATGGTTAGAGATGGAATAATCTGAATTTCCCGAGATGCCGGCACCCACAGCCACTCAGTCTTGTCAGGGTTGAGCCGAAGCCTGTTCCTCCCCATCCAGACCCGAACCGCCTCCAGGCAACAGGACATCACATCGAGGGCGTCACTGGGGTGGTTTGGGGTAGAGATGAAAAGCTGGGTATCATCAGCATACTGATGATACCCAACCCCAAAACCACGAATGATCTCACCCAGCGGCCTCATATAGATGTTGAACAGGAGAGGCGAGAGGACCGACCCCTGAGGAACTCCACAAACGAGAGGCCTCGAGGTCGACCTCTGCCCAATTGCGAATGTCCCAGAAGGTAGGAGGAGAACCACTGAAGAACAGTGCCTCCCACTCCTAACCCCCTGAGACGCCGCAGCAAGATACCATGGTCGATGGTATCAAAAGCCACTGAGAAGTCTAATAGGACTAGGACAGAGGAGCAGCCCCTGTCCCGAGCCCGTCAGAGATCATTCACCAGAGAGACCAATGCCGTCTCCGTGCTGTGCCCGGGCCTGAAACCCGATTGGTACGTGTCCAGATAATCAGCTTCCTCCAGGAACAACGGGAGCTGATGCGCCACCATGCTCTCAACAACCTTCGCAAGAAAGCGAAGGTTGGAGACCAGACGAAGGTTGGAGACCAGATGAAAGTTGTTTAATACAGCTGGATCCAAGGCAGGCTTCTTGAGGAGAGGTCTCACCTTCAAGGCGGCAGGAAAACTACCCTCACTCAAGGAAGCAGTTATCACTGCCTGGATCCAGCCTCGTGTCCCATCCCGAGCCGCATAAACCAGCCAGGAGGGGCACGGGTCCAATAAACACGTGGTGGAGCTCAGCTTCCCCATGATCCTGTCCACATCGTTCAGGGTCACAGGATCGAACTCCTCCCAGATAATATCAACAAGACCGCCCATGTCCTCATCGTCAGACTCTGCCCAGTCGGAGTCCAAACCGGACCGGATCTGAGCGATTTTGCCCGACAGACGTTGGCTAAACTCCTCGGCACGGCCCTGCAAGGGCTCCTCTCTCACCTCCTGATTAAGGAGGGAGCGGGTCACCCTAAACAGAGCGGCCGGGCAGTTATCTGCGGACGCGATGAGGGTAGCAAAGTATTTAGACCTTGCCATCCTCATCGCTGCGAGATAAGACCTTGTAAAGGACCTTAGTCGCGATTGGTCTGATTCAGACCGGCTGGATCTCCAACAGCTCTCTAGGCCCCATCTCCGACGCTTCATTTCCCGGAGCTCCGCGGAAAACCATGGAGCCCACTGGGATCTGCACCGCATCAGGGGCTGCATGGGTAAAACTCGGTCGAGTGCCTCCATGGCCGCCTGTTCCCAGGCTTCCACAAGGGCATCGGCCGAGCTGTGAGCAAAGGAGGCAGGTGGGGACCCCAGCGCTGCCTGGAACCTCTCAAGGTCCATTAAGCGCCTAGGATGGAACCATCTCGTTGGTTCAACAACCCCACGACGGGGAGTGGCAAAACGGAAGACCAACCGCAGGAGAGGATGATCGGTCCATGACAGGGGAATAACAATTGGAGAACCCCCACCCAGATCATCTAACCACCGTCCAGATAGAAAAACCAAATTGAGCGTGTGGCCCCCCACGTGAGTCGGGCCCTGAATTACTTGCATCAGGTCCATGGCCGTCATGGAAGCCATGAACTCCCGAGCTAACTCAGATGATCCTCCCAGGAATGGTAGATTAAAGTCACCCAAAATCATAAATTTAGGGAACTCAATCACCAGCCCCGAGAGGATGTCGAGAAGCTCAGGGAGGGCTGCTGCTGCGCGACTAGGCGAAAGGTACACCAGCAGCAAGCCCAACTGAGCTCTAGGGCCACATCTCAAGAGGAGGGACTCACACCCAGCTATTTGGACAACGGTGGCCTCCCGCGGACAAAGGGTCTCCCTCACAAGTACCGCCACTCCCCCGCCCCTACCCTGAGCCCGAGGCGTCGCGATAGGATGTATGTGATATGTGATTTTGGAACTTGGGGGTGTGGTTCAGTGCTTGGCTATATTGCATTGTTTGCCTTCCTGAATCCACCACGCTTTGCAAACCGTTACTTTTTAGACTTTGTTGTGAAGTCTAATAAACTTCTTTTCTATTTGCAACTCAGATTGGATTTCAATTTGTGTCTAACATTTCCAGGTTGAATCTCTCCTTGATCAATTTCCATCCATTGTTTCTTGTCTGGCCTTCAGGAGCTTTGGAAAATAGGTTGACCTCTTCCTCTCTGTGACAGCCCCTCAAATATTGGAACACAGATTGGGTGAGACCTGGCTCAAAAAACAGCAACTGTGAGAGGGACCTTGGAGTCCTAGTGGAGATGCCTTGACTATGAGCCAGCCATGTGCAGCAGCAGCCAAAAAAACTAATACAATCCTGGGTTGTATAAACAGAGGCATAGAATCAAAATCACGACTGCATCTGCGCAGAGAAGGCGAAAAAGCCATTGACATCCCTGTCAGAGGATGACGTCACTCCTCCAAGCCAGCTGTCAACTCTGCCCCCACCCAGAGAAGGGGAGATCTAGGATTCGCCGGTTTCAGGTGTCGCCATATTGTAAAGGGAGTGCGTGCAGGAGGCCGCGGTAGGGTAGTGGTGGAAAAGCCCTTCTTCATTCCTAGTGTGCCGGAGGGCTGAGGTCCCCCACTTGACCAAGGAAACGATTATTCGGCAGAAGATTCGGGAGCTGATCGGCAGGGGAGGTTGACAGACGACATTCCAGAGGGAGAATCAGTAGCGGCAGCCTGTGGCAGCGGCTTTGGCCTAAGATGGCGGACCCAGCGCAGTGCAACATCAAAGTGATTTGTCGCTTCAGACATCTCAATGATTCGGAAGTGATTCGAGGCGACAAGTATATTGCCAAGTTCCAAGGCGAAGATAACGTCGTCATCGCGGTGAGCGGAGTGGAGGGGCGGGTGGCTGGAAGAGGCCGGGTGAGAAGAGGGAGAAATGAAAGAGAGGTCGATATCGAAGTTTTCGGGTTGTCCCAAAGGCTTGGGCAACGACTGGAGGAGTGGGTTGTATCGTTAGGGACGGCGGGAGGTGAATGTATCGGGATGGTTTCGGAGTAGAAAGCTGTTGCTGGGACCAAAAGTAGAGCCAGCGACCGGGATGAATGGGGGTGTAAGAAACCTGGAGGTGGGACTGGCCGAGTAGGGTTGTGGGAGCGGGAGGGAAGGGCTGGACGGATCATGGGATCCCATAGGCATAAGGCATAGGGGCTGGGAAGAGTTTAAAAGAATGGGCCCAAGCTGTGAGCTCTCCTTCCTCACACTCACACATAAGTATTTGAGCAGCTGTGAGCTGTTTGGCCATGATCTCATCCACGTATTGGAAAAGGGTACTGTAAGGACCCGCTTCAAAACCTCTTCCCAAGAAAGCAGAACTCCTGGAAGGGTTTCATGCCAAAAGGAACTTGTATTAGGAGAAGTTGGCAGCAGGCATAGAAGGCAGGATCTGAGGGGTTCCCACACAAATCAACAGGTTAAAAGAGCAAGAAGCAAACCCCGCCCCAATATTTCATCTGGTCAGTTCAAATGGGCCAATCCCCAGGTGATGAATCTACTGTGGGAACAGGGCAGATAAGGCACCGTTCCCAAGGCTGTGAAATAGTTGTTAGGTCTTTGCACCTAGTCTTCTGCAGCGAGAGATAACCCAGATGGCCAGAGGCACATTCCTTTCTCACCCCCAGGTTGTCATCAAGTGAAAAAAGTTCAAAGAGCAAGCAGATAGAGGAAGAGAGAGGATACATTGTAGCAGCTGAAGTAAAGTGAAAAAATACACTGTAGTTCCCATAGATTCCCCCTCCCCCAGAAGTATGGCAGAACCCATATGAAAGAAGGAGAAAAGACCTAATAGAGGAGAGAGCCCCCCTCCCAATATGTGGGTTATGACAGGTACTGACTGAAGTTATAGAAAAGCAGTCACTTCTGTTGGTGTATGCCTTATTGCAATTGAGGTATTCAAAAACATCAAAACAAAAGCCACTGGAGAGACAGTGTTCACTAACTGGTGGTTATTTAACTCATTGTTTGCCCAGTAAGTTGATAGCTGACACTTTTATAATGATAGATTTCATATCCCAGGAAGTTCTTTTTGAGAGCCAAATCCGGCCCAGAGGCATAGAATCAAAATCACACGAAGTATTAGTACCGCTTTATAAAACCTTAGTAAGGCCACGCCTGGAATACTGCATCCAGTTTTGGTCACCACAGTACAAAAAAGATGTTGAGACTTTGGAAAAAGTGCAAAGAAGAGCAACTAAGATGATTAAAGGCCTGGAGACTAAAACATATGAAGAATGGTTGCAGGATTTGGGAATGGCCAGTCTAAAGAAAAGAAATAGGGGAGACATGATAGCCATATTCCAGTATTTGAGGGGCTGCCACAAAGAAGAGGGGGTCAATTTATTTTCCAAAGCACCAGAGGGCAGGACAAGAAACAACAGATGGAAACTAATCAAGGAGAGAAGCAACCTGGAATTAAGGAGAAACTTCCTAACAGTGAGGACAATTAACCAGTGGAACAGCTTGACTTCAGATGTTGTGGGTGCTTCATCACTTGAGGTTTTTAAGAAGAGACTGGACAGCCACTTGTCTGAAATGATACAAAATAGAATAGAATAGATTTGGAAGGGACCTTGGAGGTCTTCTAGTCCAGCCCCCTGCTCAAGCAGGAGAACCTATACCATCTCAGACAAGTGACTGTCTAGCCCAGATATGTCAAACTTGCAACGTTGCGCGACGTATCACGACGGTTTTGCCATTATTATTATTTTTTATTAATTTAATTTGTATACCGCCCTTCTCCCGAAGGACTCAGGGCGGTGAACAGGGCAATACATAATAAAAAACAAGGTACAAAAATTAAAAAGTAATTAAACAGCAATGCCCATAATAAATTAATGCAGATTAAAAGGTTAAGATCAATTTATAAAACCCGACCCCATCCCATCAGGCCAGGCCAGCTTGTTCAAAGAGGTAGGTTTTAAGATCGCGCCGGAAGGAGCGGAGATCAGGCGCCATCCGGAGCTCGACCAGAAGATGGTTCCATAAATCTGGCGCGCCCACAGAGAACGCCCTCCCCCTGGGGGCCACCAGTCGGCATTCTTTGACCGGTGGCACCCTGAGGAGGCCCTCTCTGTGGGAGCGTACTGGGCGGAGGGAAGTTGACGCCGGCCGCAGGTGCTCCCCAAGGTATTCCGGACCCATGCCATGTAGGGCTTTGTAGGTCATTACTAACACCTTGAATCTCACCCGGAAGACAACTGGAAGCCAATGCAGCTCGCGGAGCAGAGGTGTGACATGGGAGTGTCGGGAAACTCCCAATACAACTGTCGCGGCTGCATTCTGTACCAGTTGGAGCCTCCGAGTGGTCTTCAAGGGTAGCCCCATGTAGAGAGCGTTGCAGTAGTCAAGATGAGAGGTCACGAGCACGTGAGTGACTGTACGTAAGGCATCCCGGTCTAGATAGGGCTGCAACTGGCGCACCAGGTGAACCTGGGCGAAGGCCCCCCTAGTCACAGCTACTATATGGTCTTCTAGGGAAAGCTGTGAATCTAGGAGGACTCCCAAGTTGCGAGCCCTATCTACGGGGGGTAATAACTCACCCCCCATAACGAGGGGTAGAATATCCTGAATATCCCGAGATGCCTTGTCAGGGTTGAGTCGAAGTCTGTTCCTCCCCATCCAGACCCGAACCGCCTCCAGGCAACGGGACATCACATCGAGGGCATCACTGGGGTGGTTTGGGGTAGAGATGAAAAGCTGGGTATCATCAGTATGCTGATGATACCCAACCCCAAAACCACGAATGATCTCACCCAGCGGTTTCATGTAGATGTTGAACAGGAGAGGCGAGAGGACCGACCCCTGAGGGACTCCACAAACGAGAGGCCTCGCGGTCGACCTCTGCCCCCCCTGCCAACACCGACTGCGAGCGTCCCAGGAGATAGGAGGAGAACCACTGAAGGACCGTGCCTCCCACTCCCAGTCCCCTGAGGCGCCGCAGCAGGATACCATGGTCGATGGTATCGAAAGCCGCTGAGAGGTCTAATAGGACTAGGACAGAGGAATATCCCCTGTCCCGAGCCCTCCAGAGATAATTCACCAGCGCGACCAATGCCATCTCCGTGCCGTACCCGGGCCTGAAGCCCGATTGGTACGGGTCTAGATAATCCGTTTCATCCAGAACTAGAGGGAGCTGATGCGCCACCACACTCTCAACAACCTTCGCAAGAAAGCGAAGGTTGGAGACCGGACGAAAGTTATTCAAAACAGCTGGGTCCAAGGCAGGCTTCTTGAGGAGGGGCCTCACCACTGCCTCTTTCAAGGCGGCGGGGAAACTACCCTCACTCAAAGAGGCAGATATAACCGCCTGGAACCAGCCTCGTGTCCCCTCCCGGGCTGCATAAACCAGCCAGGAAGGGCACGGGTCCAATAAACATGTGGTGGAGCTCAGCCTCCCCATAATCCTGTCCACTTCTTCCAGAGTTACAGGATCGAACTCCTCCCAGATAACATTGACAAGACCACCCGTGTCCTGATCGTCCGACTCTGCCCAGTCGGAGTCCAAACCGGTCCGAATCCGAGCGATTTTGTCCGACAGATGTTGACTAAACTCCTCGGCACGCCCCTGCAAGGGTTCCTCACTCACCTCCTGATTAAGGAGGGAGCGGGTCACCCTAAACAGGGCGGCCGGGCGATTATCTGCGGACGCGATGAGGGCAGTGAAGTAATTAGACCTCGCCACCCTCATCACTGTGAGATAAGACCTAATATGGGTTCTTAGTCGCAATCGGTTGGATTCAGATCGGCTGGACCTCCAACCTCTCTCTAGGCCCCGTCTCCGACGCTTCATCTCCCGGAGCTCCGCGGAGAACCATGGAGCCTACTGGGATCTGCGCCGGGTCAGGGGCCGCAAGGGTACAACTCGGTCAAGTGCCTCCGTGGCCGTCCTTTCCCAGGCTTCCACTAAGGCATCTGCCGAGCTGTGAGCAGAGGAGGCAGGTGGGGACCCCAGCGCTGCCTGGAACCTCTCAGGGTCCATTAAGCGCCTGGGGCGGAACCATCTAGTTGGCTCAGCACCCCCACGGTGGGGAGTGGCAAAACGGAAGACCAGCCGCAGGAGATGATGATCGGTCCATGACAGGGGCATAACAATTGGGGAGCCCCCACCAAGATCATCTAACCACCGTCCAGATAGAAAAACCAAATCCAGGGTGTGACCTCCCACATGAGTCGGTCCATGAATTACTTGCGTCAGGTCCATGGCCGTCATGGAAGCCATGAACTCCCGAGCTAACTCAGATGATCCTCCCAGGGATGGTAGATTGAAGTCACCCAAAACCATGAGTTTGGGGAACTCAATCACCAGCCCCGAGAGGATATCGAGAAGCTCAGGCAGGGCTGCCGCTGCGCGACTAGGCGAAAGGTACACCAGCAGCAAGCCCAACTGCACCCTAGGACCACACCTCAGTAAGAGAGATTCACATCTGACTATCTGAAGAATGGTGGCCTCCTGCGGACATAAGGTCTCCCTCATAACCACAGCCACTCCCCCACCCCTACCCTGAGTCCGAGGCCGGTGTAGCACCCGGAAGCCTGGTGGGCAAAGATCAACCAGGGGGATACCACCCTCTGGGCCCAACCAGGTCTCTGTGATGCAAGCCAGGTCCGCATGCTCACCCTCGACCAGATCCCGGACGAGAGGAGCCTTATTAACGACGGACCTGGCGTTCAGGTACACCAGCCGGAGCTCAGGTGGCTGCACATCCTCGCTCCCGGGGCCTTGGGGTGAAGACAGAGGGTCGGAGCGCCTCACCGCTTGTAGATAGCGGGGATGCCCTCCCGGATATCGATACGGCCCTCTGTTCATACACCTGCTGCCATTACCTAACGTCGTGGGAATAGGTAATCCCACGACCCGCTCCAGAGCTCCGGAGGCAACTAACCCCGGCTCCCCCCCTACGCGATCTGTCCCAGGCCTGGCCTGAACAACGGTTGGTGGATTACCCCCCATTTCCAACCAACCATGACCCTCCCCCCTCCCTAACCCCACAAAAATTTTTGCTAAAAAAGTAACCAGGGGCCTCTTATTAAATTTAAACCTGAGGCCCCTGTTCCTGCCCAGCCATCTCTCAGGGTCCCAACAATTGGGCCCTTCATCAAGAGGCAGAGTGGAAAATGAGGCAGGTCGTACCCAGGATGGGGGGGCACCTCTGAGGGCAAACAGAACGGTACTAGGGTAACTAAGGCGCTTAATAATAATTAAATAAATCCAGCGGTCCACATTGGGCTATTTGTAGGCAGCTAGATAGTTAGAATAAAGTTAGAATAGAGATGTTAAAGAATATTGTTGACCTTGTCAAGTCAGGGCGGCAAAACATAAAAAACCATTAAGCCAAGCCCGTCCAAGCCAGTCCAAGCCAAGCCAAGCCAAGCCAGCCAAGCCAGCTCTACTCTCACCCGAGCTGGCAACAGATATAAAGCCATAACAGTTCTCTCACAACAAATGGCGATACATCTGGGCAAAACATGGCAAAAGACAACCGGGATAAATCCACCTCAGCTGATCTCTCACATCAGAGGGTGGATTGATAGTTAATTGTTCTGCCCTCTCACTGCAGACAAGTCCCAGATCTGTCAGGGCCAATTCTTGGCCAACAATAACTCTTAAAGTTGCAGCTGATGCTCCATAAGCAAAAGAGAGAGGGGGTGCCGGTTGGCTGCTCCGAAGCATCAGAGTTGGTTCCTAGCCGCCGTATCCCACAGTATCTTGCAACTCCGAAAGAGGGAAAGGTCTCCACGGCACAAAACAGCAGTCCAACAGATGATCCAGGGCCTGGAACCATAACCATCTCAGTCGGGGGAAGGAAGGAGAAATCTCTTCGTTGCGGCATATACTGTGCTAGCTGAAACTCCGCCAGCTGAGACACCAGCTGAGATGCGTAGTAAAACAGCAGGCAAACCATGATCACTGCTCAAAGAGCTCCCTACATCTCCACAACCAGCACTAATCAGCTGTTAATAGGCGGCAATTAGTTTGAATCGCCATATCATTCCCCAGTCTTAAAACTCCAAGAGGGGGGGAGGTCTTCAGGTGCAAAACAGCACCCCATAGTTGACACAGACCTCAAAATCACCATCTCAGTCAGGGGGGGAGGAGGAAGGGAGAGGGGGGGTTTCCTCGCTGAGGCAGCAAGCAAGCTGAAACTCCGCCAGATGGAAATCACGGCGAAGTAACAGGAGGTCTTCAGGCGCGAAACAGCAGCCCATAGATGATACAGACCCCGAAAATCACCATCTCAGTCGGGGGGAGGAAGAACGAAGCAGGAGAAGTTTCCTCGCCGCAGCAACGCACGAGCCGAAACGCCGCCAGCTGGAAATCGCGGCAAGGTAGTAAACACATCCTCAATCACCAGCCCAGCTTCGCCAGCGCCACAACCAGTTCGAAGAGAGCCTTCACACCACGAAACGGTGCCCGGCAACCACACTACCCACACTCCATCCAGGAACAGCAAGTTCCTCAGCTGTTCAGCTGCTCAAAAAAAGCCCATTGCGGAGCTCACAAACTCAGCTCCCAACCGCGGCTGCCATCTTAATCTAAGCTGGCAATGGGGTAGGCGTGGCTTCCAGATGATGCGTCCAGCCTGCAGGCTGGCAGTTTGACACCCTTGGTCTAGCCTCTTTTAAGAATCTCCAGTGATGGAGCGCCCACGATTTCTGGAAGCAAGCTCTTCCACTGGTTAATTGTCCTCACTGTCAGGAAGTTTCTCCTTAATTTCAGGTTGCTTCTCTCTTTGATCAGTTTCCAACCACTGTGTCAAGTTTCCGATGTATGGGCTTTTCAAGTGACTCTCAGGCATTGTTTACCTTAAAAGTCCTTTATTAACCTAATACACCGGCAAATGCTTGCTCGAAGGCAGCTGGAATCTGAAATCTCCACCCCTTGCACAATATAATTAAACACAATTCTCCACCTTTCTAATTTTGTCATTAATCATATTCTCCAATTAATTTAAAGAATCAGTTTCCCTTCAGGTCTTACCTTCTTTAGTTAGAGATGGCCTTGAAAGGTGCAATCCTACTCATCCCCCCTCCCAACCTTAAACTTTTAAAGCAATACACAAGTTTAACATATGAAATGGCTACTTCTTCATCTCTTGTCAAGCAATAACATTCGATGTTAGCAGCGTTGACACATTGTTTCTTGTCCTACCCTCTGGTACTTCGGAGAATAACGTGACCCCCTCTTCTTTGTGGCAGCCCCTCAAATACTAGAACACTGCTATCATGTCTCCCCTATTTCTTCTTTTCTTTAGACTAGCCAGACCCAAGTCCCGCAGCCGTTCTTCGTATGTTTTAGTCTCTAGGTCTTTGATCATCTTAATTGCTCTTCTCTGAATTTTTTCCAAACTCTCAATATCTTTTTTGTAATATGGTGACCAAAATTGGCTTCATTATTCCAGCTGTGGTCTCACACTAGAGTTTTATAAAGTTGTACTAATACCTTGCCTGATCTTGATTCTACGCCTCTGTTTATACAACCCAGGATTGTATTAGCTTTTTTGGCTGCTGCTGCACACTGATGGCTCATAGTGAAGTGATCGAACACTAGGACTCCAAGGTCCCTCTCACAGTCACTGTTTTTAAGCCAGGTCTCAACTAATCTGTATTTAAACCTTTGATTTTTGCTGCCTAAATGTATAACTTTGGCTTTCTCCACATTAAAACTCATTTTGTAGGATAGGGCCCATTGTTCAAGTTTGGATCCTGAGCTTGTCTTCTGGGGTGTTGGCTACTCCTGCCAGTTTAGTGTCATCTGCAAATTTGATGAGTTCCCCTTCAATTCCTTCATCAAAGTCATTGATGAAGATATTGAAGAGTACGGAACTTTGTGGTATACTTCTCTCCATGTGGATGTAGTGCCATTGAGGACTACTCGTTCAGTACGGTTTGCCAGCCAGCTACAGATCCATCTGGTAGTGATGTTGTCTATTCCACCTTTTTCTAGCTTACTAAGCAGCCAGTTGTGGTCTACTTTGTCAAATGCCTTACTGAAGTCTAAGTATACTACATCCAGAGCATTTCATTGGTCTACTAGTTTAGTCACTTTATCAAAGAATGAAATAAGATTGGTTTGGCATGATCTGTTTTTGACAAACCCGTGCTGGCTACTAGATATAACTTTGTTTGCTTTTAGTTGTTCGCAGATCTGTTTTTTGAGTATCTTTTCTAGGATCTTCCCAGGTATTGATGTTAAACTGATTGGTCTGTAGTTTTCTGGGTCTGTTTTTTTATCTTACTTGAAGATGGGAACCACATCAGCCATTTTCCAATCCTCAGGTATTTCCCCGGTGCTCCAGGATTTTTGAAAGATATGGTGTAATGGTTCTGAGATAACATCTACCAGCTCCTTCAGAACTCTGGGATGTAATCTGTCAGGTTAGGTGTTCTCTAACCATTTCCTTGCTTATTGTAATTTTATTTCTAGTCTGCCTTTTATGGTTAGGTTTTTGGTAAGTTCGGCTATAGTTTCTTTTTTTGTGAAGACTGATGCAAAGAATGAGTTATGCAGCTCTGCGTTCTCTCTGCTGCCTGTTACTTCCTTGCAATCTTTTCTCCCATTAATGGACTGATTGTTTCCTTGACCTTTTTCTTGTTTTTTATATGTTGAAAGAAACTTTTTTTATCATCTTTGACTTTTGTTGCAAGTCTTTGTTCTTTCTGAGCTTTTGCTTTCCTGATTTCACCTTTGCAGATTCAAGCTATCTGCTGATATTCTGCCTTAGTTATGTGTCCCTCTTTCCATTTTTTTTGTACTTGTCCTTTTTGTCTTTCAGTTTGTCAGAGAGATCATTGTGCAACCATGCTGGTTTCTTCTTGAATTTTTTGTTTTTATTTTTCAGTGGTATTGTGCTGGTCTGGCCTTTTATGATTGCATTTTTCAGAGTTTCTCACGTTTCTTGAGTTGTTTTCCCCTTTAGGATTTTCATCCATGGAATCTTTCCAAGGTTCTCTCTGAGCTTGTTAAAATCAGCTCTTTTGAAGTTTAAGACACTGGTTGGATTGTTTTCTGTTGCTAGTGTTTGCATTATATTAAATTCCAGTATTACATGGTCACTGTAACCCAAGGTTCTGGCACCTTCAACTCCCTCTATCATTTCTTCTCTATTAGTAAGAATTAAGTTCAGTATAGCTTTATGCCTAGTTCCCTCCTCTACCTTTTGGATGACAAAGTTGTCGGCTATGTTGGTTAGGAATCTGTTTGATCTCCTGCTTGCTGCAGAGTTTGTCTCCCAGTTGATATCTGGATACCTGAAGTCTCCCATTACTACTGTGGTATGCTTCCTACATCCATTTGTTAACTGGTTGGCAAAGAGTTCATCTATTTCTTCTGATTGGTTGGGTGGCCTGTAATATGGCAATGTCACTTGTTTTCTGTTTTATATTGACCCATATACATTCTGGAGAGATTTTATCTTTGATCATGTGCATTTCTGTAGATATGTAGTATTCTCTTACATATAGTGCAACTCCCCCTCCTCTTTTTGTAGTTCTGTTTCTTTTGAACAATTAGTATCCATCTATCAGTCCATTCCAGTCATGGGTTTCGTCCCACCAGGTTTCTGTAATGCCAACTATGTCATATCCACCCTTGTGTACTATTGCTTCTAGTTCACTGTTTGTTCCCCAAGCTTTGAGCATTTGTATATAAGCATTTAAGACCTTTATGCCTGTCTGTGGATATGTTTCCTGCATCTCCTGATTGTTGGAGTTTTTCTTTTTTCTCATCACTCCTCATTGTTTGATTTGTTTTCTTGGGATTTATGATTGGTTTTGGGTTCTAGAGATTCTAAAGATTGGTCACCCTTCCCCCTCAATTTTAGTTTAAAGCCCTCCTGATGAGTTGGGCCAGTCTTTTTCCGAGTATATTTTCCCCTGTTTTTGTGAGGTGCATCCCATCCCTTGCCAAGAGTCCTTCACGTAGGAAATGCAGTCCATGATCCAGGAAACCAAATTTTTCTTTTTTTTTTTAATTTTATTAAATTTATTATTTAAAAACATTGGACACAGTACCAGCGAGCTGACAAACCTTTTTGTCTACAATGTTTAAATATATATATATACATGTATATATGTACATCAAAAATACACTTAAATACACTTAGATTACAAATCAGTGGAATACCACAATATTAAAAACAGTGAGCTAGTCTGTAAAACCTAATAGAGACCTTTCTTTTTATCCATCCAAAGATACAATTTGTTCCAAATTCTATAATAGTCTGATTGATCTTTATTCTTTAATTCCAAAGTTAATTTGTCCATTTCAGCGCAATCCCAAATTTTCCTAATAACCTCTTTTTCTCCTGGGATCTCATTCTTTTTCCATTTTTGCGCAAATGATATTCTAGCTGCTGTGATAATATGGATCATTAAGTATAGCACATCTTTAGGATATTTCTCTTTCGTGATTCCCAACAAGAAAAGTTCTGGACTAAACTCCAAATCTTGTTTCAATATTTCTTTCAGCCAAATCCAAATCATTCTCCAAAATTTTTGTGTTTTACTGCAAGACCACCACGTGTGGAAGTATGTGCCTATCTCTTCAGAACACTTCCAACATTTGGGAGATGCTGTTGTGTACATTTTTGCTAAGCGGGCTGGGGGGAGATGCCATCGGTAAAACATTTTAAATAAATTTTCTTTATACGATGAGGCCAGTGTTATCCTTTTATTTCTATCCCAAATTGTTTGCCAAGTATCTAAGTCGATGTTATGTCCTAAATTGTTAGCCCAGGTCAACATGGGGTCTTTCACTTGCTCTTCAAACAGCTTATATCCCAAAAGTAATTTATAAAAATTCCTTATTTGTTTAGAGTCCGGTCCCAATAATATTTTGTCCAATGCTGTTTCAGAGGTATATATCCCCCATTCATTTTTATCCTTCCTAAATCTCGATTGGATTTGTAAGTAGGCCCACCAATCGAGTTTTATACCTTGTAATTCTAGTTCATTCCTAAGTTTCAATTCCCCCTCCTCATTCAGAATATCCTTGTATGAGATTATGTTACCCAAATCAAACAGATTTGGGTAAACTATCGCTTCAAGGGTGGATAGCCAGACCGGTATTTTGAAACCAAATTTTTCTTGACGACACCAACCCTTTAGCCAGTGGTTTATTTCTAGAATTCTTTTTTCCCTCAATGGGTGTTGCCCTTTTGTTGGGAGTACTGATGAGAATACTACTTGTGCTCCTAGCTTCTTAACTTTATTGCCTTGTTGTTTATAATCTCTCACTATTGTACTCAGGTTCTTTGTTGTGTCATTCATCCCAATGTGGAGGAGGAGGAAAGGGTAGTAATCTGTGGGCCTAATTATTTTGGTTAGGTTCTTGGCCACATCTTTGATTACCAACACTCGCCTTCCTTTTGGGGGGGCTGCACTCTGGGGTGTTTTTGTTTGTCTCAGGTGTGTTCAGTGATGTGACCTTTTTAGGGATATTTGAAGTTGTTTCTTTGCTAGGCGTCTGCATGTTTTCTTTGAGGGGGAGGTTGTGGGCCTGCGTGTTTCCATCTAAGGGGAGAAATCGATTGCTCAGTTTTAATGGGGCTGCTTCTGGTTGGGTTGGATTGGGCAGAAGGGGTTTGTTAGTTGTATGCTGCTTCTTTCTTTGAGTATTGTGTTTCCTTCTATGTGTGACATACCTCCATTTGTCTTCCTCCAAGGGTTTATCAGTAGGGTGAAATCCTCTGGGTGTTACTTTTTTGTTATTTAGTTCGGTTTATGTAGAGCTTTCTTTCGTAGATTGGGTTTGGCTAGAGTTGTGTTCTAAGTCCCTTACTTTTTCCTCCAGTAGTTCACATAGTTCAGGGCTTTTCAACCGGTGGTACGCGAGCACCTGGCTGGTGGTACGCAGCGTCACCTTCGTCCCCCCACCTCACCCCGCTCCACTCCTTCCCAGCTCATTTGCAGAAAACATGCTGCTTGGCAGTGGCCTGCAGGCACCCTACCGAGCACGTGCGAAGAGTGCAGACGCAGAGTGAGGCACCGCCCTCCCCAGGGACTCATTGTGCAGCAACCGGATTGACTTCTTCTCATGCGGGATCCGTGTCGCCCTTCCCCCCTCTTCTTATTTCACAAGCAAGCACGAGCCTGAATGGGACAGAGCCATCCACTCCCTTGGCAGAAAGGTGTTTGAGATGGCTCACATCATGGCCCTGAGTGCCAACCTCACAACCGCCCCTCCTTCTTTTCCCCCTTCTCTCTCTCCGTTGAGGCCTCACTCTTTTCCATCTTCTTTTCCTCTTCACCCCCCGCAAGTTTCCAATACCCCTCACGGCCCTCAGGTTGCCTCCCGGGCCTCGAGAGTTTTCCCCCTCTCTTCTTCCTGAGGTGCCCGGCTTTATGGAGGTGAAAGCAAAGCGGCCAGATGGCACGCAACCTCCCCAAGGACTCATCCCGTGCCTCTCTTGAAAGACAGGGATTTGTACAGCAGAACAAAGCAGAGAGGCAAAGACGCCTGCTCTCCACCGCTGTGGAAAAAGAAGCACAGCATTTCCTGCAGGCAGTCTGGGTCCTGCAAGAAGCCAAGTGGGAACGAAGCAGCCCTCGGTTCTGCGCTGCAGAAAAGCTGCAAGCGCCAGTGTCGCCTGGGCACCTGCCCAGCTCACTTGCTCCCGGGGAAGGCAGTGGCAACGGTTGTGTCGAGCTCTGTGGGGGGGTTCCAGTTCTCGCTTTTCCCCTTTGCAAAACGGGCTTAAATTGAGCTGCGCTCTGACTTCGCGCGCCGTTCCTTGGGAATCCTCCCCCCCAAAAAAGCAGGGCTTTTACTTGCTTTTTGTGCCGCTGGGCTTTGCATGACTCCTTTGCTGGGGTAAGTCGTGCAAAGTGCGGTGGCGCGAAAAGTGAGTAAAAGCAAAAGGGGAACAGCCTTTCTGGGAACAGCCTTTCCGGGAACAGCCTTTCCCGGGGTGGGATTGGCGCCCGCAGAGGAAGGCGAGGCGGCGGGTCTGTGCACAGGGTGGGAGAGCAAGCGGGGGTCTTGCCGAGGCAGGAGGAGTGTGGCGAGGCGGTCTCCCCTCGCCGCCTTTGCCCACTGGGAGGAGGGTGGCCACTCCCGGGGGGGCGCCATTTCCCAGGACTTTTGCTTTTACTCGCTTTTCGTGCCACTGCACTTTGCACGACTCACCCCAGCAAAAAGGTGAGTCGTGCAAAGTACAGCAGCGTGAAAAGCGAGTAAAATCCCTGCTTTTTGGGGGGGAGGATTCCCAAAGAACGGTGCCCAAAGTCAGAGCACAGCTCAATTGAAGCCCGTTTTGCAAAGGGAAAAAGCGAGAACTGGAACCCCCCCCAACGGGGCCCGACATAACCGTTGCCGCCACCTTGCCCGGAAGCAAGTGAGCTGGGCAGGAGCCCAGGCGACAACGGCGCTTGCAGCTTTTTTGGCAGTGCAGACCCGAGGGCTGCCAGACTGCAAGGAAGGAAACCCCAGATACGGGGGCAAGCTGGGGAAAGAGTGTGTCTGTGTGTGGGGGGAGAGAAATCCCTGGCTGCAATTCCTGTGCAAGATTTACTGCTTGCAAAAGGAAGGGACAAAGATGGAGGGAAGGAAGGAAGGAAGGAAGGAAAGAAGAAAGGTAGGGACAATGGGAGGGAAGGAGGGAAGGGACAAAGAGGGAAGGAAGGAAGGAAAGGGAGGGAGGAACGAAGGAAGGGAGAAAGAGGGAGGGAAGGAAGGAAGAAAGAAAGGGAGGGACAGTGGGAGAGAGGGAGGGAAGGAAGGCACCCATGCCAGTCTCACCCCCCTCCACCAGAGACCCACAGATTTCCCCCCCCAGGCACCCTGCAACCTGAGAGACGGCTCTACACATGGACATCACCAGACGGTCAACACAGAAATCAGATTGACTATGTGCTCTGCAGTCAAAGATGGAGAAGCTCTATACAATCAGTAAAAACAAGACCAGGAGCTGACTGTGGCTCAGACCATGAGCTTCTTGTTGCAAAGTTTAGGCTTAAACTGAAGAAAGTAGGGAAAAGCACTAGGCCACTCAGGTATGAATTAAATCATATCCCTGTTCAATATACAGTAGAGGTGACAAATAGATTTAAGGAATTAGATCTGATAGTCAGAGTGCCTGAAGAACTATGGACAGAGGTTCGCAACCTTGTACAACAGGTAGCAACTAAAACCATCCCAAAGAAAAAGAAATGCAAGAAAGCAAAATGGCTGTCTGAGGAAGCTTTGCAAATAGCTGAGGAAAGGAGGGAAGCGAAAGGCAAGGGAGAAAAAGAGGGAGCACCTGCTGCCAGTGTCAATTTCCCATCGTCCCACAGGGAGGGCCTCCTCAGGGTACTGCCGGTCAAGGATTGCCGGCGGGTGATCCCCAGGGGGAGGGCGTTCTTTGTGGGCGCGCCTGCCCTATGGAATCAACTGCCAAGGGAACTTCGGACTGCCCCCGACCTTCGTTCGTTTCGCTGGGACCTGGCTCTTTGAGCTATCTGGCCTGGACTGAGGGGTTTTAATGATTTTAAATTGTGATTTTGACTTTTTGGGGCTATACTTAATTTAATTTTATTTTAATTTTATATTGTATTGTTTTTAAATTCTGCCCTGTAAACCCCCCTGAGTCCTTCGGGAATAGGGCGATATATAAACCGAATTAATAAATAATAAATAAAAAGAAAGATACGCCCACTGAATGCAGAATTCCAGAGAATAGCTAGAAGAGATAAGAATGCCTTCTTAAATGAACAGTGCAAAGAAATAGAAGAAAACAATAGAATAGGGAAGACCAGAGAACTCTTCAAGAAAATTGGAGAGATGAAGGGAACGTTTCATGCAAAAATGGGCATGATAAAGGACCAAAATGGCAGGGACCTAACAGAGGCAGAAGAGATTAAGAAGAGGTGGCAAAATTACACAGAAGAACTATACAAGAATGAGCTTAACGTCCCAGATAATCACAATGAGGTGGTCACTAACCTCGAGCCAGACATCCTAGAATGTGAAGTGAAGTGGGCCTTAGAAAAGCTGAGCAACAACAAAGCTAGTGGAGGTGACAGTATTCCAGCTGAGCTATTCAAAATCTTAAAAGACAGTGCAGTAAAAGTGCTACACTCAATTTGCCAGCAAATTTGGAAAACTCAACAGTGGCCACAGGATTGGAAAAGATCAGTTTACATTCCAATTCCAAAGAAAGGCAGTGCCAAAGAATGTTCAAACTATTGCACCATTGCACTCATTTCACATCCTAGTAAAGTTATGCTTAAAATCCTACAAGCTAGACTCCAGCAGCATGTGGATCGGGAACTACCAGAAGTACAGGCAGGATTTCAAAGAGGCAGAGGAACTAGAGATCAAATTGCCAACATACGCTGGATCATGGAGAAAGCTAGGGAGTTCCAGAAAAACATCTACTTCTGCTTCATTGACTATGCTAAAAACTTTGATTGTGTGGATCACAACAAATTGTGGCATGTTCTTAAAGAGATAGGAGTACCAGACCATCTTATTTGTCTCTTGAGAAACCTATATGCGGGTCAAGAAGCAACAGTGAGAACTGGACACGGAACCACTGATTGGTTCAAAATTGGGAAAGGAGTCCGGCAAGGCTGTATACTGTTGCCCTGCCTATTTAACTTATATGCAGAGCAAATCATGAGAAAGGCAGGGCTAGATGAATCAAAAGTTGGAATTAAGATTGCCGGGAGAAATATCAACAATCTAAGATATGCAGATGATACCACTCGAATGGCAGAAAGTGAAGAAGAACTAAAGAGCCTCTTGTTGCGGGTGAAGAAGGAGAGTGCTAAAGTTGTGTTGAAACTTAACATTAAAAAACCAAGATCATGGCATCCAGCCCTCTCAATTCCTGGCAAATCGATGGGGAAGAAATGGAGGTAGTGACAGATTTTATTTTCCTGGGCTCCAAGATCACCGCAGACGGGGACTGCAGCCAAGAAATTAAAAGACGCTTGCTCCTGGGGAGGAAAGCCATGGCAAATCTAGACAGCACACTAAAAAGCAGAGACATCACCCTATCAACAAAAGTGCATATAGTCAAGGCTATGGTCTTCCCAGTTGCAATGTATGGCAGTGAAAGTTGGACCATAAAAAAGGCTGAGCGCCAAAGAATTGAGGCCTTTGAACTATGGTGCTGGAGAAGACTCCTGCAAGTCCCTTGGACTGCAAGGCGATCAAACCGGTCAGTCCTAGAGGAGATCAACCCTGACTGCTCTTTAGAAGGTCAGATCCTGAAGTTGAAACTGAAATACTTTGGCCACCTAATGAGAATGGAGGACTCACTGGAGAAGAGCCTAATGCTGGGAAAGTTTAGTTTAGTTTAGTTTTATTTGATTTCTATACCGCCCTTCTCCCTAAGGACTCAGGGCGGTTCACAGGGCATATATAAATAACAATACAAGAGTTAAAAGGAAATTAAACCAGTGCCCAGTTAAAAACAACAATAATAAAGTACTAAAAAACCAATTTAAAAACCCATATTCCCCCATCAGGCCAGACCAGCTAATTCAAATAAGTGGGTCTTCAACCCGCGGCGGAAGGATCGGAGGTCTTATGCCATCCGGAGCTCAACCGGCAGTTGGTTCCATAATGCTGGAGCGCCCACAGAGAAGGCCCTCCCCCTGGGGGCCACCAGTCGACATTCCCTGGCCGGAGGCACCCTGAGGAGGCCCTCTCTGTGGGCACGTACTGGGTGGAGGGAAGTTGACGCCGGCAGCAGGTGGTCCCCGAGGTAACCCGGACCCATGCCATGCAAGGACTTAAAGATCATGACCAGGACCTTGAACCTCACCCGGAAGACAACTGGTAGCCAATGCAGCTCACGGAGCAAAGGTGTAACATGGGAGTACCGGGAAACTCCCAAGACAACTCTTGCGGCCGCATTCTGTACCAGTTGGAGCCTCCGAGTGGTCTTCAAGGGAAGCCCCATGTAGAGAGCATTACAGTAGTCAAGGCGAGAGGTCACGAGCGCATGAGTTCCATGCAGTAATAACTGCTTCCTTGAAGGAGGGTGTCTTTCCTGCCGCCTTGGAGGAGGCGGTGGTGAGACCCCTTCTCAAGAAGCCTGCTTTGGACCCGGCTGTTTTAAACAACTACCGTCCAGTCTCCAACCTTCGCTTTCTGGCGAAGGTTGTTGAGAGTGTGGTGGCGCATCAGCTCCCTCTGTTCCTGGAGGAAACTGATTATCTGGACCCGTACCAATCGGGCTTCAGGCCCGGACACAGCACGGAGACGGCATTGGTCGCGCTGGTGAATGATCTCTGGAGGGCTAGGGACAGGGGTTGCTCCTCTGTCCTGGTCCTATTAGATCTCTCAGCGGCGTTCGATACCATCGACCATGGTATCTTACTGCGGCGTCTCAGGGGGCTGGGAGTGGGAGGCACTGTTTTACGGTGGTTCTCCTCCTACCTCCAGGGCCGCTCGCAGTCGGTGTTGACAGGAGGGCAGAGATCCGCCCCGAGGTCTCTCATTTGTGGAGTCCCTCAGGGGTCGGTTCTCTCGCCTCTCCTGTTCAACATCTATATGAAGCCGCTGGGCGAGATCATTCGTGGTTTTGGGGTGGGGTATCATCAGTACGCTGATGATACCCAACTTTTTCTTTCCACCCCGAACCAACCCAGTGATGCCCTCTCCGTGATGTCCCGGTGCCTGGAGGCGGTTCGGGTCTGGATGGGGAGAAACAGGCTTCGTCTCAATCCCGCCAAGACTGAGTGGCTGTGCATATCGGCATCTCGGGTTAACCAAGTTATTCCATCCTTAATGATGGGGGGTGAGGTGTTACCCCCCGTCGATAGGGCTCGCAACTTGGGCGTCCTCCTGGATTCACGGCTCAATTTTGAAGACCATATAGGAGCCGTGACCAGGGGGGCTTTTGCCCAGGTTCGCCTGGTGCGCCAGTTGCGTCCCTATCTGGACCGAGACGCCCTACGCACAGTTACTCATGCGCTTGTGACCTCCCGTTTGGACTACTGTAACGCTCTCTACATGGGGCTGCCCTTGAAGACCACTCGGAGGCTTCAACTGGTGCAGAATGCGGCCGCGCGAGTTGTAATGGGGGTTTCCCGATACTCCCATGTAACACCTCTACTCCGCGAGCTGCATTGGCTTCCGGTTGCCCTCCGGGTGAAATTCAAGGTGCTGGTTATCACCTATAAAGCCCTACATGGCCTGGGTCCGGGATATCTGAGGGAACACCTGCTGCCGGCGTCAAATGCCCTTCGCCCAGTGCGCTCCCACAGGGAGGGTCTGCTCAGGGTCCCGCCGGTAAGAGACTGCCGGCGGGTGACACCCAGGGATAGGGCCTTCTCGGTGGGAGCGCCTGCCCTCTGGAACCAGCTGCCGGTGGAGCTGAGAACTGCCCCCGACCTTCGATCATTCCGCCGGGGCCTGAAGACCTGGCTCTTCGAGCTCTCGGGCCCAGACTGAGGAGGAATTTTTAATTTGGGGTTCTTTTTAACTGACTACAGGGTTAATTTAATATTTTTTAATTTGGTTCTTAATTTTTGTATTTTGGATTTTTTAATTTCCTGTAAACCGCCTGAGTCCTCAGGGAATAGGGCGGTATATAAATATAACTAAATAAATAAATAAATAAAATGAGTGACCGTACACAGGGCATCCCGGTCCAGATAGGGCCGCAACTGGCGCACCAGGCGAACCTGGGCGAAAGCCCCCCCTAGTCACGGCCACTATATGATCTTCCAGAGTAAGCCGTGAATCTAGGAGGACTCCCAAGTTGCGAGCCCTATCCACGGGGGGTAAGAGCTCACCCCCCATAGAAAGAGATGGAACATTTTGAATGTCCCGGGATGCCGGAATGTACAGCCACTCAGTCTTGTCAGGGTTGAGTTGAAGTCTGTTCCTCCCCATCCAGACCCGAACCGCCTCCAGGCAACGGGACATCACAGCGAGGGCATCACTGGGGTGGTTTGGGGTCGAAAAGAAAAGTTGGGTATCATCGGCGTATTGATGATACCCAACTCCAAAACCACGAATGATCTCACCCAGCGGTTTCATGTAGATGTTGAACAGGAGAGGCGAGAGAACCGATCCCTGAGGAACTCCACAAACGAGAGACCTAGGGGCCGATCTCTGCCCCCCTGCCAACACCGACTGCGAGCGTCCCAGGAGATAGGAGGAGAACCACTGAAGAACTGTGCCTCCCACTCCCAATCCCCTGAGACGCCGCAGCAAGATACCATGGTCGATGGTATCGAAAGCCGCCGAGAGGTCTAATAGGACTAGGACAGAGGAATATCCCCTATCCCGAGCCCTCCAGAGATCATTCACCAGAGCGACTAATGCCGTCTCCGTGCTGTACCCGGGCCTGAAACACGATTGGTAGGGGTCCAAATAATCCGCTTCATCCAGGACCAGAGGGAGCTGATGCGCCACCACACTCTCAACAACCTTCGCAAGAAAGCGAAGGTTGGAGATTGGACGAAAGTTGTTCAATACAGCTGGGTCCAAGGCAGGCTTCTTGAGGAGAGGTCTCACCACCGCCTCCTTCAAGACGGTGGGGAAATAACCCTCACTCAAAGAAGCAGATATAACCGCCTGGAGCCAGCCTCGTGTCCTCTCCCTAGCTGCATAAACCAGCCAGGAAGGGCACGGGTCCAATAAACATGTGGTGGAGCTCAGCCTCCCCATAATCCTGTCCACTTCATCAGGGGTCACAGAGTCAAACTCTTCCCAGATAACATTGACAAGACCGCCCGTGTCCTGATCGCCAGACTCTGCCCAGCTGGAGTCCAAACCGGTCCGAATCTGAGCGATTTTATCCGACAGATGTTGACTAAATTCCTCGGCACGACCCTGCAAGGGATCCTCCCTCACCTCCTGATTAAGAAGTGAGCGAGTCACCCTAAACAGGGCGGCCGGGCAATTATCTGCGGACGCGATGAGGGTGGAGAAGTAATTACACCTCGCCACCCTCATCGCTGCGAGATAAGACCTAATATGGGTTCTTAACCGCAACCGGTCGGGTTCGGATCGGCTAGACCTCCAACAGCTCTCTAGGCCCCATTTCCAACGCTTCATCTCCCGGAGCTCCGTGGAGAACCATGGAGCTCGCTGGGATCTGCACCGGGTCAGGGGCCGCAAGGGTACAACCCGGTCAAGTGCCTCAGTGGCTGCCCTTTCCCAGGCTTCCAGGTTGATGGCAAGAGAAGAAGGGGACGACAGAGAATGAGGTGGCTGGATGGAGTCACTGAAGCAGTAGGCATGAGCTGAAATGGACTCCAGAAGATGGTAGAGGACAGGAAGGCCTGGAGGAACGTTGTCCATGGGGTCGCAATGGGTCGGACACGACTTCGCAGCTAACAACAACAATGTTGCAGTGGAAAAAATCATTAAAGATTACTATGAGACACTCTATAAGGCAGAGGAAGTTCCCAAAGAGAAAATACAGTTGTACTTAAAAGAATCAGACTTGCCAAAAATCCCGGAGAATATCAGAAATATATTAAATGGGAAAATATCAATGATGGAGATTACAGGAGCTATAAAAAGACAAAAGAAATATAAGACTCCAGGTCCAGATGGACTTCCTGCAGAATTCTACATAGCATTACAAGATGTATTAGGTCCAAGGTTGAAAGAACTGTGTAACGAAATTTTTTTGGAGACTAAAATACCAAAGTCGTGGACTGAAGCTAATATTACTCTGATACCCAAAGAAGATACTGATCTGACACAAATAAAAAACTATAGACAAATATCGTTATTAAATGTGGACTATAAAATTTTTGCTTTGATAATGGCAGAAAGAATTAAGAAATTTTTGAGTGAATTCATACATACAGATCAAAATGGCTTTTTACCCAGAAGACAGATAAAAAATAACTTAAGAATGATTTTGGATGTTTTAGAGTACTATGAAAGTCACCCAGGAAAACAGATGGCATTAATATTTCTCGATGCGCAAAAAGCTTTTGACAACTTAAACTGGCAATTTATGTTCCAGCAGTTGATGGAAATGGACTTCGGGAAAAACTTTATAAATGCAATTCAAGCAATCTACCATAAACAAACGGCAGGAATAATTCTAAATGGGGATTATACAGAAAACTTCGATATCAAAAAAGGTACAAGACAGGGATGTCCACTATCCCCACTGTTATTTATATTAACATTGGAAGTATTGACCAGAAATATTAGACAAGACATAGAAATTAAAGGATTGGAGATAAAAGAACAAAAATATAAACTACAAGCCTTTGCGGTTCACTTGGTTTTTATCTTGGAGGAGCCACTTGAAACAGCTACTAAACTGTTGGAAAAAATAGAAAAGTTTGGAGAAGTGGCAGGTTTGAAAATAGAGAAAAGACTAAAGTATTAACAAAAAACTTAACAGACAAACAGAAAACTCAATTTACAAAAAAGACAAACCTACAAATAACTAAAAAAGTTAAGTATCTAGGAATCTACTTAACAGTAAGATGTATAACTATGAAAGATTGTTGAAAAAAATAAAATTGGACTTGGAAAAGTGGAAAAATCTTCAACTGTCACTGTTAGGAAGAATAGCTACAGTCAAAATGAATATTTTACCAAAAATACTCTTCCGATTTCAAACGATCCCTGTAAAATTGGGAAAGGTTTTCTTTGATGATCTAAATGCAACAATATTGAGATTTATCTGACAAGGGAAGAAAGCACAAATTAAAGTGAAAATGTTACAAGAAGCCAAAAATAGTGGAGGATTTGGACTCCCGGACTGGAGACTATATTATCAAGCAGCCATTTTACCATGGCTTAAAGAATGGATTACGCTGAGAAATAAAAGACTATTATACCTAGAGGGGCATGACCTACAAATTGGTTGGCATGCCTTCCTATGGTACGAGAAAAGTAAAACACACAAATACTTCCAAAACCACTTTATAAGAAATGTACTCCTTTCAGAATGGGAAAGAATAAAGCAGAAAATTTATATTAAGCTACCTGAGTGGCTTTCAACAATGGAAGCATTTGCTTACCCAAACTTAATTAACTATGACAAAGTCGTTACTTACAAAGATATCTTAGATAAGGAAGGAAAATTGAAATTGACAAGTGTAAATTACAGATAGAGCTCAAATTTGAAGAAGAAACACATATTTATGTTCCCCCAGGTCAGGGAAACCCTACAAATAAAGAGTTTTCTGGATCTGGTCTCTCGCTTTGGAGTTGGCCCAACTGATATCTCGCATTTGTTAGGAAAAATCCATTATACCATAAAAAGTGAACATAGGAGATAGAGTTCAAATTCAAAAAACAAACACATATTCATATTCCCCTGGGTCAGGGAAGCCCAAAAAACATGAATATTTATTTTTTATTTATTTTTATTACATTTATATCCCGCCCTTCTCCGAAGACTCAGGGCGGCTTACAAGCTTAGCAGTAGCCTTCATTCTATGTATATGCCTGCTTGTTAGGGCTTTCACACACACACCAAGCGGCATTATTACAAAGTCAGCTTATTGCCCCCAACAATCTGGGTCCTCATTTTACCTACCTCGGAAGGATGGAAGGCTGAGTCAACCTTGAGCCTGGTGGGATGCGAACCTGCACTAATTGCAGGCAGCTGGTGTTACTTAAGGAGGCATCAGCCCACTGCTCCACCAAGGCTCTTTTAAGGATCTGATCTGTCCCTTTGGAGTTGGCCCAGGGTATAACTCGCATTTGTTAGGAAAAATCCCATATACCATGAAAAGTGCACATAGGAGATAGAGCTCAAATTCGAAAAACAAAGACATATTCATGTTCCCCAGGGTCAGGGAAACCAAACAAAACATGGGTTTCTTGGATCTGATCTGTCCCTGTGGAGTTGGCCCAGGGCATAACATGCATTTGTTAGGAAAAATCCCTTATACCATGAGAAGTGCAAATTGCAGATAGAGCTCAAATTCGAAAAACAAGCACATATTCATGTTCTCCTGGGTTAGGGAAGCCCAAACAAACATGAATATTTAGGATCTGATCTGTCCCTTTGGAGTTGGCCCAGGGTATAACTCGCATTTGTTAGGAAAAATCCCATATACCATGAAAAGTGCACATAGGAGATAGAGCTCAAATTCGAAAAACAAAGACATATTCATGTTCCCCAGGGTCAGGGAAACCAAACAAAACATGGGTTTCCTGGATCTGATCTGTCCCTGTGGAGTTGGCCCAGGGCATAACATGCATTTGTTAGGAAAAATCCCTTATACCATGAGAAGTGCAAATTGCAGATAGAGCTCAAATTCGAAAAACAAGCACATATTCATGTTCTCCTGGGTCAGGGAAGCCCAAACAAACATGAATATTTAGGATCTGATCTGTCCCTTTGGAGTTGGCCCAGGGTATAACTCGCATTTGTTAGGAAAATTCCCATATACCATGAAAAGTGCACATAGGAGATAGAGCTCAAATTCGAAAAACAAGCACATATTCATGTTCTCCTGGGTCAGGGAAGCCCAAAAAACTTGAGTTTTTGGGACCTGATCTTTCTCTTTTGAGTTTGCCCAGGACATAACTTGCATTTGTTAGGAAAAATCCCATATACCATGAAAAGTGCACATAGGAGATAGAGCTCAAATTCGAAAAACAAGCACATATTCATGTTCTCCTGGGTCAGGGAAGCCCAAAAAACTTGAGTTTTTGGGACCTGATCTTTCTCTTTTGAGTTTGCCCAGGACATAACTTGCATATGTTAGGAAAAATCCCATATACCATGAAAAGTGCAAATTACAGATAGAGCTCAAATTTGAAGAAGAAACACATATTTATGTTCCTCCAGGTCACGGAAACCCTCCAAAAAAAGAGTTTTCTGGATCTGGTCTCTCCCTTTGGAGTTGGCCCAACTGATATCTCGCATTTATTTGTTAGGAAAAATCCATTATACCATAAAAAGTGAACATAGGAGATAGAGTTCAAATTCGAAAAACAAACACATATTCATATTCCCCTGGGTCAGGGAAGCTCAAAAAACATGAATATTTAGGATCTGATCTGTCCCTTTGGAGTTGGCCCAGGGTATAACTCGCATTTGTTAGGAAAAATCCCATATACCATGAAAAGTGCACATAGGACATAGAGCTCAAATTCGAAAAACAAAGACATATTCATGTTCCCCAGGGTCAGGGAAATAAAAAAAACCCATGGGTTTCCTGGATCTGATCTGTCCCTGTGGAGTTGGCCCAGGGCATAACATGCATTTGTTAGGAAAAATCCCTTATACCATGAGAAGTGCAAATTGAAGATAGAACTCAAATTCGAAAAACAAGCACATATTCATGTACCCCTGGGTCAGGGAAGCCCAAAAAACTTGAGTTTTCGGGATCTGATCTGTCCCTTTGGAGTTGGCCCAGGGCATATCTCACATTTCCTAGAAAAAATCACTTATACCATCAATATTGCAAATTGCAGATAGAGGTCAAATTCGAAAAACAAAGACATATTCATGTTCCCCAGGGTCACGGAAACCAAACAAAACATGGGTTTCCTGGATCTGATCTGTCCCTGTGGAGTTGGCCCAGGGCATAACTTGCATATGTTAGGAAAAATCCCACATACCATGAAAAGTGCAAATTACAGATAGAGCTCAAATTTGAAGAAGAAACACATATTTATGTTCCCGCAGTTCACGGAAACCCTCCAAAAAAAGAGTTTTCTGGATCTGGTCTCTCCCTTTGGAGTTGGCCCAACTCATACCTCGCATTTGTTAGGAAAAATCCATTATACCATAAAAATAGGAGACAGAGTTCAAATTCGAAAAACAAAGACAAATTCATGTTCCCCCGGGTCACGGAAACCCAAAAAAACATGAGTTTCTGGGATCTGATCTGTCCCTTTGGAGTTGGCCCAGGGCATATCTCACATTTCCTAGAAAAAATCACTTATACCATCAATATTGCAAATTGCAGATAGAGGTCAAATTCGAAAAACAAAGACATATTCATGTTCCCCCGGGTCACGGAAACCCAAAAAAACATGAGTTTTTGGGACCTGATCTTTCCCTTTGGAGTTGGCCCAGGGCATAACTTGCATATGTTAGGAAAAATCCCATATACCATGAAAACTGCAAATTACAGATAGAGCTCAAATTTGAAGAAGAAACACATATTTATGTTCCCGCAGGTCACGGAAACCCTCCAAAAAAAGAGTTTTCTGGATCTGGTCTCTCCCTTTGGAGTTGGCCCAACTCATACCTCGCATTTGTTAGGAAAAATCCATTATACCATAAAAATAGGAGACAGAGTTCAAATTCGAAAAACAAAGACAAATTCATGTTCCCCCGGGTCACGGAAACCCAAAAAAACATGAGTTTCTGGGATCTGATCTGTCCCTTTGGAGTTGGCCCAGGGCATATCTCACATTTCCTAGGAAAAATCACTTATACCAACAATATTGCAAATTGCATATAGAGGTCAAATTCGAAAAAGAAAGACATATTCATGTTCCCCCGGGTCAGGGAAACTGAAAAAAACATGAGTTTTCTGGATCTGGTCCAGATAGGTATTGACTTAGCATGGTGGCCATATTTGCAAATTCAAACATGATATAGAAAAGATGCAAAGACAATAGGATTTTATAAAGAACAGACAGAATTTGATCAAATACTATTAAAAACAGATGAAAACCTGATTAAGAAACTACAGATTTCTGCTAAACTTGAAGATGGAAGAAGAACAAGTAAAAGAAACAATCATAACATGGGCAAAAAACTTTGGATATTCTATAGATTTGGAAGACTGGCAAAAATTATGGGACAGAAATATTAAATTGACTAAAGCAGTTTCATATAAAGAAAATTTGTATAAAATGTTTTATAGATGGCATATGACACCAGTAAGATTAGCCAAAAATGTTCAAAAATACCTCGAATAACTGCTGGAAATGTGAACAAAGGCCAGGTACTTACTACCATATCTGGTGGGTATGCCCTAAAGTGAAAAAGTTCTGGCTTAAGATACTTACATGGCTGGAAAATATGACTGAAATACAGATAGAATTTAAAACAGAACTGTTTTTGTTAGGAATATTAGGAGCTAAGTATGAGAAGGAGAAGGAGTATCTAATATTGCATGTATTGACAGCAGCGAGAATAGTATTTGCCCAATACTGGAAAAATGAAAACCTACCAACTGAAGAGATTCTAATTAAGAAAATTTTACAGTGTGCAGAAATGGATAGATTAATCTTAGAGATTAAAGAGAAAGACGATTCAATTTATTTTAAAACATGGGATAAATTTTACCAATGGTTAGGAAAATGAACTAACAAGAAATGAATGTGATATATTATTTTGAATATATATTAGTAAGGAGAATGATATGTGTTGACCAATTGATACCATTTATGATTATTGTTTAGCATATACATTATAGCTACTGTATTTACTATTATATTAATTAGCGCTAACTGAACATATGTACCCAGACAATAGTCTGTTTGCTAAAGCTTGAAAATGTTACTGGGGGGCAACCCCAATGTTGTTCCCAATCCCGATCCTAACCCCACCCTGAACCTCAATCACTACCCTGGTCCTACCCCTTCTCCAACCTTATAAAATTCAATAAAAACTTTTATATTTTAAAAAAGTTCATTGCACATGTCCTTCAACGGTTCACTTAACATATCTTGTAAAGATTTATATAGCTCCGCCAGTACTCCATCTGGCCCCGGTGTTTTCTCAGTTTTTTGTCGTCTTATAGCCTCTGTTATTTCCATCATTGTTATTTTTTCCTCTAGCATAGTTTTAAAAGTTTCTGAAATTTTTGGAAGATTACTTTCTTCCAGATATTGAATCATTTTCTCCCTTGGAATTTCTTCTATATGTCGCCTGCCTCCCCCCGCCTTTTCCCTGCCTCCTCCCCCCCGTACTCCACTCCTTCCCAGCTCACTTGCTGCCGGAAAACATGCTGCTTGGCAGCGGCCTGCAAATACCCTACCCTCCACAGGGAGTCGTGCAGCAACTGGATTGAACTCTTCTCATGCGGGATCCGTGTCGCCCTTCCGCCCCTCTTCTTACTTCACAAGTGAGCGTGAGCCTGATGGGGACAGAGCCATCCACTCCCTCGGCAGGTAGGTGTTTGAGACCGCTTGCGTCACGGCCCTGAGCGCCAACCTCACAACTGCCCCCTCCGTCTTTCCTCCCTTCTCTCTCTCTCTCTCTCTCTTCATGCCAGCTTGACCCCTAGCAGGGCTCCTGATTGCCCCTGCACCCGGGTGCCCCACCCTCTGGGAGAAGCGCGGCCCCATCCAAGGCAAACATGGCCGGAAAGGCGCATCGGAGTCCCAGGTACCGGTAAGGCGATCGGCCTGCTCCTCCCCCATCGCCCACTCTGCCTGGTACTTCCAAAGGTGGCTGCTTCAAGGTCACACGGGCAGCCCTTGGCTGCTCCCCTCCCCTCCACGCCTCCAAACCGATCCCCAGGCCAGCGTGTCTGACTGAGGAATTCTGGGAGTTGAAGTTAGGAAGCGATGATAAGCTCATGTTGATTTCTTAACTGGACAGTTTGGGCTATATCGAGTATTAATTTTCCTCAATATATGTCTGTAAAGTGATTTGAGGGGTGTGATTGCTTGGATTATGATAGAAGTATTATAGTTAAGTGGGCATCAGCCCCTCAGTCACATGCGCCGGGCTTCAGGGCTGCCTCCGCAGGTGCCACTCTAGCGCGGAGAGGGGGAGGCTGGTCCCTGTTTGCCCCGCCAGCCCTGGGAGAGCCCCGCGTGAGCATCTTGCCGGCCACCAAACCCTTGCTTTCAAGCAGGAACGGCCTTGCCCTGCTTGCCCGTGTCCAGTGCTGGGAGCAGCCGCCACTGCCTGCCCTGCTTTTTGCAAGACCCGCTACGCTGCTGCCGCCTGCTGCAGGCTTGCAGCAGCGGGATGCTCTGGGATGAGGGCCTGGCGAGGGTGAAGGAGTCAGGGCTGATCCGGCGGGCTGCTTCTGTGGCAGTGGGGCATTTTGGTGCTCCGTCTGCGGGAGCCGCCCTGGGAAAGATGGAAGTGCAGCTGTGGTCCGGGATGGTCAACCGCTCCGAACCCTGTCTGGCCGGCTTTGTGCCTCCGTCCCCCAAGAGCAGCTGGTTGTGAGTTGCTGCTGTGCGCTTCCCTGAGTGCGCCTCAGCCCCGGATCTCCTCCCACCTGGGACTTCGGCCGTGTCTGCAGAAGACAAGCGGGGCGAAGGGCGCTTTTGCGTGTCTTCCATCCCTCCCATGTGAAGGGCGCCTTCCTGCCCCACGGTCCATAGCAGCATTGTTGGCATGCGTGGATTGACTGAGCGAATGCGAGGTGTTTTTGTTGCTGGAATAAAGCTTATTAAATGAGCTGGCAACCTCCGAGTATCGTTGATAGATCTTCCCCAACTTTCCTCCGGTGCTTCATAAAGAGTTAAGTGGGCATCAGGTTTCTTGGTAAAAATGGATTTGTAAGGAAGGAAGGAAGGAGGAAGGGACAAGGAGGGAGGGAAGGAAGAAAGGAAAGAAGGGACAATGGGGGAGAGAGGGAGGGAGAGAGAGGGAGAGAAATAGAAGGAGAAAGGGAGAGAGAGAAATAGGGAGAGGGAGTGAGAGAGAAGGAGAGAGGAAGAAAAGGAGGGAGAGAAATAGAGGGAGAGAGAAAGGGAGAGAGAAGGAGAGGGAGGGAGAGAGAGGGAGAGAGAAAGAGAGGGAGAGAAATAGATAGGGAGAGAAAGGGAGAGAGATAAAGAGGGAGAGAGAGAAGGAGAGAGAAAGGGAGAGAGAGGGAGAGAGAGAAAGAGGGAGAGAGAGAAAGAGAGAAAGAGATTAAATTAGTAACATGGTTGTTAAGTGAATCTGGTTTCCCCACTAACTTTGCTTGTCAGAAGGTTGCAAAAGGCAATCACATGACCCTGGAACAATGTGACCATCATAAATATGAATCGGTTGCCAAGCATCCAAATGTAAATCACATGACCCTGGTGATGCTGCAACGGTCATAAATGTGACAAATGGGCATAAGTCACTTTTTCCAGTGCCGTTGTAACTTTGAACAGTCACTAAACAAACTGTTGTAAGTCAAGGACTACCTGTACTTGTATCACTTTTTCCCATTTTTTTGGTCAAGTTTTTGACACCTTGCTAGGTGACTGGTGGTACTCGGATGTTGCCATAGTCTAAAAGTGGTACAATGGGTGAAAAGGTTGAAAAGCCCTGTTCTATATCATACAGCTTCTTATAGTATTCTTTAATTATCTTTTTTATTTCTTCGTTCTTAAATTGTAGGCAACCTTTTTCATTTACTTAATTATTTATCAGTTTCTTCTTCTGTTTTTTAAGTTTGTAAGCTAACCATCTTCCTGGTTTGTTTGCATTTTCAAAAAAGTTTTGTTTTGCTCTTTTTATTTGCTGTGCCAATTTTTCTGAATCCAACAAATTTAATTTGTTTTATTGTTTCTGTTTCTCTTTTCAGAATCTTCTTTTGTGGATTCATTTGCAGTTCTGATTGTAATGTTTCAAATTCTTCCCTTAATATGTATTGTTGTCTTTTCTGTTTATTTTTTTTTTGCCATGTATGTTATAGCTATACCTCTAAAATATGCTTTGGTTGTATCCCATATGTTTTGTAATGTTCTATCTTTTTTGTTTTCTTTAAAGAAAAACTCCATTTCTTTTGTTGCTAATTCTATAAATTCTTTTTCTTTTAATATAGATTGATTCAAAGTCCATCTTAATTTTTTTGGTATTCCTCTCCATGTCATTTTTAAGGGGTTGTGGTCTGCCCATGTACCTGGTTCTATCTCAATTTCCTGTATACTTATCCTCAATTCAGATTTCATCCCCTTCCTCTTTGCCTTTTGATTTGAGGAGAACCCCATTACAATGCCGGCTTCTAAGACAGCAGCCGCTCCAGTAAAAGCAGTAAAAGCAGCTGTTTCTAACAAAAAGGCAGCAATTCCTGTGGTTAAAGGCAAGAAAGGACCTCGTTTAAGCACAAGTAAAGGACGCTGAGCTTGTCGATCAGAGGGTCGGCAGTTTGGCCGGTCGAATCCCGAGTGCTGCATAACAGTGAGCGCCTGTTACTCGTCCCAGCTTCTGCCAACCTAGCAGTTCGAAAGCACGTAAAAATGCAAGTAGAAAAATAGGGACCACTGCGGTGGGAAGGTAACAGCGTTTCATGCGCCTTTGGCGTCTAGTCATGCTGGCCACATGACCATGGAGACGTCCTCGGACAAGCGCTGGCTCTTCAGCTTTGAAACGGAGATGAGCACTGGCCCCTAGAGTTGGAAACGACTAGCACGCATGTGCGGGGGAACCTTTACCTTTACCTTTAATGCTACTGGAACCTATAATCAAAAAGAGGCAAAGAAACAGAAAAAAATTGTTTCCTACCTCCCCACCGCAGTTTTAAAACAAACTGTGAGTATTGCGCCTACTAAAAATGTGATTGCACAGGAATTTCCAACCCTCTCAAATTTGAACTTAAACCAGTCTTCAAAACAGAGAGGTAATGAAGATAACCCCTTCATGGATTACTGCCTTGTCGTGGCGAAGGGGCTTGCGTAATTCAATGAAGCTATGAGCTATGCCGTGCAGGGCCACCCAAGATGGACAGGTCATAGCCGAGAGTTCTGACAAAACGTGATCCACTGGAGAAGGAAATGGCAACCCACTCCAGTATCTTTGCCATGAAAACCCTATGGACAGTACCAAAAGGCAAAACGATATGACGCTGGAAGATGAGCCCCTCAGGTCGGAAGGCGTCCAATATGCTACTGGGGAAGAGCAGAGGGCTAGTACTAGTAGTGCCAGAAAGAATGAAGCGACTGGACCAAAGCCGAAAGGACGCTCAGCTGTGGATGTGTCTGGTGGTGAAAGGAAAGTCCGATTCTGTAAAGATTTTTTCTCCATAGGAACCTGGAATGTAAGATCCATGAATCAAGGAAAGCTGGACGTGGTCAAACAAGAGATGACAAGACTGAACATCGACATCTTAGGTATCAGCGAACTAAAATGGACAGGAATGGGTGAATTTAATTCAGATGACCATCAGGTATACTACTGCGGGCAAGAATCCCTCAGAAGAAATGGAGTAGCCTTCATAGTCAATAAAAGAGTAGGAAAAGCAATACTGGGATACAAATATCCTCAAAATGACAGAATGATCTCAGTTCGAATCCAAGGCAAACCATTCAATATCACAGTAGTCCAGTTTATGCCCCAACCACCAGTGCTGAAGAGGATGAAATTGACCGGTTCTATGAAGCCCTACAGCACCTTATAGAACTAACACCAAAAAATGATGTCCTTATCATCATGGGGGATTGGAATGCTAAAGTAGGAAGCCAAAAGATAACTGGAATAACAGGCAAGTTTGGCCTTGGAGTACAAAATAAAGCAGGGCACAGGCTGATAGAATTTTGTCAAGAGAATACGATGGTCATAGCAAACACTCTTTTCCAACAACCCAAGAGACGGCTCTACACATGGACATCACCAGACGGTCAACACAGAAATCAGATTGACTATATGCTCTGCAGTCAAAGATGGAGAAGCTCTATACAGTCAGTAAAAACAAGACCAGGAGCTGACTATGGCTCAGACCATGAGCTTCTCCTTGCAAAATTTAGGCTTAAACTGAAGAAAGTAGGGAAAAGCACTAGGCCACTCAGGTATGAATTAAATCATATCCATGTTGAATATACAGTAGAGGTGACAAATAGATTTAAGGAATTAGATCTGATAGACAGAGTGCCTGAAGAACTATGGACAGAGGTTCGCGACATTGTACAACAGGTAGCAACTAAAACCATCCCAAAGAAAAAGAAATGCAAGAAAGCAAAATGGCTGTCTGAGGAAGCTTTGCAAATAGCTGAGGAAAGGAGGGAAGCGAAAGGCAAGGGAGAAAAACATAGATATGCCCAATTGAATGCAGAATTCCAGAGAATAGCTAGAAGAGATAAGAATGCCTTCTTAAATGAACAGTGCAAAGAAATAGAAGAAAACAATAGAATAGGGAGGACCAGAGATCTTTTCAAGAAAATTGGAGAGATGAAGGGAACGTTTAATGCAAAAATGGGCATGATAAAGGACCAAAATGGCAGGGACCTAACAGAGGCAGAAGAGATTAAGAAGAGATGGCAAAATTACACAGAAGAACTATACAAGAATGAGCTTAACGTCCCAGATAATCACAATGAGGTGGTCACTAACCTCGAGCCAGACATCCTAGAATGTGAAGTGAAGTGGGCCTTAGAAAAGCTGAGCAACAACAAAGCTAGTGGAGGTGACAGTATTCCAGCTGAGCTATTCAAAATCTTAAAAGACAGTGCAGTAAAAGTGCTACACTCAATTTGCCAGCAAATTTGGAAAACTCAACAGTGGCCACAGGATTGGAAAAGATCAGTTTACATTCCAATTCCAAAGAAAGGCAGTGCCAAAGAATGTTCAAACTATCGCACCATTGCACTCATTTCTCATGCTAGTAAAGTCATGCTTAAAATCCTACAAGCTAGACTTCAGCAGTATGTGGATCGAGAACTGCCAGAAGTACAGGCAGGATTTTGAAGAGGCAGAGGAACTAGAGATCAAATTGCCAACATACGCTGGATCATGGAGAAAGCTAGGGAGTTCCAGAAAAACATCTACTTCTGCTTCATTGACTATGCTAAAGCCTTTGATTGTGTGGATCATAACAAACTGTGGCAAGTTCTTAAAGAGATGGGAGTACCAGACCATCTTATTTGTCTCTTGAGAAACCTATATGCGGGTCAAGAAGCAACAGTGAGAACTGGACATGGAACCACTGATTGGTTCAAAATTGGGAAAGGAGTCCGGCAAGGCTGTATACTGTCGCCCTGCCTATTTAACTTATATGCAGAGCACATCATGAGAAAGGCAGGGCTAGATGAATCAAAAGTTGGAATTAAGATTGCCGGAAGAAATATCAACAATCTAAGATACGCAGATGATACCACTCTAATGGCAGAAAGTGAAGAAGAACTAAAGAGCCTCTTGTTGCGGGTGAAGAAGGAGAGTGCAAAACTTGGGTTGAAACTTAACATTAAGAAAACCAAGATCATGGCATCTGGCCCTCTCAATTCCTGGCAAATAGATGGGGAAGAAATGGAGGTAGTGACAGATTTTATTTTCCTGGGCTCCAAGATCACTGCAGATGGGGACTGTAGCCAAGAAATTAAAAGACGCTTGCTCCTCGGAAGGAAAGCCATGGCAAATCTAGACAGCACACTAAAAAGCAGAGACATCACCCTGTCAACAAAAGTGCGTATAGTCAAGGCTATGGTCTTCCCAGTTGCAATGTATGGCAGTGAAAGTTGGACCATAAGAAAGGCTGACCGCCAAAGAATTGAATCCTTTGAACTTTGGTGCTGGAGAAGACTCCTGCGAGTCCCTTGGACTGCAAGGCGATCAAACCGGTCAGTCCTAGAGGAGATCAATCCTGACTGCTCTTTAGAAGGCCAGATCCTGAAGCTAAAACTCAGATACTTTGGCCACCTAATGAGAAGGAAGGACTCACTGGAGAAGAGCCTAATGCTGGGAAAGATCGAGGGCAATAGAAGAAGGGGACGACAGAGAATGTGGTGGCTGGATGGAGTCACTGAAGCAGTAGGCGTGAGCTTAAATGGACTCCAGAAGATGGTAGAGGACAGGAAGGCCTGGAGGAATGTTGTCCATAGGGTCGCGATGGGTCAGACACGACTTCGCAGCTAACAACAACAACAATGAAGATAAATATTCAGAACAAATTTTCAACACTTCATATAATAATAATAATAATAATAATAATAATAATAATAATAATAATAATAATAATAAACCTTTATTGTCAAAGTACAACATGTGTACATTGAGATTAGCTGAGCCTCCCCCTGTGCTCTCTCCCCCCAACACACAGTGACAACAAACCCTCCATCCCACCACACTATGTGAACCAACTACACCACACACCGGCCTCCCAAGTCAACTCTGCATAAGATTACATCCCATTCAAAAGCCTAACAGCCCACGGATAAAAGCTGTTCTTCAGCCTGTTGGTACGGCTGGCTATATTCCTATATCTCCTACCGGATGGTAGGAGAGTAAAGAGATACCGTCCAGGGTGTGAGTCATCCCTGAGAATCTTCCTCACTCTTCCAAGGCAACGAGCCCTGGCGATGTCATCCAGTGGTGTCAGGGAACAGCCCACAATGTCTTGTGCTGTGCTCACTACCCTCTGTAATACTTTCCTATCCGCGGCTGTCAGACCGGCATACCAAACCACAATACCATATGAGAGGACGCTCTCTATGGTAGACCGGTAAAAGAGGGTCATTAGCTGTTGTTCTACCCTGTTCTTCCGCAAGATCCTAAGATAATAATCGTCTTCAAGAGCTACGCCTTCTGTCTGCTGAAACCCTATTTCTTATACTGCAAAGGTTAAATGATCTTAGTCTAAAGGTGGACAATTTTCAACAATCACTGGGTTTGTGAGATATGCAGAGCAGATGAGAGGTTAAAACCTCTCTAGATGCTGGGTTGTTGGAGGCTTGTTCCTCC
Source organism: Vipera ursinii (assembly GCF_947247035.1). Taxonomy (NCBI): domain Eukaryota; kingdom Metazoa; phylum Chordata; class Lepidosauria; order Squamata; family Viperidae; genus Vipera; species Vipera ursinii. The sequence continues at coordinate 16,485,404 of NC_139522.1, forward strand.
CCTCCCGTTTTGTCGTCATCAGGAAATTCGAGAGCACTAGATACAGCAAATTACAGCCTTGTGCTACAAGAGAAGCAACTCCTCTTAGAAATTCACCAAAATGCTCACAGGTGGAGCAATCATAAAGCAATCACAGCTGTTAAACTGTCAAAGCAAAATGATTGATCTGGAAGATTTTTATTATTTGCCTGGTTCAAGGGGTTTTAAAAAAAATCCTGTTGACATTTAAGCAGCTAAATTTTCCTACAAGGATTATAAAAATGAAAAGGAAACTCTGGCAGAATCATTTAATAAGAACAGTCAGGGTCTTTAAAGATGTATTAGTCCGAGATCTCATCACTGGGAAGGTGATAAATGCCCTTACAGACGTCAAAAGCAATAGTGTCACAGCTCGTCCTGAAGCGAGCAGAACAACAGCTTACCAGGAACGAGAGACGACCCACAAAGGATTGAATGAGTTTTTTATTTGTCTTCACAGCAACCCGAAGCAGGAAAAAAGTCAGCGTTGGCGGCTACCCGCCCCAACGCTGCTTTTGTAACAGCCCACCAACGTGCCAAACACCACATCCACGGAACCACCACGCCCAACCCCACCATGCCCAAGTAATTGACCTCCGCCCACCGCCCCTACAAACGCCCCGTCCCTTTCTGCCCATGCCTTCCTTTGGCTTTGGTGCTTGACGCAACCTGGCATGCCATCCCCCTCGGCTCCTAGGTAAGTTCCCCCCTGAGGCTATTTACCCCCTCACCCAGCCCCGTGGCCCCCACGACCCCACCCCATCTATAAGCTGCCCACTCATCCCCAGCCTTTATCCGTATCCGGTAATACGCCTCCCTGAGATCTAACCTAGTGAACACCCGGCCTTTGGTTAGGTGGGCCAGAAGGTCCTTCATCAGAGGGAGGGGGTATAGGTGCTCCACGCACACCGCATTGACCCCCCGGTAATCAACTCATAATCTAAGGATTCCGTCCTTCTTTTCCCTGAACAAGACAGCGGCCGCCATCCTTGACCGAGCGGGTTGGATGAACTCCCTCTTCAGGTTTTTATCGATGTACCGCCGGAGCTCCTACATCTCCAGGGGTGCCATGGCGTACATGCGGGGTTTTGGCAGCTTTACCCCTGGCTCCAACTCGATGGCACAGTCCGTGGCCCAATGGGGTGGTAACACATCACACTCCTTCTCACCGAACATGTCTGTTAGGTCGGTGTACTCCTGTGGCACCTGGGCTTCTGCCTCGAGCCCGACTCCTGCGGCCCTCTCTGGCTCCCCTGCTCGTTCTGGCCCTATGTAGGAATGCTTGGGGGGGCTGGGGTCCTGTCCCCAGGTGGAGGTGACGGCATCCCCCCTCCCACCAAATCGTGGGGCCCCACTTGTCCAACCACATGAGCCCCAGGATGACCGCCTCTGTCATGGCCGGCACCACCACAAACCTCAGTCTCCCAATGTGACCCCAGCTCCAGCCTGACCGGTACCGTCACCTGTGTAATCGGTGCCCCACCCAAAAGAGACCCATCCACCTGTTGAAACCTGAGGGGGATGGCTAACCGTTTAAGGGGGATCCCGACCTCCGTTGCTACCACCTGGCTGATAAGGCAACGTGTGCTCCCTGAATCGATCAAAGCTTTGTATGCCCTCCTTTCGCCTGTCTGTGGGTTTACCAACGTCACAGGCAGCACAAAGGGGCACACCGGAGCACTCACCATTGGGTCCTCCTCATGTTCTTGATCCTCAAAACTGTCGTAGGAGTCCGTCCGTTCGTCTGCTGGCGCCTCTGGACGCAAAGGGGTCGACACCCGGGGCGTCTCGGTGGACACTTGGTGCGCTGCCCTGGAGCGTTCTGTAGTCTTCCTGGGGGTCGGGGTTCGCGCCACCGGAGGGCCGGTCGCTGCTCGGGACGGTGGTAATGGACATTCCGCCGCCCGGTGGCCCGGCTGATCACAACAAAAACACCGGAATGCCGCACGTGGTGCCTGCAGGGGAAAAGGTCTCGGTGCCGCCGTACCGGGCTTCCGCTCCTCCGCTCTTGCCCCCTCGGTGACCCTCCGGCCCCCAGGACCCACCTCGAGCCTGCCCCATACGTCCTGCAACCCGATGTCCAACTCCACGGCCACTCTGAAACAGTCTTGTAGACGAGCAGGCTACACAGGCTCTACGGAGAGCCCCGTCGAGCCCGGCCCAGAAATGGTGCACCAGAAGCCGCTCCGGCCTCGAGTGTAGCCTTCCCGCAACCATACGAAAGTCGTTCACGTAGTCCACTGCCGGCCGACCCCGCTGCCGGATGTTGAGGACCTCAGCTTCAGCGCGTTGCACCCGTGAAATGTCCTCAAACCGGACCCGCAGGGTGTCCAGGCAAAGCCCGACGTCTCCGAGTTCGCGGGCGTGGTCGCTGTAGAGGTCTGCAGCCCAGGTTGTGGCCTCTCCCTGAAGGCACGCAGTAACTGCCACCACCATCGCCCACTGGGATGCATATGCCTGGGCGTACCCGTCCAAGTGGTTAATCACCTGACCCAGGAACATGGCCAGGCGATTGGGGTGGCCATCATACGTTACGGTTAGGGGCGGTGGTCCCCACACCACACCCGGGCCCCAATGACCGGCTTGGGGGCTTGGCCCTAGAACGCCCCCAACCGGCCTTGGTGCTTGTCGTCTGGTGACCCTTTCTGGTGTTGGCCAAGCATCCGGCCCGCTCGGCGCTGTTGTCGACGGCTGAGCAGCGACTCCCCCGGGGAAGGATGTGCCCGAGCCGGTTGGTGCTTTAAACCTCGGGCTGGCCAGCCGGAAACGAGATGTTCCTGCCGGCTGGGGAGGAGCACCCGCAAGAGACCACCGGCCCACGTCTGTTTTGGGCCCCGTGGCTGCCCAGGAACCGGGGTCGCGGGGCCCGACCTCCCCAAACCTATCCCGTAACACGTCCAAGGTTTGGCTACCAGGGGCAGTGGAGTAGCTCCATTCCTCGCTGTCGTCTTCAGTCAGGCGTCGCTCTCTCCACCGCGTCAAAGTCCCGCTGGGCCGGCCCGTTCGCTCGTGGTCAAGGCCTGTGAGCCCTAGGGTGGAGCTCAGCCACCACTCCCCTCCTTGGGTTTGGCTGCTGGCGCCCTGGGACTCCACCACAGAGGCTGCTGGTGGCATCTCCCGCACCTTGGGCCTCACTGCTGGCTGGGCCTTCTCCACCACCGCTTCCTCAAGTGGCTTAGTCGCAGCCCCAGCACCAGCAACCTCCTCCACCACAGCCTCCGGAGCAGCTCCTTGCCATGTCCCCACACACAGGAAGAGGCACACAGCAGAAAAGCCAAACGGCTGCAAAAGATGGAAGAACGCTGACTTACTGTCACAACTCGTCCTGAAGCGAGCAGAACAACAGCTTACCAGGAACGAGAGACGACCCACAAAGGATTGAATGTGTTTTTTATTCGTCTTCACAACAACCCGAAGCAGGAAAAAAGTCAGCGTTGGCGGCTACCCGCCTCAATGCTGCTTTTGTAACAGCCCACCAACGTGCCAAACACCACATCCACAGAACCACCACGCCCAACCCCACCACGCCCAAGTAATTGACCTCCGCCCACCGCCCCTACAAACGCCCCATCCCTTTCCGCCCATGCCTTCCTTTGGCTTTGGTGCTTGACGCAACCTGGCATGCCATCCCCCTCGGCTCCTAGGTAAGTTCCCCCCTGAGGCTATTTACCCCCTCACCCGGCCCCGTGGCCCCCACGACCCCACCTCATCTATAAGCTGCCCACTCAGCCCCTCCCCACCTTAGCTGAAAAGCCCCTCCCGGCCACCAGGCATGTGCGTGGTTGAAATATCCTGTGCCGCCTTCCACTCGGAGGCAGGGCCCCTCCCTTCACGCAAAACAGCCATCCGGAGGCGAGGAAGGGGCTCCCGCGGGGGGGCACCGTTTGCCAGCAGCCTCGGGCCACCGTTCCAGCTGCTCCAGCCTCCTCGTTGGTCGTCCCGTCCACTAGCTCGTCCTGCGCATGCGCGGCGATGGTGGGGTGCTCCATCGACAGCAGCGTGGTTGGCGGAGTCGGTTGCGGCGGCTGGTGGCTCTCCTGGGCCCAGGAGGCGTGGGGCGGTGCACAGGGAGCTGCCAGGCTGTCAGGACCTCGGGTGAGGTGGTCGGGAGAAGCTACAGGTTCGGAGAGGGCCCCCGGCCCCGGCACGCCGGCCTCCGTTGAATGTCGGGCCTGCGGGGCTCGACAAATAGTCCTGCTTTGCAAAAAAAGACCCAAAGGGCCATATACCCTTTAAAGGCGGAGATGATAAACATTGAACTTACAAACTTAAGAAGGTTGTTAAATGGTACTAAAACATCAAGTATGACACCTCCTCCTCTCTCGGTTGACTCCTATAAAAAGTCTTATAGTGCTATTCCTTTACCAATGAAGTGAAAAGGGAAAAGAAAACTATCAATGCTTTCAGATTTTTCTGCTAATAGTGATGATTATGTTACTGAAAGTGACCCTGAGGAATCAATGAAACTCCAGGCTGCTGACATTCAAAAGAAAAAGTTACACGGTCAAGACATAAATATCCAAAAAACTTTCCATGATAATACACCTCTAAGTGTGCCTCTACCTCAGGATCCTTTTATTATTAGAAGGGAACTAGATTTTCAGGAGGACCTTTTTTCAAGTGGCAAGTTAAGAGGTACCCCTGTTAGAAGAAACAAAAAAGCTGAGCAAGAAAGTTCTAACTTGATTTGCTTAGAAAGTACCACATCTAAGAACTGGTGAAAATAACCCTGTTAGAAAATTAGAATTTACTCACTGCCTTATTAATGTTTTTAAAGTTCTCCCTAACATTGAACAGGAGGTCATAATGATTAGAGTCCAAGACCTGCAAAGAAAGCTAATAGGCATCACTGGGGAAGTAGGATCTACCACAGAAGTTACTCAACAGGCTTTAACAGATAATGATGTGATGCCTTCCCACTCAAATTTATAACAAGACCATCTAGAAAATATTAGTGAAATCTTCTATGTTGCTCCAGAAGTGAAACAAATACCTATCTCTAAATTATCTATAGCGAACTGGACTGACTGGACATCAATGAGATTTTTGAGTGATGCTGAACTGGGATCGGCAGCAACAAATGAGATGGCAATACATCAAGACTTTCAACCACAGTCGCTAATCTACAGGTGAAACTCGAAAAATTAGAATATCGTGCAAAAGTTCATTTATTTCAGTAATGCAACTTAAAAGGGGAAACTAATATATCAGATAGACTCATTACATGCAAAGCAAGATAGTTCAAGCTGTGATTTGTCATAATTGTGATGATTATGGTGTACAGCTTATGAAAACCCCAAATCCACAATCTCAGAAAATTAGAATATTACATGCAATCAATAAAACAAGGAGTGTACATAGAACAATATCGGCCCTCTGAAAAGTATAAGCATGCATATGTACTCAGTACTTGGTTTGGGCCCCTTTTGCAGCAATTACTGCCTCAATGCGGTGTGGCATGGAAGCTGTCAGCCTGTGGCACTGCTGAGGTGTTATGGAAGACCAGGATGCTTCAATAGTGGCCTTCAGCTCTTCTGCATTGTTCGGTCTCATGTCTCTCATCTTTCTCTTGGGAATGCCCCATACATTCTCTGTGGGGTTCAGGTCAGGCGTGTTTGCTGGCCAATCAAGCACAGTAATCCCACGGTCACTGAACCAGGTTTTGGTGCTTTTGGCAGTGTGGGCAGGTGCCAGGTCCTGCTGGAAAATGAAGTCAGCATCCCCATAAAGCTCGTCTGCGGAAGGAAGCATGAAGTGCTCCAAAATCTCCTGGTAGACGGCTGCGTTGACCCTGGACTTAATGAAGCACAGTGGACCAACACCAGCAGATGACATGGCTCCCCAAATCAACATAGACTGTGGAAACTTCACACTGGACTTCAAGCATCTTGCAGTGTGTGCCTCTCCATTCTTTCTCCAGACTCTGGGTCCTTGGTTTCCAAATGAGATGCAAAAGTTGCTCTCATCAGAAAAGAGGACTTTGGACCACTGAGCAACAGACCAGGTCTGTTTTTCTTTAGCCCAGGTAAGACGCTTCTGACATTATTTGTTGTTCAGGAGCGGCTTGACAAGAGGAATACGACATTTGAAGCCCATGTCCAGGATCCGTCTGTGTGTGGTGGCTCTTGATGCACTGACTCCAGCCTCAGTCCACTCCTTGTGAAAGTCCCCAACACTTTTGAATGGCCTTTTCCTGACAATCCTCTCCAGGCTGCGGTCATCCCTGCTGCTTGTGCACCTTTTTCTTCCACACTTTTCCCTTCCACATAACTTTCTATTAATGTGCTTTGATACAGCACTTGGGGAACATCCAACTTCTTTTGCAATTACCTTTTGAGGCTTTCCCTCCTTATGGAGGGTGTCAATGATGGTTTTTCTGCACAACTGTCAGGTCAGCAGTCTTCCCCATGATTGTGATTCCTACTGAACCAGACTGAGAGACCATTTAAAGGCTCAGGAACCCTTTGCAGGTGTTATGGCTTAATTAGCTGATTAGAGTGGGACACTTTGAGCCTAGAATATTGCACCTTTTCACAATATTCTAATTTTCTGAGATTGTGGATTTGGGGTTTTCATGAGCTGTACGCCATAATCATCACAATTATGACAAATCACGGCTTGAACTATCTTGCTTTGCATGTAATGAGTCTATCTCATATATTAGTTTCCCCTTTTAAGGTGCATTACTGAAATAAATGAACTTTTGCACGATATTCTAATTTTTCGAGTTTCACCTGTATAAGCAGATAGATAGCACTAGGCACTCAGCTTTAAACTGCATCTTAGATGAGGGAAAACTATTGGGGCTGAATTGTATAGAGCCAATGGATACCCCTCCTGAAAAGATGAGATCCTTGCTTGCCAGTGACCCACATTTTGCTACCTATGCTTCACTGCTATCACCAATTTCATTGACAGAATTACAGCCTTCTATGCCCTGTTACTAGGATAAGACTACACAGTTGGCAGAGAAGCAACCACCAGTTGGTGAGAATTTATTGCCCCTGAAAACAATATCCACTCAACTCCCGGTAGGTAGCCACCGCCTCCTGCAGCTCTGCGAACCGGCGTGGCAGCTGTGGGGAGAGGAATCCTTGCAGGCCACGGTTCAGAGTGGAAGAAGGTGGTGCGGAGCTGCAGGAGGCAGTGGCTCGCCAGTAAAACCAACAGACTTGGAGGTGCCGTGGCTGGCCTTTCGAGGTGCCGTGGACCTCCATTGACTTCCATGGGAATGCTTGGCAATGAAGGGGCTGATCGGGGCCAATTGAAACTGCTGCAGGATGGCTTGGAGTGGCAGAGAGAGACACAGAGAGACACAAACGTGTCTCCACAGGAGAGGCAGCAAGGGCAAGAGACGAGGAGGAGGAGGTGGTGGGTCACTGGTAAACCAATGGACTTGGTCTCTCTCTCTCTCTCACACACACACACACACATACAAACACACACACACACAGAGAGAGAGAGAGAGAGAGAGAGAGAGAGAAGGGGGGAAAGAAGGAGGAGGTCTGGCAGCACCCGAGCCTCCATATGCTATTCAGAAACAACAACACCCCCGCACGCCCCATCTGACCGACCCACTCACCTTTCCAGCAGTCCTCCTGTCTCTTCCTCTGCTGCTGCCACGTGCAGTCCAAAGAAGAAAAGAGGTTTCTGGGCAGTCCCACAGACCAAAGAACTTCAACCAATCAATTCAAACTTCACAAGTTTTTTTTTCTGTGAGAAGTTTGATGTCAAGTTTCTGACGGATGAGCTCTTCAAAGGACTCTGAGGCATTGTTTACCTTAAAAGTCTTTTATTATTGCCCTATAACATCGGCAAAGCTTGCTGGAAGCTGAAATCTGAATTCCCCTTAGCACAATAATATTAAACACAATTCTCCTTTCATTGCTGTCATTAATCACATTCTCCAATTAGTTTGAAGGGTCAGTTTTCCCTTCTGTTAGACAACTCGCCAAATTCTTATCTTCTCTTATTTCAAAACAGCCTTGAGAGACATTCTTCCTCCTCCCCACAGCATCAACTGATTCTAGCTCTAAAAGTAACACACATGTTTTAAATATGAAATAGCTGCTTCATCTTTTGTCGAAGCAAGAACATCCGATGTTAGCAGCATTGACATTTGAATTGATTGGTTTAACTTTTTTAGTCCCACTTTTTTTTTCTGGACTGCATATGGCAGAGGAGGACTGGGAGCCACATGTGGCTCCGTGGTTTAGTTGCTTCCTCAGTTGCTTCTTCTGTTTGTTTTTGATCTTTTCTCTCCTCTTGTTGATATTTTACTCCTTCATTTAAAAATGCTTGATTTCTTTCATCAAAATCTTGTGCCTTCCAAACAGAGTCCAGTCAGTATCTTGTATTATGCCAGTTGATTAAGATCCCTTCTGCCATTACCCATCTGAAGTTTATACCTTTTGCAATTAGCTTTGTAGTTGGGAAGTGATACTGTCTTCGGGTGTCTCTTACTAACTTGGGGATCTGCTTTAAGACCACAATTTATTTATTCTTGTATTGTAATGGCTCATCTCTAACTTTTCTCAGTATTTCATCTCTTGTTGTTTTCTTTATGAATCTTACATGAACTTCTCTAGGTAGTTTATATTTCTTTGCATAGCTTGAATTCATTCGAAATATTTCATCTATTTACATTTCTATCTCTGCTCGGTCTGCTTTCAAAGTCTCTGCCAGTAAATCAATAATCACAACTGCTATGTCTTCTTCTCTGTCTTCAGGAATATTTTGAAATGTTAAATAGTGTTCTGATTTCTCCATTTGTAAAACTGCCACCGCTCCTTCTAGGTTTTGATTTCCTTGTTCTAATTTTTCATTTTCTTGCATTAGTACTTCCATTTTTTGTCAATATCATCTGATTTATTTTCCATTTTCAGAATTCTTTGTTCATTTTTAACAATCATTTGCTGATGAGCTTCAAATTGTGTATATCCAACATTTGTTTGTTTAATTTATCAAAATTACTTTTTGTCTCTTCATGGTTTCTCTGTATAGATGTGGTTTGCATCTCGGTTTGAGCAGTGCTTATTTTCTCGCACTGCAAGATTGTTTCAATAGATCCCTGGCTTGTTGGGCTAGATGTTCCAACAGAAGGTGCAGAGGAAGTTTTTTCATAAATCTAGTGAGATTTGATGTACTCATTTTTCAAGCCAACTATCTTAGGCTAAAATCCAAACCATTTAACGAGCCAACTACTTTAGGCTAGATCCAAATTCTCAAGGAGAAAAAACAAGAGAAAAAGAGAGAGAGAAAAAAGCCAACTGTCTTAGGCTAAAATCCAACCATAAAATTGAGCCAACTACTTTAGGCTAAATCCAAATCCTCCAGTCGAATCACAGATGTAAAGCACCCGCTGTCTCCAAATAATTCCTGTTTTGGTTATATCCAGAGTCAACAGATATAATTGTAGAAAGTCTTTTCTCATGCAAAGTCATATAAGGGCACTTTGTTTACACCAGCTGTTGTTTCAAGGTCAAACACTTTTCAAGTTCTTTTATTATTTGGTATTACTGTAGTATCTCCTTTCACCACTAGATGTCCTCATACACTGTAGATGTCATGGTTCCAACTAATGAAACACTTCAAAGAACCTTCAGGCATTGTTTATTCTAAAAAGTCTATAATAATGAGAACAAAGTGTTGGCACGTCATGGTGGGATGCCAAGATCTGAATTCCCCTCCCTTCAGCACCTAATATCTGGCACAATTCCCTCCTCCAGTTACCAGTCATAAATCACATTCTCCAATCAGTTTGAAGGGCAAAGCTTCCCTTCCGTTCTGTAACGTGCCATTTTTTTATCTTATTAAAAACAACTGGGGGAAACATTCTCCTCCCCCCCAGCTTCATCTAATTCTAAGAGCAAAACAATTTAAAGGAAAAGGCTGCCTCTTATATTGTCAAAGCAAAAACATCCAATGTTTGCAGCGTTGACATCTGCCCCCCCTTAAAAAAAGGATAGATCCTGTAATGTAAACAAAAGCGTATGTCAGGGATTATCTCTTGGTTTGTTGGGGTTTTTTTCATGAAACTTTTTGATGAGTCAGTCAGCCTTGACATCGCTAGATTTCACCCAAGTAGCTTCAGACAGCAAGTACCCCTTCCATTGTACTAGGTACTGCAATTTCCCTTTAAAAATTCTAGAGTCAAGAATATATTTCACTTCATAGTGTGTCTGACCTGCTGCTACGAGGGGCCCGGGTGCCTTCTTAGGGGGAGGTCTTAAGGTGGAGTCCCAAAAAGGTTTCAGCAGGCTGCAGTGGAAGACAGAATGAACTCTCCCTAAAAGCCTAGGGAGTTTTAATTTACTGTGATGGGGTTGATGATCCTTACGATGGGGAAAGGCCCCAAGAATTTCGGTCCTAATTTCTTGCTGGGTAATTTGAGGCGTAAATATGTAGTCAACAGATAAACCTTTCCCCCAACTTGGAATGTTCTGTTCTGTACCAGCCTGCTACCGGCCCTGCAGAAAAGGCAGGGACAACCCCTTTTACAAGAAGGCAAGAGGCTGGAATTATGCCTGTCAAATTTATTACTACAAATACAAACAGAACAAGACAAACCAAGAAACAGGAGCTTTAAGAAACATGAACTATCCAAGCGGTTGCCTTCAGCAAACCAGCCCTCCCCACACATTCCCCTTATATAGAGTTCAGGGCGTGGCTTCTCTCTGCCTCCTTCCGAGAAGCCCCATTGCCTTCCTCTGTTTACTCCTAATTGACTGCCTCCTGCGTCGGGCGTCCTTGTACAGGGCCAGCTGTGGGTCATCTTCATCCACGCTGTCAGGCTCACACAGCTGGGTCTCCGTGGTGACCAAGTGGGAGGGGCCTGGCTGAGGGCTCTCATCAGCAAGATCTTCAACCCCCTCAGCAAGGTCTTCAACACCCCCCTCCTCCTCCTCTGAGTCGTCCGACCCAACTGCTGAACCCACAGGCTGACCTTGAATCACAACATGTTCTTTGGGGAGCCGTCTTTTTATCAGCCTGTTTTTTATAGGTCTGGGAAGTCTTTTAACACCGTTTTCATGTTTCTCCAAACTTTTTCCCATCCCCTCACCCATTGATCAAGTGTCTGGGAAGTGGAGGGCACCTGAGGGTATTCAGGTATTGGGCTGAACTCTTTTCCTGTGGCTACTCTGAGAGGTGTGTAGCCAGTGCTGCTGGATCTCCCTCATTTGCGGGCCCCTCAGTAGTTGCTGTTGCTGTACGTTCGGGGGTGGTGACCAATCTCCTTGCTGCAGTCGTCCTCCCACCAGCTGCTAATCTCCAGGCTTCTGCACCACCCCAAGCTGTTGCAAGGCCTCTATTAGCTGTGGCAAGCTCAGAGGTTTTTGGCCTTCTACTTGCGAGGGTTCCCAAACCTCCCGTTGCTGCATGGGCCCCAGGCTGGGGTTCTCTTTCTCTGTGGGGCTGGAGGGCCTGGCAGGGGACTCCTGGCGCTGGAGGTCTGGTCTGCAGACAGGATTTTGCACTCACTCAAATTCTCTGTGGCAGACGATCTGGTAGCTTTCCACCATTCTGCTTTTGAAGTCTTTGAGGGCGGCAAGAAAGTCTCGAGGCGTCTGGAGTCTCCGCTGGAGTGGTTCCAGCCTGATGACCAGATAAGCTCTCCTAATTTCTTGGGTTCCGCCTCCATCTGGGAGTCCTGCAAAAACTCATCTTCCCACAGCATGCTGTCTGTTGCTTCCCCCTCTGGGGTGTCAGTAGCTGCCAGGTCACCGTCTTCAAGCAGTTTCTCTTTTCCCATGATGAAAATTTTTCCCTGAATCTTTGCCAGCTTCTCTCAAGCCTAGAGACAGCGGCTGGAGCTCAGGACTCCAGATAGTTTGAAAAGAAAGTAGATCTTGGCATGAGGTTATGGTTCCAACTAATGAAACACTTCAAAGAATCTTCAGGCATTGTTTATTCAAAAAAGTCTATAATAATGAGAACAAAGCGTCGGCACAGAATGGTGGGATGCCAAGATCTGAATTCCCCTCCCTTCAGCACCTAATATCTGGCACAATTCCCTCCTCCAATTAGCAGTCATAAATCACGTTCTCCAATCAGTTTGAAGGGCAAAGCTTCCCTTCCATTCTGTAACGTGCCATTTCTTATCTTATTAAAAACAATGGGGGGAAACATTCTCCCTCCTCTCCCCAGCTTCATCTAATTCTAAGAGCAAAACAATTGAAAAGGCTGCCTCTTATATTGTCAAAGCAAAACCATCCAATGTTTGCAGCATTGACAGTATTGTCTATATCTGGCTTTAAAAAAAATTTACAAAGTTTTTTTTTAAAGTTCTTTGTAAGTTATTTACCCTAGAAATTAAATCTAATTTTTTTCCACATCCTTGAGGTTAAGCAGTCTTTCTTTAAGTCGATCTAAGTTTAATTTTTAGGTATTCTTTTATATTCCTTAAATTCCTTCCCCCTCTTGTAATTGGTTGCCTCTTTTAATTCTCTTCTCCCCTAGTCCTTATGGGGTCTTGTCTTCGTAGATTTTTCCCAATCAGGGGATCAGTATTTCTGAGTCCATAAGGAAAAGGAATAAAAAAAGGCTCACCCAGTTTCAGCATGCTGTTGACAATCAGCTGTTTGGCGGAGTGCTGCGGCTCCTCACTTTTTTTTCCAGCTGATGGTGACTTGGGCTGCCTGTGCTTACCAGGCAGCCTTCTGCCCTTTAGAAAGGTTTCTTCAGTCTGTCTGAACTGACCGCTGTCTCGTCCAGACTCCCGAAGCTTCCCTTGTTCTTTGTTGCCCCTCTAGGGCAACTTTCCAACCCCTTGGGGTTGCCGGACCGAACAAAATTGGGCTAAGACGCTGGAGCCCCGGTTTCATCCACCCGTCTCCTGAAGGCAACTTCTGGTTTCCTGTATTTTTTACCAAGCAAAACCTCAGAACCTGCATATCAGATGCCCTATCCAGATTGCCCCAGTATAAAAGCCAGTGCAAACAAATCATAGATTTCATTATGTCCGCACCACAGGTTATCTCTCAAATAAACCCGCAGAACCCCCAATCTACTAAGACTTCTAACCCTGACGACCCTCGAACAAAGAAATTAAGACAAGAGCTGATTAACGATCAATGGGTTAAGAACAATCAAAGCATCCTTACCCACAGGGAAGGGTTGGCTTACAAGGGGTGAAAATTATATCTGCCTGAATCACTCAGACTCCAAGCGCTCCAGCGCAGTCATGATGTAAAGCAGGCTGGCCATTTTGGTTACTTGAAAATGCTGCATTTAACTCAGAGGCAATTTTGGTGGCCAGGCTTAAAGAAAGATGTGGAGAACTATGTAAAAAGCTGCGCAGGCAAAAAGCAGACAAACAGATGGCTTTGATATTCCTTGATGCACAAAAACATTTGATAACTTAAATTGGCAATTTATGTTTCAGCAACTTGTTGAAATAGACTTTGGGGGAAACTTTATGAATGCAATCCATGCAATTTATGATAAACAGACTGCTAGAATAATTGTAAACGGAGACTATACAGAAAATTTTAATATTAAAAAGGGTACAAGACAGGGATGTCCTTTATCCCCATTACTATTTATATTAACCTTGGAAGTATTGAACAGAAATAGACAAGATTTTGAGATTAAAGGACTGGAGATAAAGGGTCAAAAATATAAATTGCAGGCATTCGCTGATGACTTGGTCTTTATATTGGAAGAACCTCTGGAAACAAGCATGAAATTGTTGGCCACAATAGAACAATATTGCGAGGTCGCAGGCCTGATAATAAACAGAGAAAAGACTAAAGTTTTGACAAAGAACTTAACAGAAAAACAGAAAATGCAACTTGCAAGAAAAACAAACCTTCAAATAGTTAAAAAAGTTAAGTACCTGGGAATTTACCTAACAGCAAAATGCATAACAGTAAAAGAGGACAACTATACAAAATTATTAAAACAAATAAAACTAGTTAGAAAAGTGGAAAAATCTTCAACTGTCAATGCTGGGGAGAATAGCCACAATTAAAATGAATAGCTTACCAAAAATACTTTTTTTATTTCAAACCATTCCGGTAAAATTAGAAAAAGCTTTTTTTGATGAACTGAATACCATAATATTGAAATTTATTTGGCAAGGGAAAAAAGCTCGAATCAAAGTGAAAATGCTACAGGAAGTTAGAGAAAGGGGAGGATTTGGACTCCCAGATTGGAAGTTATATTACCAAGCAGCTATTTTAACGTGGATTAAAGAATGGATAACACTTAGAGACAAAAGACTACTATACCTAGAGGGGCATGACCTGCAGATTGGCTGGCATGCCTTTCTGTGGTATGGGAAGAATAAAGTGCATAGATATTTCCAGAACCATGCTATAAGAAATGCACTCCTCTTAGAATGGGAAAAAATAAAAGAAAAAAATATATTAAGATACCTGAATGGCTTTCAGCAATGGAAGCCTTTGCTTACCCAAACTTAATTAACTATGATAAACTTGTAACATATAAAGATTTACTGGACAATGAAGGAAGATTGAAATCTAGACAAGACCTACAGCAACAAGTTATTGACCTAGCATGGTGGCCATACCTACAAATCCAATTCAGATATGAAAAAGACGTGAAAACAATGGGAGTCCACAAGGAACAGACAGAACTTGATTCTATATTGCTAAAAACAGATGAAAAGCTGATTTAAAAACTCTACAGATTTCTGCTTAATTTAAAGATGGAGAAAGAACAAGTTAAAGAAAATGATAATTTGGGCAAAAAACGTTGGATATACTATAGAGCTTGAAGAATGGGAAAAGTTATGGGACAGAAATATTAGATTAACCAAAGCTGTACCATATAAAGAAAATTTGTATAAAATGTTTTATAGATGGCACATGACACCAGTGAGACTAATGAAAATGTTTAAAAATACTTCAAATGTGTGTTGGAAATGTAATCAAAGACCAGGTACTTATTATCATATCTGTTGGTCATGTCCTAAAGATAAAAGGTTTTGGCTTAAGATACACTTATGGTTGGAGAAGATGATTAAAAAACAAATAGAATTTAAACCAGAATTATTTCTGTTAGGAATGATAGGTCCCAACTATGACAAGGAGAGTGGATACCGAATGTTACATGTATTAACAGCAGCGAGAATTATGTATGCCCAATACTGGAAAAATGAAAAGTTACCGAGTGAAGAAGTATTAATTAAGAAAATATTGGATTGTGCAGAAATGGATAGATTAACTTTAGAGATTAAAGAAAAAGAGCATTCAGTTTACTATAGAACTTGGAATAAATTTTATCAATGGCTCGATAAGCGAGTTAGAGAGAAAGGAATGTGATATGTAATTTTGAATTTGAGTAAGAAAAATACTATACATTGAAAATTTAGTATTGTTTATGATAATTTACTATACTTATTATTGTTATCAATTATTACTTTTACCATTTCTATTTATATATATTTACCCAGACAATATGCTGTTTACCAAATATTGAATGTTATTGGGGGAAACCCAAACCCTTACCCCCAACTTTCCCTGTACCCTAACCCTAATTCCCACCTTAGGGAATTACCCCCTTACCCCCCTCCCCAACCCTATAAAACTAATAAAAAAATTTAAAAAAAAAAGCTGCGCAGTCTGTACTAACATGAAAAGAATTCCAGGGAAGCCCCCTGGGCTATTGCAGCCAGTTGCAGACCCTTCCCAAGCATGGGAAGAGATCGCTATGGAGTTTATCATCGAATTACCTGAGACTAGAGGAAATACGGTAATATGGACTGTGATTGATCTTTTTTCAAAGCAGGTTCATTTCATCTCCTGTTCCGGCCTCCCATCAGCCCATAAACTGGCTAAGATGTTCCTTAAACACATTTATAGACTACACGGCGCACCAAAGTGTGTGATCTCTGACTGGGGTGCAATTTACGGTTAAATTCTGGAGAACTTTTCTAAAAATAATTGGTTCAATGCAGGGACTGTCATCGGCTTTTCATTCGTCTACGAATGGGGTGGCTGAAAAAGCAAATGCAAAAGACTCTAAGTGCTATTGGGGACACCTTGTGGCAAAGCTTGGTACAGCAATTTATTATTTCTGACAAAGAGACTTGCTCAAAGCCCAGATCTGACCTTGGTATTATCTTATGAGAGATTTAATGCTGAGAGAGCAGCTGGGCAGTGAAATTGGTCTCTAGGAACTGTTCGCTTGTTTTGCCTTCTTTTGATTCTCCTCCCCAGCAACAGCCCACAGATTTTAGAACTGCATGGCCACAAAGGTAGAGGCCTTCAGGCTCCCAATCCCTGCTTAGAGAGGGATTTGAATTTCGGCAAGAGTCAGGCCATACACCCCCAATCAAAGGAAAACCCATGAATCCAGTGTGCCAGAAGGCAGCCCAGCCACTGCGCCCCTCCAGTTCCTTCTCCTTGGTCCCTGGGCACAGACGCAGTTGCTGCTCTTCACCATAGTTGGGGTGGGACTTGCAAGTACCTCTGTTCGCTTCATTCCGCAAAGCGGCGCTCACCTGGCACTCCTGCCTGTCATCGAATGTTATTGCTTGACACCGCCAGCTGCCATGCTGGCAGCCCTGACTAAAGGCCGAGCGCTCCAGCCTCGCCCTGCCAAGGAAGGGGGCGGCACCTTGTCAAAGGTTGCGCAACTTTACTCTGGAATTTCAGGCTTGGAAAGTGGAGGGGCAGTGCCACGTTTGTAGGCATGGCGGCACCTGCTGGAAAGCCTCCTGCTCCCCCCCATAGCTACCTCCTTCAGAGCCTTCCTGTTCCTGACGGGCCTGCCAGGATGGCGGCAGGCGAGAGTGCCGGGTGAGCCGTGCTTTGCAGGATTAAGTGGGTGGACCTATGCTGGCAGGCCCGTCGGGATCAGGAAGGCTCCAAAGGAGGTAGCTGTGGGGGAAGGGAAAGCAGGAGTATCCCAGTACCCCCAGACTGCACCCCCCAAAAAAGAAAGGTGAGTGTTGGTAATAGGAGATTCTATCCTCAAAGGAACAGAATCAGCCATCTGCAGCCCGGACATACAAACCAGGGAGGCATGTTGTCTGCCTCGAGCAAAAATCAAAGATGTGGCTGAGAACCTAACCAAAATAATTAGGCCCACAGATTACTACCCTTTCCTCCTCCTCCACATTGGGACGAATAACACAACAAAGAACCTGAGTACAATATTGAGAGATTATAAGCAAGTAGGCCAGGGGTCCCCAACCTGTGGGCTGTGGCCCACTACCGGGCCGTGGCCACTTGGCCACTGGTCTGCATGAATGGCTGGCCAGTACGTGCACACATTCCCCCCCAATCGTGCTAGTGGTGCCTTGAGTTGCGCGGGCGCTAGCCCCGCCCAAGCATCACGCAGGTGCTCATGCCACCCCCAGTTTCACATGGCTGCTAGCTGTCAAGCCGTCCTCGACGAAAGCACAGTCGATGAGCCGTGGTACGGTTAACAAAGATGGATCGTTTATTCTCAAACTCCAAAGTAAGGGAAAAGTCAGCGTTGGAGGCCACACGCCTCCAACGCACATTTTATGGCCGATACATGTCTCGACCCCGCCTCTCCCTATACAAGCCAGCATCCGGCCAGTGTCTATAAACACCCTACCCCTTTTCCGCTCCCCTGCGTGCCCCTGTGCCCGCGCTCCCCCGCGGACCGTCCATTGCAAGGTCAGTATCCTGGGTGATTCCCCCCCAACCTCCCTTAACCCCGACCCAGGTGAATACGCTAACGTGCTCCCTGTATGTGACTACCCCTCCCCAACCAACTGTCCCCTCCTCACCCCTTTCCGGCCCCAGCAGGCTTGTCCACACGTCACAGGGCCTCCCTCCGTCAGGCCTTGGCTCCCAGCCGGTCGTTCTCCCCAGCATGTGGGCGACAGCACGCCGCCCTGGAATGGGCGTTTCCACAGTCGAGGGAGCCGGGTTGTCCTTCTGGGTGCCTGCAGGGCCTTCCACAAGGCTCTCCGGCGCAGGCGCAGGCGCAGTCAGAAGCCGAGAAGCAGCCAGCCGCCGGGGCTGTTGTTTGCCGGCGGCCTCCCCCCCTGCTTGTCGGGATGCAGAGCCGTGGAACGAGTCGTGTGTGGCGTGGGGGTGGGTAAACAATGCGGGGCTTGTGTTTGGAGCTAGACCCCCTTTTTAGTGTCGGGCCCGCAAGGCTCGACACTAGCACTGCCCCCAGTGTCACACACACACTTGCTTCACTTCTGTTTGCATAGCATGTACGCACGCAACCCCATGCCTCCTCATTAGGTTGGGGACCTCTGAACTAGGCAATAAAGTTAAGGAGCTAGGAGCAGAAGTAGTGTTCTCATCAGTACTCCCAATGAAAGGCCAACACCCATTGAGGGAAAAAAGAATTCTAGAAATAAACCACTGTCTAAAGGGATGGGCTGCACCTCATGAAAATAGGGAAAAATGTACTTGGAAAAAGACTGGCCCAACTCATCAGGAGGGCTTTAAACTAAAATTGAGGGGGAAGGGTGACCAATCTTTACAGTAGAATCTCTAGAACCCAAAACCAATCATAAATCCCAAGAAAACAAATCAAACAATGAGGAGTGATGAGAAAAAAGAAAAACTCCAACAATCAGGAGATGCAGGAAACATACCCACGGACAGGCATAAAGGTCTTAAATGCTTATATAGAAATGCTCAAAGCTTGGGGAACAAACAGGGTGAACTAGAAGCAATAGTACACGAGGGCAGGTGTGACATTGTTGGCATTACAGAAACCTGGTGGGATGAAACCCATGACTGGAATGTACTGATTGATGGATACTAATTGTTCAAAAGAAATAGATCTACACATAGAGAAAGGGGAGTTGCACGATATGTAAGAGAACAGATATCTACACAAATGCATGTGATCAAAGATAAAATCCCTCCAGAATGTATATGGGTCAATATAAAAGGGGAAAAAAGTGCCACTGCCATAGGTGTATATTACAGGCCACCCAGCCAATCAGAAGAAATAGATGAACTCTTTGCCAACCAGTTAACAAATGTATGCAGGAAACACACCACAGTAGTAATGGGAGACTTCAACTATCCAGATATCAACTAGGAGACAAACTCTGCAGCGAGCGGGAGATCAAACAAGTTCCTAACCAACCTAGCTGACAACTTTGTCATCCAAAAGGTAGAGGAGGGAACTTGATGTAAAGCTATACTGCACCTAATCCTTTCTAATAGAGAAGAAGTGATAGAGGGAGTTGATGTTGCCAGAACCTTGGGTGAAAGTGACCACATCATGCTGAAATTCAATATAATGCAAACACAAGCAATAGAAAATAATCCAACCAGAGTCTTAAACTTCAAAAGAACTATTTTTAACAAGCTCAGAGAGAACCTAGGAAAGATTCCATGGACGAAAATCCTAAAGGGGAAAACAACGCAAGAAGCGTGAGAAACCCTGAAAAATATGATAATAAAAGCCCAGACCAGCACAATACCACTGAAAAAGAAAAACAACAAATTCAAGAAGAAACCAGCATGGTTGCACAAAGATCTCTCTGACAAACTGAAAGACAAAAAGTACAAATACAAAAAATGGAAAGAGGGGCACATAACTAAGGGCGATTATCAGCAGACAGCCAGAACATGTAAAGATGAAGTCAGGAAAGCAAAGGCTCAGAATGAACAAAGACTTGGAATAGAAATCAAGGACAATAAAAAAAGTTTCTTTCAACAAGAGAAAAAGTCAAGGAAGCTGTCGGTACACTAAAGAGAGAAGATGGCAAGGATATAACAGGCAGTAGGGAGAAAGCAGAGCTGCTTAAATCATTCTTTGCATCAGTCTTCACACAAAAGAAATTATAGCCCAATATACCAAAAAAAACTACTGCAAAAGAAAAACTAGAAACAAAAATTAAAATAAGCAAGAAAATAGTAAGAGAACACCTATCCGACCTTGACGAATAAAAATCAACAGGACCAGACAGATTACATCCCAGAGTTCTGAAGGAGCTGGCAGATGTTATCTCAGAAACATTGTACCATAACTTTCAAAAATCCTGGAGCACCGGGGAAGTACCTGATGATTGGAAAAGGGCTGATGTGGTTCCCATCTTCAAGAAAGGAAAAAAAACAGACCCAGGAAACTACAAACCACTCAGTTGTCAATGCTGCAAACATTAAACATGTTTTTGCACTGACAATATATGAGACAGCCTTTTGTTTAAACTGCTTCGCTTTGAATCTTGAAGAGAGGGAAATTTCAAACGGCTATCTTGAGAAGATAAGATTAGCCGCGTGCAGAAGGGGAAGTGTAACTTAATATGTAAAACTAATTGGTGAACGTGATTTATGACGTGAGGGGAGGGAGATTGTGCAGGATATTATGTATCAAGAGGAGGAGAGGTCAGATTCTGGCACCCCTTCATGAGTGCCGATGTTTCGTTTCATTACTAAGACTTTTTAGATAAATAATATGCCTGCAATTTGTTTAAATTGTCTCATTTATTGGAACCATGACATAACCATAACATCAATACCTGGGAAGATCCTGGAAAGATAATCAAAAAAGAGATCTGTGAACAAGTAAAAGCAAACAAAGTTATAACCAGTAGCCAGCACGGGTTTGTCAAAAACATATCATGCCAAACCAATCTTATTTCATTCTTTGATAAAGTGACTAAATTAGTAGACCAGTGAAATGCTCTGGACGTAGTATACTTAGACTTCAGTAAGGCATTTGACAAAATAGACCACAACTGGCTGCTTAGTAAGCTAGAAAAAGGTGGAATAGATGGATCTGTAGCTGGCTGACAAACCGTACTCAGCGAGTACTCCTCAATGGTACTACATTCTCATGGAGAGAAGTAAGTAGTGGGGTACCACAAGGCTCTGTCTTAGGCCCAGTACTCTTCAATATCTTCATCAATGACTTAGATGAGGGAATAGAAGAGGAACTATCAAATTTGCAGATGACACTAAACTGGCAGGAGTAGCCAACACCCCAGAAGACAAGCTCAGGATCCAAACGAACAATGGGCCCTATCCAACAAAATGAGTTTTAATGTGGAGAAAAGCAAAGTTTTACATTTAGACAGGAAAAATCAAAGGTTTAAATACAGATTAGGTGAGACCTGGCTTAAAAACAGCAACTGTGATAGGGACCTTGGAGTCCTAGTGTTCGATCACTTCACTATGAGCCAGCAGTGTGTAGCAGTAGCCAAAAAAGCTAATACAATCCTGGGTTGTATAAACAGAGGCATAGAATCAAGGTCACACGAAGTATTAGTACCACTTTATAAAACCCTAGTAAGACCACACCTGCAATACTGCAGCCAATGTTGGTCACCATATTACAAAAAAAGATATTGAGAGTTTGGAAAAAATTCAGAGAAGACCAACTAAGATGATCAAAGTCTTGGAGACTAAAACATACGAAGAATGGCTGCGGGACTTGGGTCTGGCTAGTCTAAAGAAAAGAAGAAACGGGTGACATGATAGCAGTATTCCAGTATTTGAGTGGCTGCCACAAAGAAGAGGGTGTCAAACTATTCTTCAAAGCACCAGAAGGTAGGACAAGAAACAATGGTTGGAAACTGACCAAAGAGAGAAGCAACCTGGAATTAAGGAGAAACTTCCTAACAGTGAGGACAATTAACCAGTGGAACAGCTTTACTTCAGAAATCGTGGGTGCTCCATCACTGGAGAATTTTAAGAAGAGACTAGATGGTCACTTGTATGAAATGGTATAGGTTCTCCTGCTCAAGCAGGGGGATGGATTAGAAGACCTCCAAGGTCCCTATTCTATTCTATTTCTATTATTTCTATTTCTATTGACTGAAAGAAGTATTTGACCCCTTCGCGCAACATGACTTAATACTTGGTGGCAAAACCCTTGCTGGCAATCACTGAGGTCAGACATTTCTTGTAGTTGGCCACCAGGTTTGCACACATCTCAGAAGGGATTTTGTGCCACTCCTCTTTGCAGATCCTCTCCAAGTCATTAAGGCTTTGAGGCTGACGTTTGACAGCTCGAACCTTCAGCCCCCTCCACAGATTTTCTATGGGATTAAGGCCTGGAGACTGGCTTGGCCACTCCAGGACCTAAATGTGCTTGTTCTTGAGCCACTTATTTGTTTCCTTGGCCATGTGTTTTGGGTCATTGTCATGCTGGAATACCCACCCACGACCCATTTTCAATGCCCTGGCTGAGGGAAGGAGGTTCTCACTCAAGATTTGATGGTACATGGCCCTGTCCATCGTCCCTTTGATGCAGTGAAGTTGTCCTGTCCCCCTAGCAGAAAAACACCTCCAAAGCATAATGTTTCCACCTCCATGTTTGACGGTGGGGATGATGTTCTTGGGGTCACAGGCAGCATTCCTCCTCCAAACATGGCGAGTTCAGTTGATGCCAAAGAGCTCGATTTTGATCTCATCTGAGCACAACACTTTCACCCAGTTCTCCTCTGATTCATTCAGATGTTCATTGGCAAACTTCAGACAGGCCCGTACATTTGCTTTCTTGAGCAGGGGGACCTTGCGGGCGCTGCAGGATTCCAGTCCTTTGCAGCATAGTGTGTTACCAAATGTTTTCTTGGTGACTATGGTCCCAGCTGCCTTGAGATCATTGACAAGATCCTCCCGTGTAGTTCTGGGCTGATTCCTCACTGTTCTCATGATCCTTGAAAATCCACAAGGTGAGATCTTGCATGGAGCCCCAAACTGAGGGAGATTAACAGTTATTTTTTGTTTCTTCTATTTTCTAATAATTGCACCAACTATTGTCACCTTCTCACCAAGCTGTTTGGCAATAGTCTTGTAGATGATTCCAGCCTTGTGTAGGTCTACAATCTTGTCCCTGACATCCTTGGACAGCTCTTTGGTGTTGGCCATGGTGGAGAGTTTGGAATCTAATTGATTGCTTCTGTGGACAGGTGTCTTTTATACAGGTAGCAAACTGAGATTAGGAGTGCTACCTATAAAAGACACCTGGGAGCCAGAAACCAAATTTTTCTTGGCGACACCAACCCTTTAGCCAGTGGTTTATTTTTAGAATTCTTTTTTCCCTCAATGGGTGTTGGCCTTTTGTTGGGAGTACTGATGAGAATACTACTTGTGCTCCTAGCTTCTTAACTTTATTGCCTAGTCTCTCACTATTGTACTCAGGTTCTTTGTTGTGTCATTCGTCCCAATGTGGTGGAGGAGGAAAGGGTAGTAATCTGTGGGCCTAATTATTTTGGTTAGGTTCTTGGCCACATCTTTGATTTTTGCTCCAGGGAGACAACATACCTCCCTGGTTTGTATGTCCGGTCTGCAGATGGCTGGTTCTGTTCCTTTGAGAATAGAATCTCCTATTACCAACACTCACCTTCCTTTTTGGGGGGTGCAATCTGGCATACTTTTCTGTTTGTCTCAGGTGTGTTTGTTGATGTAACTTTTTTAGGGATATTTGAAGTTGTTTCTTTGCTAGGCGTCTGCATGTTTTCTTTGTGGAGGAGGTTGTGGGTCTGTGTACTTCCATCTAGGGGGAGAAATCAATTGCTCAGTTTTAATGGGGCTGCTTCTGGCTGGGTTAGATTGGGCAGTAGGGCTTTGTTAGTTGTATGCTGCTTCTTTCGTTGAGTATTGTGTTTCCTTCTATGTGTGACATACCTCCATTTGTCCTCCTCCAAGGGTTTATCAGTAGGGTCAAATCCTCTGGGAGTTATTTGTTCTTTATTTGGTTCTGTTTATGTACAGCTTTCTTGGGTAGGTTGGAGTCTTGAAACATTGAAAACAGAGCAATCATTCTTATTTAATAATTTTAAATTAGCATTTGTTGTTGTTAGCTGCGAAGCCATGTCTGACCCATCGCGACCCCATGGACAATGTTCCTCCAGGCCTTCCTGTCCTCTACCATCTTCTGGAGTCCATTTAAGCTCACACCTACTGCTTCAGTGACTCCATCCATCCACCTCATTCTCTATCGTCCCCTTCTCCTCTTGCCCTCAATCTTTCCCAGCATTAGGCTCTTCTCCAGTGAGTCCTTCCTTCTCATTAGGTGGCCACAGTATTTGAGTTTCAACTTCAGGATCTGGCCTTCTAAAGAGCAGTCAGTGTTGATCTCCTCTGGGACTGACCAGTTTGATTGCTTTGCAGTCCAAGGGACTCGCAGGAGTCTTCTCCAGCACCATAGTTCAAAGGCCTCAATTCTTTGGTGCTCAGCCTTTCTCATGGTCTAACTTTCACAGCCTGTTCTGTACCAGCCTGCTACCGGCCCTGCAGAAAAGGCAACCCCTTTATAAACGGCAAGAGGCTGGAATGACGTCTGCCAAATTTATTACTACAAAAAACAAACAAGACACGAACCAAGATACAGGAACTTTGAAACACTATCTGAGCGGTTGCTTTCAGCAAACCAGCCCTCCCCAAACATTCCCTTTATAAAGAGTTCAGGGCGTGGCCTCTCTCTGCCTCCTTCCGAGAAGCCCCACAGCCTTCCTCTGTTTACTCCTACTTGACTGCCTCCTGCGTCGGGCATCCTTGAACAGGGCTGTGGGTCATCTTCATCCACACTGTCAGGCTCACACAGCTGGGTCTCCATGGTGACCAAGTGGGAGGGGCCTGCCTGAGGGCTATCATCAGCAAGATCTTCAACCCCCTCAGCAAGGTCTTCAACACCCCCCTCCTCCTCTGATTCGTCCGACCCAACTGCCGAACCCAGAGGCTGACCCTGAATCACAACACTATCCCGCACCACAGGGCCCTTCCCCCGGGTCTGCTGATCCGGATGCGGTCGGGATGGAAATTGTTCATGAAAAGCAGTCACCAACGCAGGGGCATGAACGGCGGTCACGTCTTCCCAGGTGAAGTCCTCTGGTCTGTAACCTTTCCATTCAATCAGGTACTGGAAACGACCTTTCAGCCAACGGGAATCCCTGATGCTGGCGACCTCGTACTCGGGGGTGCTGCCCCCATCATGAGGTCCTGATGGGGGAGGTTCCGCTCGGCGGAGTGGACAGGCCGGTTGCTCGGGGACCAACAGAGACCGATGAAAGACTGGGTGCATGCGCAGGGAACGTGGCAGAGTTAAGCGATAGGCGACCAGATTGATGACAGCCTCGACTGGGAACGGTCCTAAATATCGGTGATCTAACTTTCTCACTGGCCGTGTTGACGATAGGTTCCTGGTGGACAACCAGACCCGATCTCCCACCGATACTGGAGGCGTATCCCGTCTTGACCGATCAGCAAACCTTTTGTAATCGGCCTTGGCCTTCTCTAACTGACGTCGCACCAATCGATGGATCGCCTGTAACTCTGCCATGAAGTCGTTCGCTGCCGGCTCCGGTGAGTCCACGGGAGAAAGGGGGAAAAACCGGGGGTGATATCCCACATTGGCCAAGAACGGTGTCATCTGTGTGGAGGTGTGCTGTGAATTGTTAAATGCAAACTCAGCTATGGCCAGATAGTCCACCCAATTGTTTTGCTGCAGATTGACGTAGCAGCGCAGATATTGTTCCAGGATACCAATGACCTTCTCGGTTTCCCCGTCAGTTTGAGGATGATGCGTGGACGAGAGGCAAATCTTGATATCCAACGCATGCATCAACTCCTGCCAGAAGCGGGCTGTAAACTGGGCCCCCCTATCAGAGACGACTCTATCAGGGAGGCCGTGCAGCCGAAACACCTGCTGAATGAACATACGACTAGTGGCACGGGCTGACGGTAAGCCGCGACAGGGGATGAAGTGCGCCATCTTGGTCAGCATGTCCACCACCACATACACTGTCGTAAAACCAGAGGATGGGGGTAAATCCATCAGAAAGTCCATGGACACAGCCCCCCAGGGTCTTTTGGGTGTTGGCAAAGGCTGCAGTAATCCAGGCGGGGCCCCTGTCGCTGACTTGGCCTGCCTGCATGGGATGCAGGAGGTAACATAGGACTGGACGTCGTGTCAGACTCGGGGCCACCAGAAGGTACGGGAGACCAGGTTCAGGGTCTTGAACAGGCCAAAATGCCCCGCCGCCGGGTTATCGTGACACTGGCTGAGGATGAGTCCCCTGAGTGGCCCTCCCGGAACGTAGAGCCGGTCACGATAATACAAGAGTCCATCCGTGACCGTCCAAGGAGAATCTGGCCCCACCTCCTCCTTCCGCTGAGCCACCCACACCTCCTGCTGCTGTGCCTCCCGGATCCGAGCCCGTATATCAACCGGCTCCCGCACCGCAGCAAAAGACTCGATGGGGATCACTGTCCTGGGCAGAAGCTTGTCTTCCACTCGGGAATATTCGGGCTTCCTGGACAGAGCATCCGCTCTTTGATTGTGCCCGCTAGGTATGTACCGAACCCGGAAGTCAAACCTCGCAAAGAAAAGAGACCACCTGATCTGGCGTTGGTTCAAATTCCGAGCGGTCTGCAGGCTTTCAAAATTCTTATGATCCGTCCGGACCTCGATTTGATGCCGCGCTCCCTCCAGATGATGCCTCCAGGCCTCGAACGCCGCTTTGATGGCCAGCAGCTCCTTCTCCCAGATTGTATAATTGCGCGCTCCGAAGGGTTCAGTTTTCGTGAATGGTACGCGCAAGGGAAGAGGGTACTGCTGGGCATCGTTACTGGAGTAACACCGCCCCAATGGCAATGTCGGAGGCGTCCGCCTCCACAACAAACGGCCGTTGCGGGTCAGGATGCTTCAAGATGGGCTCCTTCATGAAGGCTTCCTTCAAAGTCTGGAAAGCCCGTTGTTCTGGAGCGTTCCACTGGAACCGAGTCTTCTTCTGCAGGAGCCGGGTGAGGGGGGCTGTCAAGGCAGCAAACCCAGGGATGAAAGTTCAGTAATAGTTGGCGAACCCAAGAAGTCGCTGAACATCCTTCACACGACGTGGGGGTTGCCAACTCTGCAAAGACTCAACCTTACTCGGCTCCATGGCGATGCCCTCAGGAGAAATGCGGTGACCCAGGAAATCGATGGTCACCCAGTAGAACTGGCACTTCTCCAACTTGGCAAACAGCCGATGTTCTCGGAGTCGCTGCAGGACCTGATGGAGATGCTGATGGTGCACCTCACGTGATGTCATCCAAGTAGATCACGACAAACTGATCCAACAAATCCCGGAAAATGTCATTCATGAAATGCTGAAACACGGAGGGGGCATTGGTCAGGCCAAACGGCATCACCGTGTACTCAAAATGTCCATAGCGAGTACCAAACGCCGTCTTCCACTCATCACCCGGCCCAACCCTGATGAGGTTGTAAGCTCCACGCAGGTCCAGTTTCGTGAAGATCTTAGCCTCCCGGAGTCGGTCCAAGAGTTCGGGGATGAGGGGCAGTGGGTAACGATTGCGCATCGTGATGGCGTTAAGTTTCCTATAATCGCAGCAAAGCCGTAATTCGCCCGACTTCTTTTTGACGAAGAGCACGGGTGCAGACACTGGCGAGGATGAGGGCCGGATGAAACCGTGAGCCAAATTCTTCTCCAGAAAGTCCCGCAATGCAGCCAACTCGGGGTCCGACATGGAGTACAAACGCCCCACTGGGAGAGGCGCATCAGGGACTAAATCAATGGGGCAGTCATAGGGCCTGTGCGGGGGTAATTGATCCGCCTCTGTCTCACTGAACACATCAGCAAAGTCAGTTCAGGAGGCAAGGAAACCCCTGGGGAACCCTCCACCTGGAGGGCACAGATATGGCAGGAGTGGTCCACGCACTGCAAGCTTGGGAAGGTGACCAAGTTCTGTGACCAATAGATCTGTGGGTCATGCGCCCGGAGCCACGCCAGTCCCAGGACCATGGGGAAATGCAGATCTGAGGTGATATAGAACTGGATGGCCTCCACATGGGAACTGATGGCCATACATAATGGTTGCGTGGCGGCCGTAATAGGCCCAGACAGGAGCACTCGACCATCGATAGTCTCCACTAACATGGGCGGATCCACCGGGCACTGGGGAACAGCCCATTTGGCCACAAATGCTGAGTCCATAAAATTTGTGGTGGCCCCAGAGTCAATTAAGGCATGGACTGGAATCCCCTCTGGCTTGCCAGGAAGGATCAGACGTGCCTCCAAAATCAAATGCCGTGGAGGTCCACAGGCAGCATCGGAAAGACGTCGCTCAGTGTTGTTGTGGGACGCCCGATCTATCACACCGTCTAGATCGGGCTCGGGGCGTTTCCCGACAGAAAAGTAGGGGACTTTCTCGGGGCAGGCTCGGTCACTAATGCCCGCTGTCGCTTCTTTGGGCAAAAAGCAGCCAAATGCCCAGGGTCCCCACAGTAAAAACACAACCCCCCTGATCGTCGTCTGTTCATTTCAGTCACCAATAGATGAGACCTGGCAGCACCCAGCTCCATTGGCTCCTCCCTTTGAACTGGGGGCTCACGCACAACAGGGGCTGCAGGGGTCTGTGGGGTGGCACGGCGACTCCTTCGCTGCTGCAACCGAGCATCGATCCGCAGGCAGAGATGGATAAGCCCATTGAGGTCTGAGGGAATATCCACACGGGCCAGCTCATCCAACATCTCCTCCGACAATCCAGGCGGAATCCTGGCTAAGCAGCCGAAAATCGCTGATATAGCCCTGTAGGGGGCGTTGACCCTGCCTCAGAGCTTTCAGGCGTCGAGTAGCAGTCTGCGTCTTAATAGGGTCCTCATACATCAGACGCATATGATCACAAAACCCCACAAAGTTGTCCAACAATGGGCTAGGTTGAGCCAGCAGAGGCGTGCCCCAACGAGCTGCATCACCTGAAAGAAGGCTTAACACAAACCCCACCTTATCCTGGTCAGTGGGGAAATCAGCTGCTCTCACGCTGATAAAGAGCTGGCATTGTCCCAGGAAAGCAGGAAACAGTTCTGGAGTGCCTGTAAATTTATCCGGCATTGCAACTTGGCATTTTCTCCTGGGTGGGGGTGATGGTGGTGGTGCAGCATGAACCTGAGCTTGCAGTTGAGCCACCTGAGCTGCCAGCAAAGTGAGTTGCTGGGTGAGCTGGGCATTCTCAGCACGTAGCTGCTCCATAATATTAGTAAGGGGTGGGAGGCTGAAAGCAAACTGTTCTGTACCAGCCTGCTACAGGCCCTGCAGAAAAGGCAACCCCTTTATAAACGGCAAGAGGCTGGAATGACGTCTGCCAAGTTTATTACTACAAAAAACAAACAAGACACGAACCAAGATACAGGAGCTTTGAAACACTATCTGAGCGGTTGCTTTCAGCAAACCAGCCCTCCCCACACATTCCCTTTATAAAGAGTTCAGGGCGTGGCCTCTCTCTGCCTCCTTCCGAGAAGCCCCACAGCCTTCCTCTGTTTACTCCTACTTGACTGCCTCCTGCGTCGGGCATCCTTGAACAGGGACAGCTGTGGGTCATCTTCATCCACACTGTCAGGCTCACACAGCTGGGTCTCCATGGTGACCAAGTGGGAGGGGCCTGCCTGAGGGCTATCATCAGCAAGATCTTCAACCCCCTCAGCAAGGTCTTCAACACCCCCCTCCTCCTCTGATTCGTCCGACCCAACTGCCAAACCCACAGGCTGACCCTGAATCACAACACAGCCATGCATTGCAACTGGGAAGACCATAGCCTTGAGTATACGTACTTTTGTTGCCAGGAATTGAGAGAGCCAGATACCATGATCTTGGTTTTCTTAATGTTAAGTTTCAAGCCAACTTTGGCACATTCCTTCTTCACCCGCAACAAGAGGCTCTTTAGTTCCTCTTCACTTTCTGCCATTCGAGTGGTATCATCTGCATATCTTAGGTTGTTGATATTTCTCCCGGCAATCTTAATTCCAACTTTTGATTCATCTAGCCCTGCCATTCTCATGAAGTGCTCTGCATATAAGTTAAACAGGCAGGGTGACAGTATACAGCTGTTCTGTACCAGCCTGCTACCGGCCCTGCAGAAAAGGCAACCCCTTTATAAACGGCAAGAGGCTGGAATTACATCTGCCAAATTTATTACTACAAAAAACAAACAAGACACGAACCAAGATACAGGAGCTTTGAAACACTATCTGAGCGGTTGCTTTCAGCAAACCAGCCCTCCCCACACATTCCCTTTATAAAGAGTTCAGGGCGTGGCCTCTCTGCCTCCTTCCGAGAAGCCCCACAGCCTTCCTCTGTTTACTCCTACTTGACTGCCTCCTGCGTCGGGCGTCCTTGAACAGGGCCAGCTGTGGGTCATCTTCATCCACACTGTCAGGCTCACACAGCTGGGTCTCCATGGTGACCAAGTGGGAGGGGCCTGCCTGAGGGCTATCATCAGCAAGATCTTCAACCCCCTCAGCAAGGTCTTCAACACCCCCCTCCTCCTCTGAGTCGTCCGAACCCACAGGCTGACCCTGAATCACAACAACAGCCTTGCTGGACTCCTTTCCCAATTTTGAACCAATCAGTGGTTCTGTGTCCAGTTCTCACTGTTGCTTCTTGACCCGCATGTAGGTTTCTCAAGAGACAAATAAGATGGTCTGGTACTCCCATCTCTTTAAGAACTTGCCACAGTTTGTTATGATCCACACAATCAAAGTCTTTAGCATAGTCAATGAAGCAGAACTAGATGTTTTTCTGGAACTCTCTAGCTTTCTCCATGATCCAGCGTATGTTGGCAATTTGATCTCTAGTTCCTCTGCCTCTTCGAAATCCTGCCTGTACTTCTGGTAGTTCTCGATCCACATACTGCTGGAGTCTAGCTTGTAGGATTTTAAGCATAACTTTACTAGCATGAGAAAAGAGTGCAATGGTGCGATAGTTTGAACATTCTTTGGCACTGCCTTTCTTTGGAATTGGAATGTAAACTGATCTTTTCCAATCCTGTGGCCACTGTTGAGTTTTCCAAATTTGCTGGCAAATTGAGTGTAGCACTTTTACTGCATCGTCTTTTAAGATTTTGAATAGCTCAGCTGGAATACTGTCACCTCCACTAGCTTTGTTGTTGCTCAGCTTTCTTAAGGCCCACTTCACTTCACATTCAAGGATGTCTGGCTCGAGGTCAGTGACCAGCTCATTGTGGTTATCAGGGACGTTAAGTTCATTCTTGTATAGTTCTTCTGTGTAATTCTGCCACCTCTTCTTAATCTCTTCTGCCTCTGTTAGGTCCCTGCCATTTTGGTCCTTTATCATGCCCATTGTTTCATGAAACATTCCCTTCATCTCTCCAATTTTCTTGAAGAGATCTCTAGTCCTCCCTATTCTATTGTTTTCTTCTATTTCTTTGCACTGTTCATTTAAGAAGGCATTCTTATCTCTTCTAGCTATTCTCTGGAATTCTGCATTCACTTGGGCGTATCTTTGTTTTTATTTATTATTTATTATTTATTAATTCGGTTTATATACCGCCCTATTCCCGAAGGACTCAGGGCGGTTTACAGGGCAGAATTTAAAAACAATACAATATAAAATTAAAATAAAATTAAATTAAGTATAGCCCCAAAAAGTCAAAATCACAATTTAAAATCATTAAAACCCCTCAGTCCAGGCCAGATAGCTCAAAGAGCCAGGTTTTTAGGTCCCGGCGAAACGAACGAAGGTCGTGGGCAGTCCGAAGTTCCCTTGGCAGTTGATTCCATAGGGCAGGCGTGCCCACAGAGAACACCCTCCCCCTGGGGATCACCCGCCGGCAATCCTTGACCGGCGGTACCCTGAGGAGGCCCTCCCTGTGGGAGCGCACAGGACCATGGGAAATTGACACTGGCAGCAGGTGCTCCCTCTTTTTCTCCCTTGCCTTTCACTTCCCTCCTTTCCTCAGCTATTTGCAAAGCTTCCTCAGACAGCCATTTTGCTTTCTTGCATTTCTTTTTCTTTGGGATGGTTTTAGAGCTCAACGAAGCCAGAGGGAGCGGCTGTGCTGTTTGCCGTCGGCTCTCTAAGTTTGGAGTTTTGGAGGTTCGGGAGAGCCGTGCGGGCCCGGAAGAGCTGGCTGAGCCCCGTGCTGTGCTCTGCGGCGCTGACCAGCTGATTGTCGGGCCGCGGGAGCTCAGCTGACTGTCGGGCCGCTGGAGCTCAACGAAGCCAAATGGTGGCCTCCGGAGGCTCTGGAAGAACGTGGAAGAGCCTTGCTTTGTACAACACCGACCGGTTGGCTGTCGGAGCTGCGGGAACCCAGTGAAGCCTAGAGAAGTGTGTTGGAGGTCTTGGAAGATCTTGGGAGACCCGCACCCCGTGCCCCGCCAACCTGCTGATTCTGGCTGCGGCTATGCTGTTACGGGAGCCTGGTGGAGTTTTGCGGAGCCTGGAATAACTCGACGGAGCTTGGCGACTTTGGGGAGAACTTTTCAGTTGCTTGAGGAGCCGGATGCTGGTTGATTTACGACTGCTATTATGAACTACGGCTTGGAGCAGCGTCAGCGTTTTAAGTTGGAGTGGTGGAGATGGCCCTGGTTGGCGTCTGGGACGGTTGGCGGTGAGGGAGTTGGAGTGCCGCGACCGTCTTGGTACGGTGACTATGGCTGGGTGGTGGAGTATGGACTTCTATGCCTGGACATCTGGAGGCATGGACTATTATAGCTGACTGGACCATATCCTTGAGCCCCACTCCGTGACTTTATGGGTTTTTACCCTAATCCATCTCGCTGACTGGTTTGCCCTATTGTCCTCCCTTTTTCCTTTCCCCTTGGGTTGTGGAAGGTGCCGGGTGTATAACCACTGTGAGAGAGTGGTTAAGAGTTAAGAGTTTCCATCTGTTCCGTCTTAGAGGTGAGAGCTCTAGGCGGTATCTCTCTCCCCGGCTGTATATCTCAGGCTGCTCCCCGGTTCTGACCGTTGTGAGAGAACGGGGATTGTCCCGGGGTTACCCAGCTCTAGTGGCAGAAGAGCTGGGTTTGCAGTCTGGATATTCTCCTTCCATTTTAAGATCCTCCCATTTTATTTATTTTGATCTGGGTCTGTTTTTGCTGTATTACCCAATTATTATCATGGTTTTGAGGTACTCCAGCACGGTTTTACTCGCCCTCAGGGGTGCCCCCCCATCCTGGGTGCGACCCGCCTCACCTTTTAATCTGCCTCTTGATGACGGGCCCGATTGCTGGGACCCTGAGAGATGGCCGGGCAGGAACAGGGGCCTAAGATATAAATTTAATAAAAGGCCCCTGATTACTTTTTTAGCCAAATTTTTTGTAGGGTTAGGGAGAGGGGAGGGTTGTGGTTGGTTGGAGATGGGGGGTAATCCGCCAACTGTTGTTCAGGCCAGGCCCAGGATAGATTGCGTTGAGGGGGAGCCGGGGTCGGTCATCTCCGGAGCTCTGGAGCGGGTCGTGGGATTGCCAATTCCCACGACGATAGGGAATGGCAGCAGGTGTAAGATCAGAGGGCCGTATCGACCTCCGGGAGGGCTTCTCCGCTATTTACAAGCGGTGAGGCGCTCTGACCCTCTGTCTTCGACCCAAGGTTCTGGGAGCGGGGATGTGCAGCCACCTGAGCTCCGGCTGGTGTACCTGAATGCCAGGTCCGTTGCTAACAAGGCTCCTCTTGTCCGGGATCTGGTCGAGGGTGAGCATGCGGACCTGGCCTGCATCACGGAAACCTGGTTGGGCCCAGAGGGTGGTATCCCCCTGGTTGATCTTTGCCCACCAGGCTTCCGGGTGCTACACCGGCCTCGGACTCAGGGTTTGGGGTGGGGGAGTGGCTGTGGTTATGAGGGAGACCTTATGTCCGCAGGAGGCCACCGTTCCTCAGATAGTCGGGTGTGAATCTCTCTTATTGAGGTTTGGTCCTAGGGCGCAGTTGGGCTTGCTGCTGGCGTACCTTTCGCCTAGTCGCGCAGCAGCAGCCCTGCCTGAGCTTCTCGATATCCTCTCAGGGCTGGTGATTGAGTTTCCCAAACTTATGGTTTTGGGAGACTTCAATCTACCATCCCTGGGAGGAGCATCTGAGTTAGCTCGGGAGTTCATGGCTTCCATGACGGCCATGGACCTGACGCAGGTAATTCATGGACCGACTCATGAGGGAGGCCACACCCTTGACTTGGTTTTCTTATCTGGTCGGTGGTTAGATGATCTTGGTGGGGGCTCCCCAATTGTTATGCCCCTGTCATGGACCGATCATCATCTCCTGCGGCTGGTCTTCTGTTTTGCCACTCCCCACCGTGGGGTTGTTGAGCCAACTAGATGGTTCCGCCCCAGGCGCTTAATGGACCCTGAGAGGTTCCAGGCAGCACTGGGGTCCCCACCTGCCTCCTCAGCTCACAGCTCGGCAGATGCCTTAGTGGAAGCCTGGGAAAGGACGGCCACGGAGGCACTTGACCGAGTTGTACCCTTGCGGCCCCTGACCCGGCGCAGATCCCAATGGGCTCCATGGTTCTCCGCAGAGCTCCGGGAGATGAAGCGTTGGAGACGGGGCCTAGAGAGCGTTTGGAGGTCCAGCCGATCTGAATCCGACCAATTGCGACTAAGAACCCATATTAGGTCTTATCTCGCAGCGATGAGGGTAGCGAGGTCTAACTACTTCGCTGCCCTCATCGCGTCCGCAGATAATCGCCCGGCCGCCCTGTTTAGGGTGACCCGCTCCCTCCTTAATCAGGAGGTGAGTGAGGAACCCTTGCAGGGGCGTGCCGAGGAATTTAGTCAACATCTGTCGGACAAAATCGCTCGGATTCGGACTGGTTTGGACTCCGACTGGGCAGTATCGGACGATCAGGACACGAGCGGTCTTGTCAATGTCACCTGGGAGGAGTTCGATCCTGTAACTCCGGAGGAAGTGGACAGGATCATGGGGAGGCTGAGCTCCACCACATGTTTATTGGACCCGTGCCCTTCCTGGCTGGTTTATGTAGCCCTGGAGGGGACACGAGGCTGGTTCCAGGCGGTTATATCTGCCTCTCTGAGTGAGGGTAGTTGAAAGAGGCGGTGGTAAGACCTCTCCTCAAGAAGCCTGCCTTGGACCCGGCTGTTTTGAATAACTTTCGTCCGGTCTCCAACCTTCGCTTTCTTGCGAAGGTTGTTGAGAGTGTGGTGGCGCATCAGCTCCCTCTGGTCCTGGATGAAGCGGATTATCTAGACCCGTACCAATCGGGCTTCAGGCCCGGGTACAGCACGGAGACGGCATTGGTCGCGCTGGTGAATGATCTCTGGAGGGCTCGGGACAGGGGATATTCCTCTGTTCTAGTCCTATTAGACCTCTCAGCGGCTTTCGATACCATCGACCATGGTATCCTGCTGCGGCGTCTCAGGGGATTGGGAGTGGGAGTCACGGTTCTTCAGTGGTTCTCCTCCTATCTCCTGGGATGC
Organism: Vipera ursinii; assembly: GCF_947247035.1. Taxonomy (NCBI): domain Eukaryota; kingdom Metazoa; phylum Chordata; class Lepidosauria; order Squamata; family Viperidae; genus Vipera; species Vipera ursinii. The sequence goes on from NC_139522.1 coordinate 16,520,519, forward strand.
TCGCAGTCAGTGTTGGCAGGGGGGCAGAGGTCGACCGCGAGGCCTCTCGCTTGTGGAGTTCCTCAGGGGTCGGTCCTCTCGCCTCTCCTGTTCAACATCTACATGAAACCGCTGGGTGAGATCATTCGTGGTTTTGGAGTTGGGTATCATCAGTATGCTGATGATACCCAACTTTTCATTTCGACCCCAAACCACCCCAGTGATGCCCTCGACGTGATGTCCTGGTGCCTGGAGGCGGTCCGGGTCTGGATGGGGAGGAACAGGCTTCGACTCAACCCTGACAAGACTGAGTGGCTGTGCGTACCGGCATCTCGGGATATTCAGGATATCCCACCCCTCATTATGGGGGGTGAGTCATTACCTCCTGTAGATAGGGCTCGCAACTTGGGAGTCCTCCTAGATTCACAACTCTCCTTAGAAGACCATATTGTAGCTGTGACTAGGGGGGCCTTCGCCCAGGTTCGCCTGGTGCACCAGTTGCGGCCCTATCTAGACCGGGATGCCTTACGCACGGTCACTCATGCGCTCGTGACCTCTCGTCTTGATTACTGCAACGCTCTCTACATGGGGCTACCCTTGAAGACCACTCGGAGGCTCCAACTGGTACAGAATGCAGCCGCGAGAGTTGTACTGGGAGTTTCCCGATACTCCCATGTCACACCTTTGCTCCGCGAGCTGCATTGGTTGCCAGTTGTCTTCCGGGTGAGGTTCAAGGTGTTGGTAATCACCTACAAAGCCCTTCATGGCATGGGTCCAGAATACCTTGGGGAGCACCTGCAGCCGGCGTCAACTTCCCTCCGCCCAGTACGCTCCCACAGAGAGGGCCTCCTCAGGGTGCCACCGGTCAAAGAATGCCGACTGGTGGCCCCCAGGGGGAGAGTGTTCTCTGTGGGTGCACCGGATTTATGGAACCATCTTCCGGTTGAGCTCCGGATGGCGCCCGATCTCCGTTCCTTCCGGCGCGATCTTAAAACCCATCTCTTTAAACAAGCTGGCCTGGCCTGATGGGACGGGGTGGGATTTTTATAAACGACTTTAATTTTAAATTTGTATTAATTTTATGGGCATTGTTTAATCATGTCTTAATAATTTTAATTTTTGTATCTAGTTTTTATGTATTGCCCTGTTCACCGCCCTGAGTCCCCTGGGAGAAGGGCGGTATATAAATTAAATTAATAAATTAATTAATAAATAAATAAATAGTTGCTACCTGTTGTACAATGTTGCGAACCTCCGTCCATAGTTCTTCAGGCACTCTGTCTATCAGATCTAATTCCTTAAATCTATTTGTCACCTCTACTGTGTATTCATCAGGGATATGATTTAGTTCATACCTGAGTGGCCTAGTGCTTTTCCCTACTTTCTTCAGTTTAAGCCTAAATTTTGCAACGAGAAGCTCGTGGTCTGAGCCACAGTCAGCTCCTGGTCTTGTTTTTACTGACTGTATAGAGCTTCTCCATCTTTGGCTGCAAAGCACATAGTCAGTCTGATTTCTGTGTTGACTGTCTGGTGATGTCCATGTGTAGAGCTGTCTCTTGGGTTGTTGGAAAAGAGTGTTTGCTATGACCATCGTATTCTCTTGACAAAATTCTATCAGCCTGTGCCCTGCTTTATTTTGTACTCCAAGGCCAAACTTGCCTGTTATTCCAGTTATCTTTTGGCTTCCTACTTTAGCATTCCAATCCCCCATGATGATAAGGACATCATTTTTTGATGTTAGTTCTATAAGGTGCTGTAGGGCTTTATAGAACTGGTCAATTTCATCCTCTTCAGCACTGGTGGTTGGGGCATAGACCTGGACTACTGTGATATTGAATGGTTTGCCTTGGATTCAAACTGAGATCATTCTGTCATTTTGGGGATTGTATCCCAGTATTGCTTTTCCTACTCTTTTATTGACTATGAAGGCTACTCCATTTCTTCTGAGGGTTTGTTGCCCGCAGTAGTATACCTGATGGGCATCTGAATTAAATTCACCCATTTCTGTCCATTTTAGTTCGCTGATTCCTAAGATGTCGATGTTCAGTCTTGTCATCTCTTATTTGACCACGTCCAGCTTGCCTTGATTCATGGATCTTACATTCTAGGTTCCTATGGAGAAAAAATCTTTACAGCATCGTACTTTCCTTTCACCATCAGATACATCCACAGCTGAGCGTCCTTTTGGCTTTGGCCCAGTCCCTTCATTCTTTCTGGCGCTACTAGTACTAGCCCTCTGCTCTTCCCCAGTAGCATATTGGACGCCTTCCTACCTGAGGGGCTCATCTTCCAGTGTCATACCTTTTGGCCTTTTGGTACTGTCCATGGGGTTTTCATGGCAAAGATACTGGAGTGGGTTGCCATTTCCTTCTCCAGTGGATCACGTTTTGTCAGAACTCTCTGCTATGACCTGTCCATCTTGGGTGGCCCTGCACGGCATAGCTCATAGCTTCATTGAATTACGCAAGCCCCTTCGCCACGACAAGGCAGTAATCCATGAAGGGGAAAATTAGCATAGCATATTACAATTCTTAAAAGCTTGCTTTATCAGTTAATATATTTTTGTTTTTAGTCTGTTCACTACTTCAGCATCCAGTACCTTTATATTTCAATCTAGTAAGGGAAGCATTTTCTAGTATTTCAGCCAGCAAATATTTCTAGGAACTATAAAATATATTTTTGTCATTTCAGTTTTTTTATTTGTTCCTTTGAATAACAGAATAATTAATAAGCAAGAGCTGCATTGCATTTATTTGAAAGGCCTTGATAAACACAGGCAAAAAAGTCAAAATGAGATTGAGTGATCTAACTATTCAAAGCTAAAACTAATTTAGTTTCAGATTATATTGCATCCCTGCATCTCTTCTAACATCTTCAAAGACTTGCCTGAACATTTTTAAGGGTTAAATCACTGCTTTTCAACTATTGCCTGAACTGGGTATCTTGCATTTACAGTGCATTCAGAAAGTATTCAGACCCACTTCACTTTTGTCAATTTTGCTATACTGCAGCCTGATTCTCTAGTTGTTGGAATTCATTTTTTTCGTCATTAATCTACACTCAGTACTCCATAATGAGAAAGTGAAAACAGAATTTTAGAATTGTCTGTAAATTATTAAAAAGAAAAAACTGAAATATCACATTGGCATAAGTATTCAGACCCTTCACTCAGTACTTTGTTGGTTTTTTTAAACAAGTTTTATTGATTTTTAATATTTACATGTTCATGTATTTGTGAAACAATATGGTGGTTGGGTAATTAAAGTAAGAAATAGCCATTTGTAAATAGGTCAGGTTACATCAACAGAGATGCCCCCTCTAATTCCCTTAGTGATTACGTAGTCAAAATAAGCAAGTTAGTATATTTCTAGTTATAACCTAGTCAATCAACAAAATTCAAAATATATTTTCACTAATACATATCAATATCCTGTTTTTAAATTTTATCTAATTGCAATAGGATATTGTAGAATAGCCTATAGTATATAGAAAAAAGCTTAATTTTGGGTAACCCACAATTCCCTATTTCAATAAAGAATAATTCTTTTGTCTACAAAACTTATATTGTTCATTACAAAACATTTTTATGTTTTACCATTAAAGTCTAATTTTCATGTTAGCAAATCACCAGTTATTAGAAGTATATTTTTTGCCTTAGCTGTTCAACAATGATTAAAATGCTATCTTTTATATCTAAAATTCTAGAATCCCAAAAAAGAAACAAGTTCAGTCTTTTAAATCTAACTCTTGCCTTCCTTTTGTGTCAATCATACTTCGCTCTTGGTATCTTTAAATTCTCAAATGTATCTTCCTTACTTCCTATACCCCTTATTTGAATCCAGGGAGCGTATCCAAATGTCAGTTTTGCAAGGAAAATGTCCCCTTTGTAACCATTGTATTTTTGCTTTGGTAGTTCAATTTTTGGTGGTTGATATAATATAATTGTCATTAAATCAGTCAAATCTTTTTGTTCTTCCAATTCTGTCTGGGGTAGGTAGAAAGTAGTAGCTGGTATTACGTTTGACATTTGATTAATTGAATTCTCAGTATAGTGTATTTGAAGGCCTTTAGTATCTTCACTCTTGGTGTTGCTTTCTTCAGGTGCTGTTACTTTTTGACTTGTAAGTTTTGTAGTTGCTATTAAAGTTTGGACTTTAAGGTTTTCTGTAGGTTGCTTTTGTTGTTCTTTAAAATCTCCTATTTTAGTGTTAGTTTCCACTTCTTCTATTTGGTTTTGGGTTATCTTTTCCTCATTTACAGTCAGAGTTTGATTTGGTGGCTTTAAATTGTCAGATTTTTCTTGCAGCTTGGCTTTAATTTGCTCTGTCATTGCCAAGATCGTATCCAGTATTAGTTTATAATCAAGTGGCGGGATGTATTCATCCATTTTGTTGTTTACAGTTAAATCTTCCATGGAGGCTCTTTTAATAATAGTCAAAGATTTTCCACCTCCTGAAGAGTTGTATTCAGTTCCAGGTGTTCCCACACTTATCTTCAAGAACAGCTCTATTATTCAGTCAGCTCTCACAACAGAAAAAGGAAATTTACTTGCTGTACCAGGTTTCGCCACAAGATGTCATCAATAACATATAACATGCAATATAAGAGGTTTTTCTTTTTCTTTTTCCAAATTAATATGGAACTTTTTGTAGGATTAGTTCAAATCTTTTCTTTAATTCACAATTTAAAGAGAGAATAGGATAGTGAGACCCCAGCAACTAATAGAAGCTTTTTAGTAAATACAGCTGAAATTGCTTAAATTCTTTGCTGCATTAATTGGATTTCTTTTGTGACTTTGAGGCTTTAAGATTTGTTCCCAAAGTAGATATTCACCGTTTTCTCAAAAAATGGGGAAGGAGATTTTCAGGAAAGTCCCACAGGAAGATGATTAAGGGAATAGGAAAGGTAAAAGCTCACCCAGGTCCTCCAGATTGCTTCTTAGTGCTTTTGGCTTTCGGCAGGGAACGGCTTAGTGATCGGCCATCTTTATGGCCGGTCTCTTCTTCAGGCCAAAGAAGATGATCCCGGATTCCAGCGGAAAGCTGCCGCCCTTCCTCGATTACAGGGAAGTCCTCCTCTCGGTAATCGCCCCTTCAGGGCGATTTTTGACCCTTTTCAGGGTCCTTCAAAGAAGAAAGAAACGGACTGCAGGAGACAGACTGTCCTTCAACGTCTGGAAGCACCGTGCACGCGAACCGGAAGCCTACTCAGTACTTTGTTGAAGCACCTTTGGCAACAATTACAGCCTCGAGTCTTTGGGGGTATGACTTGACAAACTTTACACCTGGATTGGGGGATTTTCTGCCATTCTTCCTTGCAAATCCTCTCAAGCTCAGTCAGGTTGGATGGCGACCGTCGGTGGACAGACATTTTCAGGTCCCTCCAGAGATGTTCAATAGGGTTCCAGTCAGGGCTCTGGCTGGGCCACTCTAGGACATTCACAGAGTTGTCCCTGAGCCACTCCTGTGTTGTCTTGGCTGTGTGCTTAGGATCGTTGTCATGTTGGAAAGTGAACCTTCGGCCAAGTCTGAGGTCCTGAGCACTGTGGAACAGGTTTTCATTGAGGCTATCCCTGTACTTTGCTCCATTTAGCTTTCCCTCAACCCTGACCGGTCTCCCAGTCCCTGCTGCTCAAAAACACCCCCAGAGCATGATGCTGCCACCACCATGCTTCACTGTTGGGATGGTATTGGGCAGGTGATGAGCGATGCCTGGTTTCCTCCAGACATAACATTTAGGATTGAGGCCAAACAATTCAATCTTGGTTTCATCAGTCCAGAGAATCTTGTTCCTCACAGTCTGAGAGTCCTTCAGGTGCTTTTTTGCAAGTGGGCTTTCATGTGTTTTTCACCGAGGAGAGGCTTCTGTCTAGTCCCTCTGCCATAAAGCCCAGATCGGTGAAGGGCTGCAGTGATGATTGTCCTTCTGGAACTCTGTCCCATCTCCACACATGATCTCTGGAGCTCAGTCAGAGTGACCATCGGGTTCATGGTCACCTCTTTTACTAAGGCCCTTCTCCCCCGATTGCTCAGTTTGACTGGGCGACCAGCTGGTTGTGCCAAACTTCTTCCATGTGAGAATTATGGAGGCCACTGTGCTCTTAGGAACCTTCACTGCAGCAGAAATTTTATTGTAGCCTTCCCCAGATCTGTGCCTTGCAATAATCCTTTCTCTGAACTCTGCAGGCAGTTCCTTTGACCTCATGGCTTTTGCTCTGCTACAGTATGCATTGTCAGATGTGAGGCCTTCTATAGAGAGATGTGTGCCTTTCCAAATCATGTCCAATCAATGTAATTTACCACAGGTGGACTCCAAGGTGTAGAAACATGTCAGCAACGATCAAGAGAAACGGGAGGCACCAGAGCTAAATTTCAAGTGTTGTTGCAAAGGGTCTGAATACTTATGCCAATGTGATATTTCAGTTTTTTTCTTTTTAATAAATTTACAGACATTTCTAAAATTCTGTTTTCACTTTGTCATTATGGGGTAATGAGTGTAGATTAATGAGCAAAAAAAATGAATTCCAAGAACTGGAGAATCAGGCTGCAGCATAACAAATTTGACAAAAGTGAAGTGGGTATGAATAGTTTCTGAATGCACTGTATATTTATTAAAACTGACGTACTCTCAAGCATTGGGTAAAAATAACCACCTTGAATGTTACCTCTTTTTGCTGGCATTTGTTATCAGTTTTATTATCATTAAATGTGCAGCTTGAAAGAAAATGAAAGTCTTTTCAAGGAACAGTATGACATTTAGTGAAAAAAACTCTTTGTTAACAAACATTAGAGGTATGTGTAGTCCTCGAGTTATGAATGTAATGGAGCCTGCCCATTCCATTTGTAACTCAAGGATTTGTAGGAATGGCGTACCTTGAACACGATCACTCCCTCCTTTCGCCCACACATTCACTAAACAAATGTGCGGGTTGTTAAGTGCACATGAGGTATCTCAGGGTGGGGAAGGCCATAGTGATGGAAAGGGCCATCTGCTTCAGACCACCCAAGGCGTCCCCCAACCCACTGAGATACCTCATTCTCCCTCCCCTTGGGTCCCCACAATTGCTCCCCCCCATCCTGCCACGCTGGGTCACTTACCTTGTGAAGATCTGTCTCCTCTCCAGCCTGTTTCTTTGCCTGCTCCTGGCGAGCCATGAGAGCAGAGGGAGAACAAGACAAGCGCACCCTGCTGGGCTTCTATGACTCACAGGGCTGCCTGCCACTTCTGGAATGGCAGACAGCCTCGATGAGTCTGTTCCAAAGCCTTCGAGGCTTGGTCCGAAAAAGCATTTGCACGTCGAAGGGAGGTTTGGGGCAGCAAAATCACGTTGCTTCAAGCTTCTCATTGGTGCGCAAACACTTTTCGCGCACAGACTGGAAGCTTCTGGGTGACTAGATATTGCGGGACTTCAGGCTCCCATTCTCAGTTGCAAAGGATTTTTGCAAAGACGGCAAAAGGCTTTGCAAATGGAGGTAAGGCTTCGATGTTTCAAGCCTTCCCTCCATTTGCAAAGCCTTTTGCTGCAGGTCTCGTCCAGGCCTCTGCAGAGAACAGAGGCCTAAAGTACCGTGAGATCAATAGCGTGAGATCTCGGACCACTGATCTCACCTGATCTTGTGGTACTTTAGGCCTCCATTCTCTGCGAACGCACCGAAGGCCTGAAGCACCGAAACACGCCAAGAAACTGAAGGCTCTCTAGATCTTCGCAAGGTGAGTATCCACAGGCCTAGTGCCTATGGAGACCTGGCATGGGAGGGCAAATGTTGCAGTGCTTCTGCGGTCGTTCGTAAGGGTGAATGACTGTCATGGTGCTGCAACATTCATAATTTCGGGACTTGTCTATAAACACTAGGGGGCGCTTATGGCATAACTTCAAAGGTTTGCTAAGTGAACGTTCATAACTCAGGGATTACCTGTACAGTATAATCCATGACCCAGAATTAATTGGAGTACCATAAGGTCTGTTCTAAATGTGTAACTTAATTTTTATGACTCTTTTTTCCAGTCTAAGCCTTATGCATTTGACCGTGTATTCCAGTCACACACACCACAGGAACATATATATAATGATTGTGCTAAAAAGATTGTCAAAGGTAAGAGGAGACTTTACTTAAATAACCATAAAATATGTGAGTCACAGATGTACTTGTAGCCTTATTACTTGTAATGTCTTTGAAAACACTAATTTAGTAGTAGCAAAACAAAACAGTGTAGTCTAGGTGCAAAAATTAGCTTGTTTTTCAATCTGATACTGCCAGTCTAATGTCTGATTTTAATACATGTACTGAGAATCTCTTGAATGTAGTTCTAAGGAGTCAACCACCCATACAGAATCAAATTATGGAACCTGGAGTTACTTAATAAATGGGGAACTTTTTTTAAGCACTGGTACACAATGTTTTTTTATCCGAATAAATTTAGTTTGTTTATTTACTCTAGGGGCCGGTGCTCATCTCCGTTTCAAAGCCGAAGAGCCAGTGCTTGTCCGAGGACGTCTCCGTGGTCATGTGGCCGGCATGACTGGATGCCAAAGGCGCACGGAACGCTGTTACCTTCCCACCGTAGTGGTCCCTATTTTTCTACTTGCATTTTTACGTGCTTTTGAACTGCTAGGTTGTCAGAAGCTGGGACGAGTTACAGGCGCTCACTCTGTTACGCGGCACTCGGGATTCGACCCGCCAAACTGCTGACCTTCTGATCGACAAGCTCAGCGTCTTAACCCACTGAGCCACCGCATCCCTTCTTACTAATGGTATAAGATACAAAAATATAAAAGAAAATAGTAGGAAAGATAGGGGAGGGAAAAGGGAAGGGAAAAGTGTGGTAAAAATGGGAAAAACAAAGAAAAGGCGTTGACTTCCAACTCCCTTTGGTGCAGTAGAATAACATAACATCAAACCTCAACTTTTTACTTTTACATAATAGTATAAACTAGCCATTTCTATAACAACAAACCTATCTAATCGGTAAAGCCCAAAATCAAAGTTTCATTTTTTTCCACCTGAAGCACAAAGTCCAGAAGCGGCTTCCAAGTAGAAACAAAAGTACTTGTATTTTTGTCTTTTATCAAAGCAGTCAGTTTAGCCATCTCTGCTAACTGCATCAACTTCTGCAGCCATTCATCCATTGTGGGAATCAAAGTGTCCTTCCATTTTTGTGCATAAAGTAATCTTGCTGCCGTCAACATATATAGCATCAAAGTTCCAATTTTTCCCCAAGTCTTTTTTCCATTAAACCCAAAAGAAAAGTTTCTGGTTTTATCTTTATATTCACTTTGAGAATCTTCTGTATTAGAATATGAATCTGACTCCAATATTCCTTTGCTTTGTTGCATGTCCACCATAAGTGATAAAAGGTCCCTTCTTTACTTTTACATTTCCAACATTCATTTTAAATACCTTTATACATCATTGACAACTTATCTGGTGTTAAATACCAATGATACATCATGTTGTGATTCAGTGTCAGCCTGTGCTCCCAGCAGCGGAGTCTGAGGAATCTGAGGAGGAGGAGGAGGGGTTTGGAGAGCCTTAGGTGTCAGAGGGAGGCTCTGATGCACTGCAGGACTCTCAGCCTGGCCCCTCCAGTCGTGTTCCTCATGAGGCTCAGCTGTGTGAGTACGAGGTGTCAGACTCAGAGGAGTCACAGCTGAATCTGCTCAGAGACGCTAGAAGCAGAAGGCAACCCAGCAGAGCAGAGCAGAGAAAATCTATGAGGCAACTCAGTGAAAGGAGGAGAAGGTATTGAGAAGCCACGCCTTGGGACAGATAATAAAAGGGGAAGGTGTGGGCGGTGCTGGTTGCTGAAGGCAACCGTTCGTAGACATTCAAAGAGAATCCTGGTCTGTTCTTGCTAATCTGTTTGACTCTTGTTTGACTCTTGTTGGATGTTTTGAATCATGTATTTTTGGTTGAAGAAAATATTCTTCTGCTTTTTTGTTTGAAAGACTTTATTATTTGGAACCGTAAATAAATTTGGGTTGGGTTTTTTCCAGCCTATTGATTGTTAAAAGGGAAAAGGGGTTGTCCCTGACACACAAAAAGGGCCGGTCATAGGCTGGAACCGAACACATCATCTTATAAAAATGTTCTTTTAAGTTATAATTTAATGTACATTTTAAACCTTTCATCCACATATTCTTCCATTGTTCAAGTATAATGTTATATCCAAAATTCCTTGCCCACTGAATCATGCAGTGCTTTACATGTTCATTCTCCAAATTCAAAAACAATAACAATTTGTAAACTTTCGCAATAATATGTTCATGACTACCACAGTAGGATTTCCAATTTCTATTTCACAAAATCAAACCCTATAACTCTTTTTGTCTGCTTTAAATCTTTCTTTCAATTGTAAATATGTAAACCAATGGCAGGCACGTCCTTCTGATTCTAACTCCTCCTTAGACTTAAGGATAGGATCATTAAAGTTATTCAATGCAGTTTATGATACAGGTAGTCCTTGACGTACGGCCACAATTGAGCCCAAAAATTATGTTGTTAAGTGAGACATTTGTTAAGTGAGTTTTGCCCCATTTTACGACCTTTCTAGCTACAGTTGTTAAGTGAATCATAGCAGTTGTTAAGTTAGTAACATGGTGGTTAAGTGAATCTGGCTTCCTCATTGACTTTGCTTGTCAGAAGGTAGCAAAAGCTGTTCACAAGACCCCAGAACACTGCGACCATCATAAATATGAACCAGTTGCCAAGCATCCATATTTTGATCATGTGACCATGGGGATGCTGCAACGGTTGTGTGAAAAATGGTCATAAGTCACTTTTTTCAGTGCTGTTGTAACTTTGAACGGTCACTAAATGAACTGTTGTAAGTCAAGGACTACCTATATAGAATGGAACAGTTGTATCACATACTAGATCTGACCCAAACTTTGAAGATGCCCAAAGTAGTTCTTTAGATCCTGTCAAACTTTCAGAATGTGGATGCTCAGTTCAAAAACATACAAAATATACAGGATCTCCTTTGATGGTATGATATATAGAAATATTGATCTATATCTGCCATTTAGTATTAATGGCAATAAGATGGGACTGCCAAAGTACAGATCAATTGTGTAGGAAATGACCAGGCTGAGTCCAAGGGAGGGATCAAGCACGTCATCAGTTTGGAGTCCCTTTGTGCCCACAAGAGTTCTAAGTCCAGCCCTCTTTGAATTCCGTTGACTCTTATCTACCTTGAATTTGCCTTGACCGATAGTAGTTCAGAGTTTTGTTTAGAGACAGCATGGAATAAACCTGCACTCATTTGAATAACCCTGGTTCCTGATTTCTTGAGCCTGACAAATTGAAAGTTTATCTCTCAATTTTCAAAGCAGCATGCACTGAATAAATTGAATCAAATTAATTTGAGTGATCAATACTTTGCAATCATTCATTCCATTTTCCCTGTCAAACACAATTTGGTCTTTGATACATTAGTTTTCAGATCCATGCTTATCATTACATCATACAATCTATCATTCACCCCAAACCATTTAGGTTCTCAGCCAAAACCAGAATAATTTGCATACATACAGCCTCCAACCAATATATCTTTAACATTAGGGTAGCCATAGTCCATAAATATTGCCAGATGATGGGAGCTAGGAAGCGTGCCTTTTCCATGGCCCTCCCTACCCTGTGGAAAACTTTACCCCCTGAAGTTCAGCAGGCCTCCACCCGCTTAGCTTTCCATAAAGCACAAAAGACCTGGCTAACCTCAAGTGCTAGGATAAGACTAGATAGTTGCACATTAGAAGGTTGACCCAGTACCAGATCTTTCTTGTTTTTAATGTTTTAATATATTTAGTTTTATCATTTTAATATAATTTTATATGTTGTTTTATATAAATGGCTATATAAATGTTTTAAATAAATAACTACAAGCATTCCATATACATTTACCTCTAAATATATATAATAGCTCCTTGACTCACTCCCTGCTCAATGTAAAGCATTCATTAGGTGTTCTATTTCTTTACATTATATACCACTTCAATTATATTCAGTAATCAGCCTTCAAATCTCACTTTCATGCAAAGCATAAATCAAGTATATTTACTGTATATTTTCTCTAAATCAACAAATGTACAATATATAGCTTGTTATACATACCTTGTCATCTAACTGTTTATACACTTTGGCCATTTCTTCTTCATACTTTCTCCTTTTAGCATCACTAAAATTGCCAATTACTGCAATAGTAGTAGTTGCGGTATCATTAATAATTGCAATATCTTTATCCACAGCAAAAGCTTCCAAATTAACCTTTTCCTTGTCAAACTGTTCCCCAAGAGGTACAGTCTCTCCTTTTAAACAGAAATTCCCAAGGAAGTAATTATTTTCAGGAAGAAAATGTTAGAAACTGACTCAGCTTTAGACAAACGTTTATATCACGAACATTTTACTGAAAGTTCATTATTCATATTTACAATAGCCATCTTGATACCCACAAAATATTACCTTTCTGGATTGAATACAGAATGTCTATATCAGCGGTCCCCAACCTTCGGGCCACAGCCCACTACCAGGCCTTGAGTCTTTTGGAACCAGGCTGTGGAAGTGCATCCCCACTCACGCAAGCAACGGGTGAGTGTGTTTGCTCCATTTGCGCGAGTGGCAGGCGCGTGCCCCCACCACTCACGCAAATGCAGCTGCGAGTTTATGTGCCCACCGCTTGCGTAGAACAATCCCCTCTCCCCCCCGCCCACCAGTCCACAAAGCTGAAAAGGTTGGTGAACTCTGATCTAAATAATAATAATAATGATGATGATGATGTTGGAAGAGACCTTGGAGGTCATCTAGTCCAACCCCCTGCTCAGGCAGGACACCCTATACCATTTCAGACAAACGGCTGTCCAGTCTCTTCTTAAAAACTTCCAGTGTTGGAGCGCTCACTGCTTCTGGAGGCAGGTTGTTCCACTGGTTAATTGTTCTAACTGTCAAGAAATTCCTCTTTAGTTCTAGGTTCTTTCTGTCCTTGGTTAGTTTCCATCCGTTGCTTCTTGTCCTGCCTTCAGGCGCTTTGGAGAATAGCTTGACTCCCTCTTCTTTGTGGCAGCCCCTGAGATATTGGAACACTGCTATCATGTCACCCCTCGCCCTTCTCTTCATTAAACTAGACATACTGTACTTAATTCCAGCAACCGTTCCTTATATGTTTTAGCCTCCAGTCCCCTGATCATTTTTGTTACTCTTCTCTGTACTCTTTCTAGAGTCTCAAAATCTTTTTTACACCGTGGTGACCAAAACTGGATGCAGTATTCCAAGTGTGGCCTCACCTAGGCATTGTAAAGTGGTATTAACACTTCACATGATCTTGATTCTATCCCTCTGTTAGTGCAGCCTAGCACTATGTTGGCTTTTTTTTGGCAGCTGCAGCACACTGCTGGCTCATATTTAAGTGATTGTCCACTAGGACTCCGAGATCCGTCTCACAGTTACTACTTTAGAGCAAGGTACCACCTACAATATACCTGTGCATTTGGTTTTTCTTGCCTAAATGTAGAACCTTACTTTTTTCACCATTGAATTTCATTTTGTTAGTTAGTGCCCAGTGTTCAAGTCTGTCAAGATCCTTCTGTATCTTAAGCCTATCTTCTAGAGTGTTGGCTATTCCTGCCAGCTTGGTGTCGTCTGCAAATTTGACAAGTTCCCCATCTATCCCCTCGGCCAAATCGTTGATGAAGATGTTGAAGAGCACTGGGCCCAGAACAGAGCCCTGGGGCACCCCACTACACACTTCCCTCCATGTAGATGCAGTTCCATTGAGGACCACATGCTGAGTACGGCTGGTCAGCCAGCTACGAATCCATCTGGTGGTGATGCTGTCTAACCCACATTTTTGTGTCTTATCAAGTAGTAGGTTGTGACCTACTTTATCAAATGCCTTACTAAAGTCCAAGTAAATAGTTCTGCTTTATTGTATGATAAAAAGGTGGATAATGTGTTTAAGATACATATTTTAAGGTATGCTCTGTTGCGAGTCTGGAAAAAGTATAGACATAAGTTAAATTATAAGATACCCATTTGGGCAATACCTAAACACGCAATAGAAAATATAAATGTTGGATTTAAACATGATGTGACTACATATAAGGAAATTTTAAGTTTTGAGAGGAATGTATGGCAATTAAAGTCATACAACATTTTAAAAGAAGAAAAGATTGTACAAACCTGGTTTCAGTATGGGCAATTACAGGCTAGGTGGAAAGAGGACCAGAAAACTGGTTTTTCAATGATTGATGAAAATTTGGTAAAGCAAATTAGAGATCAAGGTCAAGCACATATAAAAAGGATATATCTTGCATTGATAGAAATTGATTCAGAGACGGAACTTGTTAAAGATTGTATGATAAAGTGGGCTCAGAATTTTCAAGAAGTTATTACAATGGATACTTGGGAAAAGATCTGGGTGAGAAATGTAAAATTTACACAGGCCCAAAATTTAAGAGAGAACTTTTACAAAATGTTTTATAGGTGGCACTTAGATCCTAAAAAATTAGCAAGTATGTATCCGAACTGCCAGCCCAAATGTTGGAGGTGTGGTTGTGAGGATGCAACGTATTTTCATATATGGTGGACTTGTAAAAGGGTTAAAGCTTTTTGGATTAAAATTTGGTGGAATTTGCAAAAAAATATTCAAGAAAAGGATAAAGTTTTGTCCGCAACTGTTTTAATTGGGTATTATCACAGATACTACCATTGTGGACACTAAGTTGATGTTGAATTTAATTACGGCAGCGAGACTTTTAGTAGTGCAATATTGGAAGAAGGAAGAACTGCCAACTATAGAAGAATGGACTTTAAAAGTTTCCAACTTGGCGGAAATGGCAAAGATCTCAGCGTATTTGAAAGACCAATCGCAACAGAGATACATTGTGGAGTGGAGAAGATGGATTGATTATATCCAGAATAAATATGGGACTAAAAAGTTTCATTTAGCATTTGAATAAGTAGCGGATATAATGTATAACTAGCTTGTAGTCATTTTATTAAGAGTTAAAGTGCGATAGAATTTAATATTTTATAGTTGTTTGCATATTTTAGATTATGTTTGTTTGTATTTTGTATTTTGTTTGTTTGTATTTTGCTCTGGGAAGTCGGGGAGGGGGGAGGGGAGGGGAGGGTGTGGGGGGTTGGGGAGAGGGGAGGGGGAGGGGGGTTGTATTTAAAAATGTATTGTAAAACTTTTCAATAAAAAAAATAGTTCTGCTTTCTTGGTGTTGCTTGTCACCTTCTTGCCACTTTCTCCCACTAAAGTACCAATTGTTTCCTTGACTTTTTTCTTGTTTTTTACATGTTGAAAGAAGCTTTTTTGTTATTTTTGACTTTTGTCGCAAGCCTTAGTTCATTTTGAGCCTTAGCTTTCCTCACTTCATCTTTGCAGGCTCGGGCTATTTGCTGATATTCTGCCTTAGTTATGTGCCCCTCTTTCCACTTGTTATACTTGTCCTTTTTGTCTTTATCAGAGAGTTCTTTATGCAGCCATGCTGGTTTGAGAGCTGTTATTTTTCTTCTTTGTTGGCATTGTGCTAGACTGGGCTTTTATAATCTCACTTTTCAAAATTTCCCAAGCTTCTTGAGTTGTTTTCCCCTTGAGGATTCTTCTCCATGGAATCCTTCCCAAGTTCTCCCTAAGTTTATTGAAATTAACTCTCTTAAAGTCCAAGACTCTAGTCTGACTGTGTTCTATTGCTTGTGCTTGCATAATGTGGAATTCCAATATTGCATGATCACTCCCCCCCAAGGTTCCTGTGGCTTCAACACCTTCTATCATTTCATCACTGTTAGTGAGAATTAGGTCCAATATGGCTGATCCCCTAGTTCTCTTCTCTACTTTTTGGGAGACAAAGTTGTCTGCTAGGTTTGTCAGGAATCTGTTTGATCTTCCACTTGGTGCAGAGTTTGTCTCCCAGTTGATGTCAGGGTAATTAAAGTCCCCCATTACTATTGTGATGTGCTTCCTACATACCTTAGTTAGCTGACTAGCAAAAAGTTCATCTATTTCCTTTGTTTGGTTGGGTGGCCTATAGTATAGACCTATGGCAATGTCATTCCCCCCCCTTTTATATTGACCCAAATGCATTCAAGACAGTTTTCATCATTGTTGTGCTCTATTTCTGTAGAGATGTAGTTATTTCTTATATAGAGAGCAACTCCACCTCCTCTTTTATTTGGTCTGTTTCTTTTAAATAATTTAAATCCCTCTAGCTGTGTGTTCCATTTGTGGGTTTCATCCCACCAGGTTTCCATAATGGCAACAATATCATATCTGCCCTCATTTACCTGAATTTCTAGTTCACCCTGTTTATTGCTCATACTCTCTGCATTGGTGTATAGACATTTGAGCCCTTTATGACTGATCCTGTGTTTACTTTCTACATAACCTGTGTGGTACCTGAGTTCCCCTATTTTCTTACTGTTAGGCATATGGTGATAGCCTACAATGTTGGGTTGAAAATATATTAACCATGATGTTGTGACTTTAAGATGTTAATTGGCCAATGGGTGTGTAAGTGTTCTCATGGCCATAAGAAGGAGCTAGGAATGTAGCTTCTTTCTCTCTCTGAATTCACTGCTCTCTACTATTACTGTTTTTGCTCTGTTTTGCTGTACTGTTGGTTTACTACTGTGATAAACCTGTACAACTGTGTATTGACCTCTGGACCGGTAAGAAGACTTTGTATTTTGGATTACTCCTTGGACTGTTGCTATTGTGTATGACCTGGACTGTTTATTTTTGACCGTGCATTTTTGTTCTTTGTTGTTGTTGTTGTTAGTTGCGAAGTCGTGTCCGACCCATCGCGACCCTATGGACAATGTTCCTCCAGGCCTTCCTGTCCTCTACCATCTTCTGGAGTCCATTTAAGCTCACGCCTACTGCTTTCTTACACCACCTCAAAAGTAAAATACTTTTTGCTTTCACAACTCAGTGAACTCTTGTGGTTACTGTGTGACTCTTACTGCTCTCAGTACCCTTCCTTGTCTGTGCAACTCCTTGGTAGCACAAGGAGACCACTGCACAACAATTCCTAACACTTACCAACTGTTTGATTAGTATACTTGGTGTGGCACTCGCTATTAAAAGCTTGGTTTTGCTCAACAGTTAGGCTGATATTCCTGACCACACACACCTCTATGTTACATGCAATGATAACCCTATAATTTTTAGATTGCTGGGGACAGGAATGTTCTGTATCAATTAACTCACTGTCCCCATTGTTCAGTTTAAATATTTCTCCAGAAAATCTGTGAATTTATTGCCGAGTAACTCAGTCCCTTTCTTTGATGGATGCAAACAATTATATAATGCACAGTTGAAATTTAAAACAGTTTAGTATTGAACATAATGTCATTGATACTTTGATCTCTTCATAAGCCTTCAGCCTAATCAACAGATATATTTATTTATTTATTAGAATGTTTAGCTGCAGCACTGTAGAGAATTTTAATTTCTATGTGATGCTGATAAAAGGGCTTTTGATAAGAACAATTGTAAAAGGTTGAAAATAGCTTACATTCCTATTACCACATTATATGAGCTATTTATAAGCAAAAGCTCTGGTCATGCCATTTCACATTTAATAAAAATGATCACAGAATTGAAGACTAAGAGTAATCTACCATTGCGCCATCTATTTTTTTTATTGAAAAGTTTTAAAATACATTTTGAAAACATAAACTCCCACCCTCCCCCTCCCCCCCCACTTCCCCTCCCTCCCCCTCCCCCCTGACTTCCCAGAGCTGAATACAGGGTATTAACTTTTACCAACCTAAGCTAAAATATGTTAACTAACTAAAAAAAACACTTTAAATTCTATCGCACTTTAACTCCTCTTAAACATAACTAAATAACTAAATAATAACTAACTAATAATACATCATATAATACTAATACTTATTCATATGCTAAATGAAACTTTTTAGTCCCATATTTATTCTGAATATAATCGATCCATCTTCTCCATTCCAAAATATATCTCTGTTGCAATTGTTCTTTCAAATATGCTGAAATCTTTGCCATTTCCGCCAGGTTTGAAACTTTTAAAGTCCACTCTTCTATAGTAGGCAGTTCCTCCTTCTTCCAATATTGCGCTACCAAAAGTCTTGCTGCCGTAATTAAATTCAACATCAATTTAGTATCTATAACAGTACAATCTGTAATAATACCCAACAGAAATAACTGGAGAAAACCTTATCTTTTTCTTAAATATCTTCTGCATGTTCCACCAAATTTTAGTCCAAAAAGCTTTGACTTTTTTACAAGTCCACTATATATGATAATAAGTTGCATCATCACAACCACACCTCCAACATTTAGGCTGATAATTCGGATACATACGTGCTAATTTTTTAGGATCTAAATGCCATCTATAAAACATTTTATAAAAATTCTCTCTTAAATTTTGTGCCTGTGTAAATTTTACATTTTTAACCCATATCTTTTCCCAGATATCCATCGTTATGGGCTCCTGAAAATTCTGGGCCCATTTTATCATGCAATCTTTAACAAGTTCCGTTTCTGAATCTATTTCTATCAGTGCTTTATATATCCTTCTTATATGTGCTTGACCTTGATCTCTAATTTGTTTAACCAAATTTTCATCAGTTGTCAAAATACCAACTTTCTGATCTAGCTTGTAACTGCCCATACTAAAACCAAGTCTGCACTATTTTTTCTTCTTTTAAAATATTAAATGGCTTTAATTGCCATACATTCCTTTCCATTCTAAGAATTTCTTTATATGTAGTCACATCATGTTGAAATTCCCCACTTATATTTTCTATTGCATGTTTAGGTATTGCCCAAATTGGTATTTTATAATTTAACTTATATCGATATTTTTTCCAAACTCTCAACAGGGCATACCTTAATATATGTGTCTTAAAAACATTATCCACCTTTTTATCATACAATAAATATGCGTGCCAACAAAATAATAAATCACATCCCTCAATATTCAATAATCTCCCTTGTGTTAGATTAAACCAATCACTAATTGATGATAAAGCAGCAGCCTCATAATATAGTTTAAAATTGGGCATTTTAAGACCACCTCTTTCACGTACATCTTGCATTATCTTAAATTTTACTCTTGGTCTTTTCCCTGCCCAAACAAATTTATTAATACCTTTCTGCCATTCCTCCAAGTTTGAATCTTTTTTGAGTATACCGTATATACTTGAGTATAAGCCGAATTTTTCAGCCCACTTTTTGGGCTGAAAAATCCACTTCGGCTTATACTCCAGTGAACGAAAAAAAAGAACTGTCCCTTCGTTCGGGCCAGGCTGCTGAGAGAAGGGAGCGGCAGAGCCTTGCAGAGCTGGTAGAGGTGGCGGCAGTCCAGCATTGTTTCTCTCCCTCGTGCGTGCGTGTGTGTGTCAGACCCACGGGAATGGCTGGTAGGGAAGCGGCATTCCGGCATTCCCCCCCTTCCTGTGTGTCGGGCCCACGGGGCTTGACACACATAGAAACGCAAATGCCGGACTGCCGCCATCTTTACTAGCCATTCCTGCGGGTCTGACACACACACACACACACACACGCACGAGGGGGAGAAACAACGCTGGACTGCCGCCACCTCTACCAGCTCTGCAAGCCTCTGCCGCCCCTTCTCTCCGCTGCCTGTTCCGAACGAAGGGGCGTCCCTTCGTTCGGGCCAGGCTGCTGAGAGAAGGGAGCGGCAGAGCCTTGCAGAGCTGCTCCCTTCGGCTCCTCTTTGTTCAGGCCAGGCAGCGGAGAGAAGGGGCAGCAAAGGCTTGCAGAGCTGGTAGAGGTGGCGGCAGTCCAGCGTTGTTTCTCCCCCTCATGCGTGCGTGTGTGTGTCAGACCCATGGGAATGGCTGGTAGGGAAGCGGCATTCCGGCATTCCCCCCCTTCCTGTGTGTCAGGCCCACGGGGCTTGACACACAGAGAAACGCAAATGCCGGACTGCCGCCACCTTTACTAGCCATTCCTGTGGGTCTGACACACACACACACACACACGAGGGGGAGAAACAACACTGGACTGCCGCCACCTCTACCAGCTCTGCAAGCCTCTGCCGCCCCTTCTCTCCGCTGCCTGTTCCGAACGAAGGGGCGTCCCTTCATTCGGGCCAGGCTGCTGAGAGAAGGGAGCGGCAGAGCCTTGCAGAGCTGCTCCCTTCGGCTCCTCTTTGTTCAGGCCAGGCAGCAGAGAGAAGGGGCAGCAAAGGCTTGCAGAGCTGGTAGAGGTGGCGGCAGTCCAGCGTTGTTTCTCCCCCTCATGCGTGCGTGTGTGTGTCAGACCCACGGGAATGGCTGGTAGGGAAGCGGCATTCCGGCATTCCCCCCCTTCCTGTGTGTCGGGCCCACGGGGCTTGACACACAGAGAAACGCAAATGCCGGACTGCCGCCACCTTTACTAGCCATTCCTGAGGGTCTGACACACACACACACGCACGAGGGGGAGAAACAACGCGCCCATTTTCTCGGCGAAGACTTCTTTCGGGGGATCCAGCCTCTGCCGCCCCCTTTTCTCAGCTGCCCAGGCAGCTGAGAGAAGGGGGCGGCAGAGGCTGCATCCCCCGAAAGAAGTCTCCGCTGAGCGAGAGAATGAGGCGTTGGAGCGCTCCAACGCCTCATTCTCTCGTCTCAGCGCCCATTTTCTAGGCAAAGACTTCTTTCGGGGGATCCAGCCTCTGCCGCCCCCTTCTCTCAGCTGCACAGCTGAGAGAAGGGGGTGACAGAGGCTGCATCCCCCAAAAGAAGTCTCCGCTGAAACGAGAGAATGGGGCGGTGCAGCGCTCCAACGCCTCATTCTCTCGTCTCAGCGCCCATTTTCTCGGCGAAGACTTCTTTTGGGGGATCCAGCCTCTGCCGCCCCCTTCTCTCAGCTGCCCAGGCAGCTGAGAGAAGGGGGCGGCAGAGGCTGCATCCCCCGAAAGAAGTCTCCGCTGAGCGAGAGAATGAGGCGTTGGAGCGCTCCGCTGAGAGAATGGGGTGGTGGAGGCTTGCCGCCCATTCTCTCGGCAGAGACTTCTTTCGCGAGATCCAGCCTCTGCCGTGCTGCACCGAGAGAACAGCAAGCCGGCCCATTCTCTTGGCAGAGCACTTCACCGCCCCATTATCTCGGCGGCTTGCCACCCCATTCTCTCATCTCAGCAGAGACGTCTTTCAGGGGATCCAGCCTCCAGCTGCTGCATTTCCCAGCCTCGGCTTATACTCGAGTCAATAACTTTTTCCAGTTTTTTGGGGTAAAATTAGGGGTCTCGGCTTATACTCGAGTCGGCTTATACTCAAGTATATACGGGTAGGTATCATTTGAAACAAAAATAAATTTTTTGGTAAAACTTTCATTTTCACTGCTGCGATTCTTCCCAATAAAGACAGTTGTAATTTTTTCCAACTATCTAACTCTTTTTGTATTTTTAACCATAACAATTCATAATTATTCTTATATAATTTCACATTTGAAGCTGAAAGATATACCCCCAAATATTTAGTCTTTTTAACTATTTCAAATCCTGTTAATTTTTCTAGGACTACCTTTTGTTCTGTCGTCATATTTTTAGACAATATTTTAGTTTTTTGCGTATTTATCTTAAATCCAGAAAGTTTTCCATATAACAATATTATCTCCATCAGGTCTACAACCGACTGAGTCGGTTGACTTAATGTAATAACCAAGTCGTCCACAAACACTCTCAATTTATAAGCTTGATCTTTTATTTTAATTCCCTTAATTTTATTTGAGTCACATATCTTAATCAATAATATTTCCAATGTTAGAACAAACAACAAAGGTGACAACGGACACCCCTGTCTTGTACCCTTTTCAATATTACATGCTTCTGTCAAACTACCATTAATTATTATTTGAGCTGTTTGCTTCTGATATATTGCTCTAATAGGTTGTAAAAACTTATCCCCAAACTCCATCTTCTCTAATACTTTAAATAAAAATTGCCAATTCAATTGATCAAAGGCCTTTTCAGCAACCAAAAAGATCAGCGCTGCAGAGACCTGGTTATTTCTCTCCAAAAATTCCAATAAATCTACAATATGTCTCACATTATTTTTCATTTGTCTACCACTTATAAATCCTGTTTGGTCACTATGAATCATTTGCTGCATAACCTTCATTAATCTGTTTGCTAAAATTTTAGCAAATATCTTATAATCAGTATTTAAAAGCGATATTGGCCTGTAATTTTTGGTTTGGGTAAGATCTTGATCTTCCTTTGGAATCAACGATATAAAAGCTGTTTTCCACGATGGCGGCACTTCTCCTCCAGATTGAATTGTTCTAAATAATTCTTTTAAAGGTTCCACCATTTCTAACTGTAAATTTTTATAATAAATGGCAGTCAAACCATCTGTTCCTGGTGCTTTACCCACTTTTAATTGTTTAATTGCTAAAATAATTTCTTCAGCATTTATCAATTGATTCATCCCTTCCCTTTGCTCTTGTGTAAGAAGAGGGATATTCACTTCTTGTAAATATCTACAGTATATCTAAACCTTGAGTTATATCCCTAGCATATAACTTAGAATAAAATTCAACAAAAGCCTTTTTAATATAATTTTGCTGAAACATCTCTTTTCCCTTATATTCTATCCTATCTATGTTAAGTGACCTTTGTTTTTTCCTTAACAAATAAGCTAACCACCTACCCAGCTTATTAGCATTACAAAAAGTATTGTGTTTAACATACCGTAGGTTAGTTGCCACTTGATCTGCCAGCAACGCTCTCTACATGGGGCTGCCCTTGAGGACCACTCGGAGGCTTCAGCTGGTGCAGAATGCGGCCGCGTGAGTTGTGATGGGGGTTTCCTGATACTCCCATGTAACACCTCTACTCCGCGAGCTGCATTGGCTTCCGGTTGCCCTCCGGGTGAGATTCAAGGTGCTGGTGATGACCTATAAAGCCCTGCCGGCATCAAGTTCCCTTCGTCCCGTGCGCTCCCACAGGGAGGGCCTTCTCAGGGTGCCGCCGGTAAAAGATTGCTGACGGATAACACCCAGGGGGAGGGCCTTCTCTGTGGGTGCGCCTGCCCTCTGGAACCAGCTGCCCACGGAGCTGAGGACTGCCCCTGACCTTCGTTCATTTCACTGGGACCTGAAGACCTGGCTCTTTGAGCTTTCCGGCCCAGGCTGAGAATTTTAATTGGGGTTTTTATTTTTTTTTCAGGGATTTGATTTAATCTTTTTAAATTGTTTTTAACTTTTGTATCGATTTTTGTTTTAAATACCCTGTAAACCGCCCTGAGTCCTTCGGGAAAGGGCGGTATATAAATCCAATAAATAAATAAATAAATAAATAAATAAATAAATAAATAAATAAACAAACATATTAAACTGACCTCTTAACAAAGTAATTGCTTCTTTCACCCTCTTATCAGTTGAGTTCAAAATTAGAGCCTTCTCTTTCCTCTTAATTTCCTCCTCTAACTCTTTACGCTTATATTCCAATCTACATCTATATTTATTATTCAAATATATTAACACTCCTCTCATATAGGCTTTACTTGCATCCCAAACTGTGGTGGTCTCTCATGAAAAAAAGACAGAATCTTTCCTGCCTCGGGATGAGAGCCCAGAGCAATGTCCAAAGCTCTCTTTTATTCACAAGGACAAACACTCATTGGATTGAGCTCGTGTATAACAAAGAATCCCACTTCCCATTGGCTCTGAACCTGCAAGATACTCCCCTGGCTTGGTTATGACAGCTGTATCTTAATAGCCAACAATTAGCTGATTCACCTTGTGCTGAACAGGTGGTTTATCATGGCTTGTTTCAGGAGACTGAAAAACAATTGTTTCAGCTGCGCTTCTGCAGCCTGCAATAATTTCCCTACATCTCCTCCTTTTTTGTTTAACTGCCATACAGATCTTAAAGTTACTTCAACAGTTTGTAGGCGTATAACACCTCTTTCTAGGGTGATCATAAACCATAAGTTTGGTAAGCATTGTATACAACAGCACAAACCAATCAGCAAACATATAACTCCAATTATGATGGGGACAATTTGTCGCACCCATCCAAAATCAGGTAGCCAAGACCATAACCAATCCCATGGACTTGTCACTGCAGAGCCAGTATAAACTAAAGAATTTTTCTTTAACCATCTTTCCCATAACATCAATTGTATGAGCAATATTAACATGAAAATCAGAAATATAAACACAACAGTGACTATGAATTAAAGCACACACCCCTCTTTTTGTGGCTAACATAATATCTAAAGCCATGTGATTCCACAATACAACATCTCTAATGTCTGAAACTTTTTGTTCTAACAATTTAAAGTCTTGATAGTTTGATTAAACATAGCTACAATCCAATGATTCAAACAAATGCAAATCTCTATAATTCATGGCAACTTCTGATGGTGGTATAAGTCCTCTTGCCATTTGCATTCCAATCCTTCAGCTTATTGGACTTTGATCAAAGTTCACGTTTCTTCTGTTTCTTAAACAACCAAATGGCAACTCATTCATTATGTAGATTGAAGGTGCAACACATATACATTATTTCTCCAGGCTCCTTGCTCCGGTTCTTTTTTTTTTCAATTGAACTGAATGAACATTGACTTCATTACACAATATACCCAAACAAATCCCAAATATTATACATATAAAATTAACAAACATTTCAATTTTAATTTCCTTCTCCACATCATTTCCAAGAGTTTTCTCCTTATGTGATACAGATTGTTCATTCTGAGGTGGAATTTCCTTTGGCATTTTGATTGTTATCCTTTGATTCTTTCGGAAATCCGGAATAGGATCGTATAACCCTTGATGCCATGGGTTCATGATATGGTCTTACACACTTGGCTGGAATCCAGACTGGACCTGTTGGAGCAAGCACAGCAGCATATCCTCGCCCCCATGTTAACAAAGGCACAGGACCATGCCAAATGGGATCAGGTGGAGTTCTATACCAAACTTTAGCCTTTTGCACCTCTAACTGTTGACCAAAATGTCGGTCCACAGCTGTGGAGTCCAAAACTGAATCTAATTTTGAAATATTTAAATGATTTAAAGTAAATAAAGTTAAAGATAACCATTCCTGCAACACTGGTAAATTAGTCACATTTCCTCCTTTTTTGTTTTTATGTTTGTCAAGAGCCTCCTTTAGTGTCCTATTTGCTCTTTCTACTATTGCTTGACCCTGAGAATTGTAAGGAATACCAAATTTATGCAAAATATCCCATTTATCACAAAATTCTGCAAAAGCCACACTGCAATATGCAGGTCCATTGTCCGTTTTAATTTGTACAGGTTTTCCCATTATTGAAAAACTTCTAATACAATGATTGATCACATGTTTTACTTTTTCTCCTGTTTGAGGAGAAACAAAAATATACCCAGAACACGTATCAATAGAAACATGTAAATATTTCCAAGGAGCAAAAGGAGGATATTGAGTAACATCCATTTGCCAAATTTCATTTGCTTTCAATCCTCTGGGATTAACACCCATAGAAGGACCAAAAACATTCTGACCACAGGATGTACACTGCTTGATGATGGCTGTGGCTTCTGACATAGAGATTCCAAATTGCTTACACAAGCCTTTCGCATTTTGATGGAAATAAGAATGACTCTCCCATGGTGTAATTGTGGCCACCAAAGCAACTCCTGCTGTAGCCGCATCTGCCACTGCATTGCCTTCTGAGAGCCATCCAGGAAATGGTTGATGACTTCTAATATGAGACACATGTAAATAATATCTTCGGCTAGCTAATAACTGCTGCAGTGTAAGAAAAAGAGACAATAAATTGTCCTCCACACTGGGAGAAACATAAGCATGAGAAAGATTCTGAATAACATTAGCAACATATAAACTATCAGTAATTAAATTAAATGCTTGATCTTTAAATAATTGCAAAGACAAAATTACTGCGGCTAACACTGCCCTTTGTGCAGACTTTTGAGGAGGGGTTATCTTCTTTTTAAAGACAAAGGAATATTATCTTGACATCGGTCAACCCAAATTTGACTCAAAGAATTAGAAACTGTTTGAAACACCTGTAGTTGAGCTTTATCTAGAACTATCTGATCTGTTGGTTGTCTACCCAGTTTCAAGGCACTAAACAACGGTAGCCTTAGGAAATGCATTTCTAAATCCTTCCAAAGCTTGATTTACATATAAATGACACATGGTAGGACTATTAAGCATTCCTTGGGGTAGTACTTTTCATTGATATCTGCTGGTGGGTTTCTCTGCATTCAACACTGGTACTGTAAATGCAAATAACTTCCTATCTACTTTACACAAAGGAATAGTATAGAAGCAGTCTTTAAGATCAATTATTCTAATTTGATAATTGCTCTGCTACTAAGTGATGAAGAGCTTCCAATTTTTCCCTTGGAAGAGGCCATTGTTCAACCCATACTGTTTGTGTTTTGTCCCATTCTAGTGGTAAAGCTGTTTTTGTGATGTTCATTTTAATCTTGTAATTTTATAACTGCATCAAACTGTTCTAACAAATCTCTTCCCCACAAATTAACATGAATTGGCAAAATCACTGGTCTTAATTTGGCTGTTCTGTTTCCTCTTTCCGTTGTCACTTGCAACCAACGCTGACTTTGGCGAGCAGCTTGAGAGCCACCCACACCCCACACAGACGGTGCAGAAATGGCTGGCCACTCCGGGGGCCAGTCAGATGAGGCTATGACTGACACATCAGCTCCAGAATCTAAAATTCCAGAAAAAGGCCTCCCATTAATAAAACAAATTTGCCTAGGTTTCTCCTTTTGTAAATTTTTTATAATAGCTAAGATTTGAGGATCCACAGTATCTGTAGAGCCAAACCCTCCAGTTCCTCGAATCCGCTCAGAATTTCCCCCAGGTGTTACATAAGGAAGTAGTATTAATTGAGCCACGGAGTCCCCTTTACTTGCTAATTGAGGAACTTTCACCATTATTTGAATCATAATTTGTCCTAAATAGTCTGAATCAATTACTCCAGGAATTATGTGAAACCCTTTTTTCGCTGCTGAGGAACGAGGAAGGACTAAACCTACTGTTCCTTTAGGCAATGGTCCCCAAAGTTGAGTTGGCATACAAGTCACAACGTCAGGAAAATCCAAATTAATATCTTGCTGATTAATCAAATCTATACCTGCACTACCCTTGGTGGCTGTGGGAACGTTCTGAACAGACAATTTTTCACAAATAGTGTTGCCCTTATAACTTTGTTCATTTTGGCAACAAGCAGCTTTACTTCCTGGGCTAGCTGCTAGCCCGCATCCCAGTTTCCCGAAGTCTTAACATTTCTACATTGGTTTGCCCAATGAAATCCCTTCTTGCATCTAGGACAAGGTTGTTTCGGGCGAACTCCAGTTTTATTATTTCCCTGTCTGCTTCCAACACTATTCCCTCCTCCTGGAGCTCGACATTGTGCCTTAAAATGACCAGGTTTCCCACAGTTGAAACAATTACCCGTTTGTTGACCAAATTTTCCTTTTTGCAAAGCGTTAGCTAAAGCACTCATATTCCACACCCACAGAGGAACATGCTCTTAACATATCTGCTATTCCATAAGTTGGTTGACTCACTATATTAGTTAGAGCTTTTTTACAGTCTGCGTTTGCAGCTTCATAAGCCAATTTCAACAAAATTTCTTGAACTGCTTCTGCATTATCAATTTGTTTCTCAATAGCCTCTTTCAATTTATCAATGAATTCTGGATAAGGCTCAGTTGGCCCCTGTCGGACATTAGTAAAAGACTTAGTGGGTTTGCCTGACTGAGGTACTTTTTTATACGCGCTTATCACACAACGGCCAATTACAGGATAAGCAGCATCAGGAATTCCTCCTACTTGTTGTAAAACAGTGGTAAATCGACCAGAACCATAAAGTTGATCTGGAGTGTAAGCCCCTCCAGAGTTGTTTCCAGCTACAATAGCATTACGCTGATATTCAGAATCCCAAACTACATACTGTGCCGGTGTTAAAAGCATTCTCCACAAATCCTTCCAATCTTGTGGAACCATATGATATCCTGTAGATATCCCTTCTATGGTTCCTTGCACAAAGGAGGAATGCAATCCTGTCTCAGTTATACTTTTCCTAATTTCTCTCAAAATAGAAAAAGGCAATGGCTGCCAACGATATTGCCTATTTCCTTGTCCATCTATATCCACTGTTACAGGAAAAGCCTCCAAACCTTCTACTAATTCCTCCGGTGACAATAACCCTTTCCCTTGGGCTTCATCAAATCCTGCTCTAACTACCCCAACTGCCCCTTGACACTTTAAACTTTTTGTACTTGCTTCATCAACTTTTTTGGAACCCTCCAAATTGTTAATTTCAGGTAATGATGTATATGACTTGAATATTAACTTAATGTCCTCCGCAGCCTTTGGGGTTACTAAACGAGACATTGGAGTTAACACATGAGGTAGTGGGGCAGAAGGTTCTGGTGAAAGGAACAAAGGATTAGAATGTGCTATTAAAGCTTCCAAAATTTTCTCCCAAAGAAGTAAATGATTAATTGAGGCTCTTGGTTCCTCATGTAAAATTTTCCCTATCCTTTTCCAATCCTGAACTTCTAAAGTACCTTGTTCAGGATACCAGGGACATTGAGCTGAAATAACCCTGAGTAAGTTTTCTATGTCTTCTAAACCTACTTGAGAAAAAGCAGGAAACGTATTCTTTAAGATCTGGCGTAACTCCTTCGCATGGAGTGTTTGTGACGCTGAAAAATCATTCCCCATACTTACTGAATATTCGGTCCCGTCCTGCAAGATCCGATGAAGTGCACTATGCCTATGCCAGGCGTACGTCTGAGGGTCTCAAAGAATCACGTCGGGGTCACCACATGTGGTGGTCTCTCATGAAAAAAAGACAGAGTCTTTCCTGCCTCGGGATGAGAGCCCAGAGCAATGTCCAAAGCTCTCTTTTATTCACAAGGACAAACACTCATTGGATTGAGCTCGTGTATAACAAAGAATCCCACTTCCCATTGGCTCTGAACCTGCAAGATACTCCCCTGGCTTGGTTATGACAGCTGTATCTTAATAGCCAACAATTAGCTGATTCACCTTGTGCTGAACAGGTGGTTTATCATGGCTTGTTTCAGGAGACTGAAAAACAATTGTTTCAGCTGCGCTTCTGCAGCCTGCAATAATTTCCCTACAAAAACCATTTCAATAGGAGTACCCTTATGCATATTTATATTAAAAAATTCTTTCATCTGTTTTTTTACATTCATCCACATTTTCTTGATATCTAAACAAATTTTCATTTAATCTCCAAGACCTCCTATCTTCCCTCTCCTTATCCAATTCCAACCATACTGGACTAT
Source organism: Vipera ursinii (assembly GCF_947247035.1). Taxonomy (NCBI): domain Eukaryota; kingdom Metazoa; phylum Chordata; class Lepidosauria; order Squamata; family Viperidae; genus Vipera; species Vipera ursinii. The sequence continues at coordinate 16,549,780 of NC_139522.1, forward strand.
GATCTGATAAAATTCTTGGACATATCTTAATCTTCTTAACCCTAGGAAAAAAATCATTAGTAGTTAATACAAAATCAATCCTAGAAAAAGATTGATGTCTATCAGAAAAAAAGGTAAAATCTTTTTCTTCCAAATTTCGTTCTCTCCAAACGTCTCTCAGTTCCAAATCATCTTTCATCTCAAAAAATGATTTAGGCAATCTGGCATGATTTGGAGTGCTTTTAAAAAGACCTTTTTTATCTTTCTGTGTGTCCAGCACTCCATTCCAGTCTCCCATCAAAATACACAATTTATAATCCCATTGAATTACTTTGTTATGTAAAAGTTTATAAAATTCTCCTTGCTGTTGATTAGGTGCATATAATCCAACTAAAAGTATTTTCTTGCCTTCTATTAAAAGTTAAATTATAATATATCTTCCTTGTTTATCTGCTTCAATTAGATTAGCTGTTAAATTCTTCTTCACATAGATAACTACTGCATTTTTCTTATCTGGAACAGACGCACTAAACTGTATACCCAGTCTGGAATTTATCAAATATTTTTGGTCTGATACATGAATATGCGTTTCCTGTAAGCACACAACATCATTTTAAAATTGTTTCAAATACTGAAATACTATCTTTCGCTTTTGCGGGGAGTTTAATCCATTAACATTCCAAGTTAGAAACTTTGTCGCCATCTTTTGTGACCTGAAGCTTTCGGAGCGCATCTTACAAAACCACAAGCACCTGCCTCTTCGGTCACACTCCTCCCACTGCTTCACAATAAGTAGATTCTTGAGACATAATTGCAGATTTCTGTTGCTCTTGTTCTTGTCTCATTCGTCTGGTTGCAGCCCGTGTCATTCTTTGATCCTTAACTTCTTCTAACGATGCCTGGGGCTGCACAATTTCTGAAGTTTGCTGAAGTTCTTTAACCATCCGCGAGATAACTTCTTCATCTCCCTGTATACTCTCCATTTGTGTCTGTCGCGCTCCTTCCTTCCTTCCTTTAAATTCTGGGGATGGCGGAGAACCTGCTTTCAGTATATTAGAATAAAAATCTCGTGCCTTCAAAACTGTATTAAGACGATATCTTGTACCTGCATAATTCACCAACAAGCCTATTGGTATCTCCCATCGGAACTGAAGCTGCCATTTCTTTAATTCATCTGCCAAAAAAGCAAATTCTTTCCTTTTCCTTAAAATTCTTGGTGGAATTTCTTTCAAAATTAAAACTTCTTGATCAGCAACTTTAAATCTATTATTATAAAAAGCTTGAATAATCACATTTCTAATCGATCTCTTTGTAAAATAATCAACCACATCTCTAGGTAATTTTCTTTGCCTGGCAATCCAAGAGTTGACACGAAATATTTTATCTATAATATCTTCTGCTTGGCACCCCAAAATCGGTTCCAAGGCTTGTGCCAATAACTCTTTCAAATTTTCCTTTGGATCCTCTTTCAAATCTCTAATCCTCAAAGCAAACTCCATATCTCTATATTTCATCATAACCATATCATCATCAATCTTTTCTATTTTATTCTCAGCTTCAGACATTTTAGCATCCAATCTGAAATTATTTTGATTCACCTCTTCCACACGTTCATCCAAACGCTCAATACAAACTGCCAGCCCCTGAAATGCCGCTAAAATATCCTCTCATATTTCTTTATTCTTCTCATTGATAAGTTCAGATATTTGCTGAGATTGAATTTTTAAAGCATCTTGTAAATCTTTTAATGTTAATGCGGGTGTGGGTGCCACAGGGGGTGGCATCAGAGCCTGTAATGCAGAATGTTGAACTGGTGATGCACCAGCACTTCTAGTAGCAGAAACTTCAGCTGCTTTAGAAGCCATTTTAACACCCAGTTAACTTTTGTTGCGCACTTTCACTTTTCCACCCAACTTGCAACTTTGTTACTTCCCTATTAAATGTCCAAGTCTTTAAGTTCACTTTTAGACCAATTTCAAATATTTTGCCATTGCGCCATCTATTGAGCTCATTTTCAAGCCACTGAATAGTGTTACGCAGTGTTTTGTTTTTCTTTTTTTCTTTTTCATATTTTTTCTTCCTCTATTCTGCAGTTAATTCTACATTAACGCACACTGTATTCTTGATAGTCTTGGCTCTATAATGGCAGATTAAAAGTTAACTAAATATAGGGTTGTTTATTTTTTATTTTTTTATTTTTTATTGCTTTTATGAAAACATATATTTAAACAAAAAAAATACATATAAAAAACAAGACATAACATAAACAATACAATCAACAAAAATACAAAAATAATACTTAACTTCCGTTATTCCTAATCTTTCTAATCATTTTCAGGTGACTTCCTCAAGTCCCCCCTATCTGCGTTTCATCGTAAATCATCATTAGCAATTTCTATTTCATAATTTTAAATCATATTTAATATCTATCTATATTTAATTTCTTATCATTTCACAATCATTGTTTCATATTATCCTTAATACTAAACATTAAACTCTAAAACTACAACCTATAAACACTTCCAAGTCCATTTCAAACTAGTTGATATGACAATATTTCTTCAAATAGTCCTTGAATTTCTTCTAATCTTCTTCCACCGACTCTTCTCCCTGGTCACGGATTCTCCCAGTCAGCTCAGCGAGTTCCATATAGTCCATCATTTTCATCTGCCATTCTTCCACCGTTGGTATTTCTTGTGTCTTCCAATTCTTGGCTATCAAAATTCTTGCCACTGTTGTGGCATACAGAAAGAAAGTAACATCTTTTTGGGGAATTTCTTTTCCAACTATACCCAATAAGAAGGCTTCTGGTTTCTTAATAAATGTGTTTTTCAAAACTTTCTTTAATTCATTATAAATCTTTTCTCAGAAGTCTTTTACTATGGGGCAAGTCCACCACATGTGGTAAAAGGTTCCTTCTACAGCTTTACATTTCCAGCATTTATTATCATGTGTATGATAAATTTTTGCAAGTTTAACCGGTGTTAAATACCACCTATACATCATCTTCATCATATTTTCTTTCAAAACATTGCATGCTGTAAACTTAATACCCTTTTTCCACATCCTCTCCCAGTCCTCCATCATAATGTTATGCCCCACATCATTAGCCCAATCAATAAATATAGGGTTGTTTAAACTGTATAGAAGATTTCAATGCTAATCTTCAGCCCCAATCCCTTTTCTGAATAATTAAAACAACATGTACATATTTTTGTCACCTTTATGCAGCTTCACAGCATGGCACATTATATCTAGTTCATCTTTTATATGATTGTAAGAAACAGAAGCTTAAAACAGTTGTATAGCAGAAAACAACGTCAGTTGCAAATAGGAGTGTGGCAAAATAATCCAGATGAAAAAAAAACAACCTTCAGTTGAGAAGGCTATGTATCTCACCTATGACTTTGTATCCCAATAACACATCAATTACCAGATACATATCCCAGAAGGTCTAACTCAGGGGTCGGCAACCTGAAACATTGAAAGAGTGACTCGGAACTGGTTCCCTCACAAAAGAAAAAACTGGGAGCCGCAAAAAGCATGTGCACATGTGCGGAACAGGGGGCTTGATGAGTGGAGCCTAAGGCAGGGGTCGGCAACCTGAAACATTGAAAGAGCCACTCGGAACCGGTTCCCTCACAAAAGAAAAAACTGGAAGCCGCAAAAAGAGTGTGCGCATGCACGGAACAGGGGTCTTGATGAGTGGAGCCTAAGGCGAGACATGCACCGGCCTTGCCCCCCGCTCTCATTCTTTGCTTGGAGAAGCTTCTCTCACTCTCATTCACTCACATTTTGTTTGAAAAAGGTTCCCTCTCTCACAGTTTGCTCGAAAATGCTCGCTCTCGCACTCATTCACTCACCGACTGGAAAGGCCAGCCACGGAGCCTCCATTGACTTCCATGGGGACGCTTGGCAATGAAGGGGCCGATTGAAACCGCTCCCAGTAGTGCTGCTACTACTACCACTACTACTAGCACTTTTCCACTTGCTTCTTGGTTCCGATAAAACCGGAGAACCCCTGGATGCCACTGCTGGGGGTGGAGGAGGCTGCCTGGGTTCAGCGGTAGCGGAAGGTGACGACAGTAGCAGTGGAGGCGGCGGCGAGAGAGATGCTGGAGGTCCACCATATCTCTGCCAGCCTCTGCCTCCCCTGTAGAACCAAATTCCTGTGCCGGCCCCCATGCCAGCAGCGGGCCCCAAGGGCCGGGCAATTGTTGCGGTGGCTGCAGCTTCCGGACAGCAGCATTAGGCTACCCCAACAGCAGGCAGGCGGTGCTGCCTGGACAAACCGCTGCTCCTGCCGCCACAGCCACCAAAAACGGCAAGCCCTCGCTTTCCTTAATCATCCCCTCCCCTTCCAACTTTTCCAATGAACAGTTCCCCACCACACCCTAAAAACAAGCTCCATGCCTAGGAGTCAGTAGAAACATCAGAAAATTTGTTCAAAGATCGATGGCACAGTGGAAGGCACAGTTGCAGCTCAATGGTGAAAGACTGGGAGAGGTTAATATCGAGAGGAATATTTCAAGGAGATTCATTATCACCACTACTATTTGTTATTGCACTGTTTCCTCTGTCAACAATACTGAATAACTCAGGACATAGCTATCAAACATCAAAAACATCTGCCAGACTATCCCACCTCCTTTACATGGATGATCTGAAGCTGTATGGAAAAACATCATCTGAAATAGAGTCGCTGCTGAACACTGTCCATATATGTAGCCAAGATATTGCAATGGAGTTTGGCTTGGACAAATGTGCCACACTTACTCTCAAACAAGGAAAAATAGTGAAAACTGAAGGAATCAAGATGCCCCATGGAAATAACATTAAGAGTCTGGATGAGGAAGATTACTACAAATACTTGGGTATCCTTCAAGCTGACAACATCAAGCACACTGAAGTCAAGAAAAAGATTAGAGGTGAATATATCAAGAGAGTGAAGAAGTTCTTAAAGTCCAAACTCAATGGAGGAAATACCGTGAAGGCAATCAACACCTGGGCAATTCCAGTCATTAGATACACAGCTGGAATAGTGGACTGGACTCAAGCAGAACTAAAAGCAATGGATAGGAAGACCAGAAAAATAATGACAATGTATCATGCCCTTCATCCACGCAGTGACATTGACAGACTCTTATCTACCAAGGCAAATAGATGGATGTGGAATGCTGCAAGTACATCAGATGGTTGAGGAAAAAAAATGGCATTGGAAGAATATCTGAAGGACAGTGATGAAGATGCACTGAAATTAGTATATCAGGAAGGCTTACTGACTACTGGAGAGACCAAACTGGCCTACAAGAAAGACCAAATGAAGAACAGAATAGAGGCATGGGAAGACAAAGCACTACATGGCCAGTACATTAAAAAATAGCGGGGAAAGCAGATAATAACAAGACCTGGCAATGGCTAAGAGCAAGAAAGTTGAAGAAAGAGACCGAGGGACTGATTCTGGCTGCACAAGACCAAGCCTTAAAGACAAATGCATACAAAGTCAAAATTGAGAAAACAGCAACAGACAGTAAGTGCCGCCTATGCAAAGAAACTGAAGAAACAGTGGACCACCTGGTAAGCTGCTGCAACAAGATTGCACAGACTGACTACAAGCAGCGGCATGACAAAGTAGCTGTCAAGTTTCCGACGGATGGGCTTTTCAAGTGACTCTGAGGCATTGTTTACCTTAAAAGTCCTTTATTAGCCTAATACACCGGCAAATGCTTGCTCGAAGGAAGCTGGAATGTGAAATCTCCGCCCCTTGCACAATATATTAAAACACAATTCTCCACCTTTCTAATTTTGTCATTAATCATATTCTCCAATTAATTTAAAGAATCAGTTTTCCTTCCGTTAGAAAACCCACCAAGGTTTTATCTTTAGTTAGAGATGGCCTTGAAAGGTGCAATCCTACTCATCCCACCTCCCAACCTTAAACTAAATCTCTTTTCAAGCAATAACATTCAATGTTAGCAGCATTGACATCCGGCCCCCCTTACAAAAAGGACAGATCCTGTAATGTAAACAAAACACAAGTTAGGAACTGGCTTTTGGTTTGTTGGGGTGTTTCTCATAAAACCTTTTGATAAGTCTGTCAGCTTTCACATCAGTAGATTTCACCCAAATGGCTTCAGACAATGGGTATGCCTTCCACTGTACTAGGTATTGCAATTTTCCCTTTAAGATTCTAGAGTCAAGAATATATTTTACTTCACAATCGGTCTGACCTGCTACCACGAGGGGTCCAGTTGCTTTCTTAGGGGGAGGTCTTAAAGTGGAGGTTTGAAAAGGTTTCAGCAAGCTACAATGGAACACCGGGTGAATTTTTCCCAAAAGTCTGGGTAGTTTCAATTTTACTGTGACCGGGTTGATGATTTTCACAATGGGGAAAGGCCCCAATAATTTTGGTCCCAATTTCTTTCTTATTGGGTAGTTTAAGGCGTAAGTATTTGGTCGACAAATAGACCTTTTCCCCAACTTGGAATGTTCTTTGTGTAGCTCTCTTTTTGTCAGCTTGTGTTGTGATTCAGGGTCAGCCTGTGGGTTCGGCAGTTGGGTCGGACGATTCAGAGGAGGAGGAGGAGGGGGGTGTTGGAGAGGTTGCTGAGGGGTTTGGAGAGCTTGCTGATGAGAGCCCTCAGCCAGGCCCCTCCCACCTGGTCACGACGCAGACCCAGCTGTGTGAGCCTGACAGCGTGGATGAAGATGACCCACAGCTGGAACTGTTCAAGGACGCCCGACGCAGGAGGCAGTCAATCAGGAGTAAACAGAGGAAGGCAATGGGGCACCTTGGAAGGAGGCAGAGAGAAGCCACACCCTGAACTGTATAAAAGGGGAATGCGTGGGAGGGCTGGTTTGCTGAAGGCAACCGTTTGAATAGTTCCTGTTTCATGGTTCGTGTTTGCTCTCTTTGCTCTCTTTGCTCTGTTTATGTTTTTATGTTAATAAATTTGGCAGGCTTAGTTCCAGCCTCTTGCCTTCGTGTAAAAGGGGTTGTCCCTGCCTTATCTGCAGGGCCGGTAGCAGGCTGGTACAGAACAGTTTGCCTTCAGCCTCCCACCCCTTACTATTATTATGGAGCAGCTACGTGCTGAGAATGCCCAGCTCGCCCAGCAACTCACTTTGTTGGCAGCTCAGGTGGCTCAATTGCAAGCTCAGGTCTATGCTGCACCCCCACCATCACCCCCACCCAGGAGAAAATGCCAAGTTGCGATGCCGGATAAATTTACTGGCAATCCAGAACTGTTTCCTGCTTTCCTGGGACAATGCCAGCTCTTTATCAGCCTGAGAGCAGCTGATTTCCCCACTGACCGGGATAAGGTGGGGTTTGTGTTAAGCCTTCTTTCGGGTGATGCAGCTCGTAGGGGCACGCCTCTGCTGGCTCAACCTAGCCCATTGTTGGACAACTTTGTGGGGTTTTGTGATCATATGCGTCTGATGTATGAGGACCCTATTAAGACGCAGACTGCTACTCGACGCCTGAAAGCTCTGAGGCAGGGTAAACGCCCCCTACAGGGCTATATCAGTGATTTTCGGCTGCTTAGCCAGGATTCCGCCTGGAATGAGGCTGCGCTTGTGGATGCCTTCCAGGATGGATTGTTGGAGGAGATGTTGGATGAGCTGGCCCATGTGGATATTCCCTCAGACCTGAATGGGCTGATCCATCTCTGCCTGCGGATTGATGCTCGGTTGCAGCAGTGAAGGAGTCACCGTGCCACCCCACAGACCCCTGCAGCCCCTGTTGTGCGTGAGACCCCAGTTCAAAGGGAGGAGCCAATGGAGCTGGGTGCCACCAGGTCTCGTCTATCGGTGACTGAAATGAACAGACGACAATCGGGGGGGTTGTGTTTTTACTGCAGGGACCCTGGGCATTTGGCTGCTTTTTGCCCAAAGAAGCGACCGAGTCTACCCCGAGAAAGTCCCCTACTTTTCTGTCGGGAAACGCCCCGAGCCCGATCTAGACGGTGTGATAGATCGGGCATCCCACAAAAACACTGAGCGACGTCTTTCCGATGCTGCCTGTGGACCTCCACGGCATCTGATATTGAAGGCACGTCTGATCCTTCCTGGCAAGCCAGAGGGGATTCCAGTCCATGCCTTAATTGACTCTGGGGCCACTACAAATTTTATGGACTCAGCATTTGTGGCCAAATGGGCTGTTCCCCAGTGCCCGGTGGATCCGCCCATGTTAGTGGAGACTATCGATGGTCGAGTGCTCCTGTCTGGGCCAATTACGGTCGCCACGCAACCATTATGTATGGCCATCAGTTCCCATGTGGAGGCCATCCAGTTCTATATCACCTCAGATCTGCATTTCCCCATGGTCTTGGGACTGGCGTGGCTCCGGGCGCATGACCCACAGATCTATTGGTCATAGAACTTGGTCACCTTCCCACGTTTGCAGTGTGTGGACCACTCCCGCCATATCTGTGCCGGCCAGGTGGAGGGTTCCCCAGGGGTTTCCTTGCCTCCCGAACTGTCCGACTTTGCTGATGTGTTCAGCGAGACAGAGGCGGATCAATTACCCCCGCACAGGCCCTATGACTGCCCCATTGATTTAGTCCCTGATGCGCCTCTCCCAGTGGGGTGTTTGTACTCCATGTCGGACCCCGAGTTGGCTGCATTGCGGGACTTTCTGGAGAAGAATTTGGCTCGCGGTTTCATCCGGCCCTCGTCCTCGCCAGTGTCTGCACCCATGCTCTTCGTCAAAAAGAAGTCGGGCGAATTGCGGCTTTGCTGCGATTATAGGAAACTCAACGCCATCACGGTGCGCAATCGTTACCCACTGCCCCTCATCCCCGAACTCTTGGACCGACTCTGGGAGGCTAAGATCTTCACGAAACTGGACCTGCGTGGAGCTTACAACCTCATCAGGGTTCGGCTGGGTGATGAGTGGAAGACGGCGTTTGGTACTCGTTATGGACATTTTGAGTACACGGTGATCCCGTTTGGCCTGACCAATGCCCCCGCCGTGTTTCAGCATTTCATGAACGACATTTTCCAGGATTTGTTGGATCAGTTTGTCGTGATCTACTTGGATGACATCCTGATCTGCTCCCCATCACGTGAGGTGCACCATTAGCATCTCCATCAGGTCCTGCAGCGACTCCGAGAACATCGGCTGTTTGCCAAGTTGGAGAAGTGCCAGTTCTACCGGGTGACCATCGATTTCCTGGGTCACTGCATTTCTCCTGAGGGAATCGCCATGGAGCCGAGTAAGGTTGAGTCTTTGCAGAGTTGGCAACCCCCACGTCACGTGAAGGATGTTCAGCGACTTCTTGGGTTCGCCAACCATTACCGAGCTTTCATCCCTGGGTTTGCTGCCTTGACAGCCCCCCTCACCCAGCTCCTGCAGAAGAAGACTCGGTTCCAGTGGAACGCTCCAGAACAACGGGCTTTCCAGACTTTGAAGGAAGCCTTCATGAAGGAGCCCATCTTGAAGCATCCTGACCCGCAAGGGCCGTTTGTCGTGGAGGCGGACGCCTCCGACATTGCCATTGGGGCGGTGTTACTCCAGGCAACAACGCCCAGCGGTACCCTCTTCCCTTGCGCGTACCATTCACGAAAACTGAACCCTTCGGAGCGCAATTATACAATCTGGGAGAAGGAGCTGCTGGCCATCAAAGCGGCGTTCGAGGCCTGGAGGCATCATCTGGAGGGAGCGCGGCATCAAATCGAGGTCCGGACGGACCATAAGAATTTGGAAAGCCTGCAGACCGCTCGGAATTTGAACCAACGCCAGATCCGGTGGTCTCTTTTCTTTGCGAGGTTTGACTTCCGGGTTCGGTACATACCTAGCGGGCACAATCAAAGAGCGGATGCTCTGTCCAGGAAGCCCGAATATTCCCGAGTGGAAGACAAGCTTCTGCCCAGGACAGTGATCCCCGTCGAGTCTTTTGCTGCGGTGCAGGAGCCGGTTGATATACGAGCTCGGATCCGGGAGGCACAGCAACAGGAGGTGTTGAAGTATAAAATTCCTATTTGGGCAATACCTAAACATGCAATAGAAAATATAAATGTGGGATTTAAACATGATGTGATAACATATAAAGAAATTCTTAGATTGGAAAAGAATGAATGGCAACTGAAGTCTTTTAATATTCTAAAAGAAGAAAAAATAGTACAAACTTGGTTTCAGTATGGGCAGTTACAGGCCAGATGGAAAGAAGATCAGAAAATTGGCATTTCAATATCAGATGGGAATTTGGTAAACCAAATTAGAGATCAAAGTCGAGCACATATAAGAAGGATATATAATGCATTGATAGAAATTGACTCAGAAGCGGAACTGGTTAAGGATTGTATGATAAAATGGGCCCAGAATTTTCAAGAACCAATAATAATGGACACTTGGGGGAAAATATGGGTTAGGAATGTTAAATTTACACAGGCACAAGGGAGAATTTTACACAGGCACAAGGGAGAATTTTTACAAAATGTTTTATAGATGGCATTTAGATCCAAAAAATTAGCATGTATGTATCCAAATTGTCAGCCAAAATGTTGGAGATGTGGTTGTGATGATGCAACGTATTATCATGTATGGTGGACTTGTAAAAAAGTTAAAGCTTTTTGGATCAAAATTTGGTGGAACATGCAGAAGATCTTTAAGAAAAAGATAAGATTTTCACCACAATTGTTTTTGTTGGGTATTATCACTGACTGTACTGCTATAGAAATTAAATTGATGCTGAACTTAATAACAGCTGCAAGACTTTTGGTAGCACAATACTGGAAGAAGGAGGATCTGCCTACTATAGAAGAATGGACTTTAAAAGTTTCAAACCTGGCAAAGATATCGGCTTATTTGAAAGATCATTCGCAAGAACGCTATATTATGGAGTGGAGAAAATGGATTGAGTATATCCAGAACAAATATGGGACTAAGAAGTTTCATGTAGCATTTGAATAAGTCTTCCTTTCTTTTTTCCTTTTTTTTGGTTTTTTTATATATTTTATATTATTAGTGTTTGTAGTTATCCTATATGAGCTAGAGAGTGATAGATTTTAGAGTTCATGGTTGTTAGCATATGGATGTTTATGATTGTTTTTTTTTATACCTTGTACTTAGCTCTGGGAAGTCGGGGGGGAGGGGAGGGGGGGAGGGGTAAGGAGGGAGGGATAGGGGAGGGGTAGGGGGGACTGTTAAAGATAAAATGTATGATAAAACTTTTCAATAAAAAAAAAAGAATGGACTTTGAAAGTTTCGAACCTGGCAGAAATGGCCAAAATCTCGGCATATGTGAAAGATCACTCGCAACAAAGATATATAGTGGAATGGAGAAGATGGATTGATTATGTTCAGAACTGGGGGACTACAAAGTATCATTTAGCATATGAATAGTTATTAGTTATTATAATTAGAGGATATATTATTTATCTTTTGTATGGCTAAGGAGAGTTAAAGTGTGATAGGATTTAAAGAGTAATTATAGTAATTAGTAATTAGTAATTGGGGCGGAGCCAAGATGGTGGAGAGGCAGCAAAGGCTGTAAAGAGCTCCTCCAAAAGTAAAGGTTTTATTTTATTTTACTTTATTTTTATTTTAACTTTTTAACCTCTTTTAATATTGTATTTTAACCTACCTCTTTTAAACTTTTTAAACCCATTTTTAACCCATTTCAACTTTTTAAACCATAGTTTTAAACTTATTTTTAAACCTGTTTTAACAAACCTGAATGGGGAAAAGAAGGAAGAGACAGCACTCTGCAGCAGAAAGTATATCCAAGCCTTTGAAGCAGCAGAAAATGGAGGATTATATTGCAAACAGACAGTCTGCTCCAGTAAGTAACTCATTCGCAGGCACCTTATCAGATAAAGTTAATTTATGTGACTCATTGGAATGGGACTTACAAACTGAACTGGTGAGCAGACGGCGTGTGGAGTTGTCTTCCTCCCTCTTGGAGAATGGCTCCCCTCCTTGGAATCTGGCAACAGCCTCTTTTACACAGGAGGGAGATGTAGCAAATTTGAAGGGGGAAAATGTGACAGACTTCCTCTCTAGACAATGTTTGCTTACAGCCCAAACTGTAAACTCAATATATAATCTCTTGTCAATTGTCATGGATAAGGTTGATTGTCTGAAAGAGTCTTTTGCAGAGTTTGTTAGGAGCCACCCAAATACTGTGGAAGGACTTGGGAGGATAACCATGGACAGACATGGGATGGCTAACTCAGAAGGTGAAAGTAGAGAAGGACCTTGTTCTCCTCCCAAAAATTTGAACACCTACAGAGAAAACACTCAATCAGGCAAAGGTCTAAGAGATGACCAATATAACTACAGTCTCAGCAAATGTCCTTTACAATCATCTCCTTTTGTAAAATAGATTCATTTAATCTCCATCTATAGCTCAAACTCTTTTTTCTAAGTACCAGAAGAACTGGATTATGATCAGAAAAAGATTTAGGTAAAATATCAACTTTTAGGATTTTATTTGTAAGATTTTTAGAAATCCATATCATATCAATCCTTGAAAAAGATTTGTGTCGTTCTGAAAAAAGTATATTCTCTAGCAAAGTCATTTCTTTGCCTCCACAAGTCTATTAATGATAAATTATCCATCATTTAAAAAAAATCTTTAATCCCTTTTATAGATGTTCTATCCAAAACTGGGGAAATCCAATCTCCCAGAAAAAGCCAATTTTCATATGAAAAAGGTAGTACAGCTAGTCTTCAAGTTACAAATGTAATGGAGCCTGCCCATTCCATTTGTAACTCCAAAACTCATAGGAGTGAATCTTGTACCTTGAATGAGATCACTCCCTGCTTGTTAAAATGCATGCAGCTCATTAAGTGGACATGAGGTATCTCAGGGTGGGGAAGGCCATGGAGGGCCTAGTGATGGAACAGGCCCCCAAGGCCTCCCTGACCAACTAAGATACTTCATGCTTCCCCCTCCCTTCATGCCGCGCCGGACTCACCTTGAAAAGATCTGTCTCCTCTCTGACACGGTTCCTGCTGCCGCCCAGATCTGAGGCTAGGGGACGCTTCCGCGTTCCTCTGGAGGCTGGATCCAGGCATCAGAGGCCTTTTCCAGGCCGCTGCCTCCCAGATGTGAGGTTGGGGGATGTTTCCGCGGACCTCTGGAGGCTGGATTGGGGCTCTGGAGGCCTTTTCTAGGCTGCTGCCGCCTGGATCTGAGGACAGGAGATGCTTCTGCGGCCCTCCGGAAAAGGCCTGTGGTGCCTGGATTGGGCATCCGGAGGGCCGCAGAAATGTCCCTCAGCCTCAGATCCTGGCGGCAGCGGCCTAGAAAAGGCTTCTGGCACCTGGATCCAGCCTCTGGAGACATGTGGAAGCATCTCCTGGCTTCAGTTTCGTTCTCTGTTGCAGAGAATGGAGGCCTAAAGTACCATGTGATCATGCGAGATCAGTAGCATGAGATCTCACCCCACTGATCTTGCGTGCTCTTGCAATACTTTAGGCCTCCATTCTCTGCGAATGCACTGAAGGCCTGGAGCAGCCAAGAAAGCGAAGGATCTCAATCTTTGCAGGGTGAGTATTGAAGGCCTAGCGTCTAGGGAGTCCCGGGGCGGGGGTGGGGAGGGAGGGAATAACCAGGATGAATGTTGCAGAGCCTCTGCGGTTGCTCCTAAAGGTGAACGACTGCCGTGGTGCCGCAATATTCTTAATTTCTGGATTTGCTCGTAAGCACTACAGGATGCTTATTGCATAACTTCGAATGTTCGCTAAGGGAACGCTCGCAACTTGGGGATTACCTGTAATTGATCCATAAGATATTAAAAAAATTTACTTTTATCATCATTTGGTCCATAAAGTCCAACTACTATTGATTTTATTCCATTAAGCTCAATTTCCACTGCTGCAAATCTACCATATTCATCTGATAAAAGTAACTTAGGTTTAAATTGGGGTTTTATATATAAAGCAACTCCATTAATCTTTTTTACACCAGCAGATATAAATTCCTCCCCTGATTTTTTATTTATTAAATACTTCTTGTCTTGTTTCTCAATATGTGTTTCTTGAAGACAAATTATATCAACGTTAAGTTTCCTTAAGTAATTGAACTTATTATATATTATCTAGTAACTCTTATCATCCAATGACCATGAACAGAAAGTGAATAGAAATTAGTATTCCTTGAAGGATCCTGGGGCTGCTCTGGCATTAAGAATAGGTCCAGGAAGTTGACGAGAGCAGAAATTATTCTGAATTATTCAGAGTAGAACTTTGAGAGTGGGAAGCATTATACTTGCTTGCTGCTGCTGCTGCTGATAGAATAATTATAAAGACATAAGGAGAGGAATATAAGCAAACAAAATGGAAATGAGATTCAGGTGAGGGTGAAAGAGAACCAAGAATGCATGGTAGTTGTTTCCTTCTTGCATTAAAGAGTGTATTGCTAGAGAATTAAGAAGTACAAATTAAAATGATATGAGTACACTTATGAGAAAGCAGCAACAGTAGCAAGTATGCAAGGACAACATTGCAAAGATTTTGTTTTTGTTTAGTTTAGTTTAGTTTAGTTAGTTTTATTAAATTTTTATACCGCCCTTCTCCCGAGGGACTCAGGGCGGTGAACAGGGCATATGATAAAAATACAAAACTACAAAAGTTAAAATAGAATTAAATTAATACCCAAGATAAAACAATAAAATATACAAATATTTAAAACCCAAATTAACTCCCCATCAGGCCAGGCCAGCTTGTTCAAACAGGTGGGTCTTTAACCCGCGCCGGAAGGAGCGGAGATCCGGTGCCATCCGGAGCTCCACCGGCAGTTGATTCCACAAAGCCGGGGCGCCCACAGAGAAGGCCCTCCCCCTGGGGGCCACCAGCCGGCATTCTCTGACTGGAGGCACCCTGAGGAGGCCCTCTCTGTGGGAACGCACAGGGAGGAGGGGAGTTGACGCCGGCAGCAGGTGGTCCCCGAGGTATTCCGGACCCATGCCATGTAGGGACTTAAAAACCATCACTAAGGACTTCCGGTGGCTCCGCGGCGACGGAGACAGCCCTCCCGGGCTGCCCGCGGCTCAGCTGTTGTTCTTTCGCCCGAAACAGCGCCGATCAGCTGTTCGGGCGAAATTGAAGCCCCCTCCTCGGGAGAAGAGGAGGGGGTGAGCCCCCAGGTAGGGGTAGAGTTCCCCGGGGCCGCCTGAGCTTGGAGCTTGGGCGGCTGAAGGTTTGAACTCCCCCGTAGCCTGGGCTGCTCCCAGCTGACCAGCGTCTCTGCTCCGGATTTCATGGAGCAGAGCCAGGCGTCTGCGACCATCCCTGCTTGAAGGAGAGACTATGAAAGGAAAAAAGCAGGCAGAGCAGTGCAAGAAGGAAAGATAAAGAGATGAAGAGGATTATTTTGTTTTACTCTCAAGCTTGATGGACTTTGCTTAAAACTTAAAGTGAAAGTGCGTCACAATTGTAAGTAAAAGATGGCGGCTAAACCTCCCCCTAGAGCTTTTCGGAGTGCTGGAAATTCTCCGGTGCAACAACAATCATTACTGCAGGCGTTGCATTCTCCTGATGTGCTGACATCGAAGGATTTGGAAAAACATACCCAGTTAATTTTGGAGTCAATAGGTGTTAAATTTCTACAGATGGAGGAGAAATTGGAGAAATTGGAGCAGAGAATGGAAGAAAGGATGGAGCAGAAACTTAGAGAGATGAAGGTAGACATTTTGTCCTCTGTGCAAAAAGTTGCTAAATGTGTGGAGATGCTGGATGATCAAGTGCAAGACTTAATTCAAAAGAATGTTTTATTAGAAGCAAAAGTATTGGAATTGGAAGATTTAAAAGACAAAATGGACAGTGAACAGAGTTTGGCCCAATTTTACCAGATGCAGTTTGCTGTGAGAATTAGAGGCCTAAAAGAGAATATTAAGGAAGATTTAAAGCAGTTGGTTTCTGAGGCTTTTGAGGGGGTATTGAACCATCCAGCATCTGAATTAAAACAAGGTATGGACAAAGTGTTTCGTGTGAATTCGTGGATTGCTAAATAGAGAAAGTTGCCTAGAGATGTGGTGGTTTATTTTGTAAAAAGGGAAATTAGAGATGAAGTTATACAAGCTGCCTATGATACCAAAGTTATGATTGCTGGCCAACAAGTTTTGGTTCTAAAAGAAATTCCTCCAAAGATTTTAAAGAGAAGGAAGGATTTTATATTCTTGGTGCAAGAGCTTAAGCAAAGAGATATAAGGTTCAAATGGGAGATTCCAGATGGGTTGAGCTTCATGTATGATGGCAAAAGGTACTGTTTGAGTAATGTGAAGCAAGCGCACGATTTTTACAACAATGTTTTGAAACTAACCCCATCAACACTTTTGGAAGCTGCAGAGGGATCTGGAGAAGGAGAATGTCAAGAGGATGAAGATGGACAGATGGACGAGAAGGGTGCAGGAGGAGATCAAGCTGCAACTCTTTTGGATGATCTTAGAGAACAGAGGGTGACGCGTGCTGCCTTAAAACGTTCAAAAAAGACTAAAAAATAAGACCAGTAGAAATCTATGGAACTTCCACAATACATTTATAGTTAAGTGGTAGTTGTGTTTTTAAAGGTTTTGGGATACTATGTGTGGTAACAGATTTTTTTTCTAATTTGGAATTAATGGATAACTTACTATAGAGGAAGAGGAAGAAAGTTTTTTGGCTTAATGTGGGTTAATTTGGGTAAGAGCTATCTATTATAGCCTATTTTGGTTAGAGAGGTTAACAGGGATAGGTGTTTGTGATGTGTAAATGAGAGTATGTCTAGGTAATAGTGTTGTGGAAGAACATAGATGGGAATAATGCTAGTTTTCTTTTATTTTAGTTTTTTATATATATTTAGTATTATTAAGGATTGGTTTACCTTATATAAGCTAGAGAGTGATGGATTTTAGAGTTTATAATTGTTAGTATATGATTGTTTATGATTGCCTTTTAGATATATACCTTGTATTTTGCTCTGGGAAGTCGGGGGGGGGGGGAGGGGGGAGGAGGGGAATTAGAGGGGGGGAGGTAGGGGAGGGAGGAGGGAGAGGGGGAGGGGGGGAGGTAGGGGGGAGGTAGGGAGGGGAGGAGGGAGGGGGAAGGGGGGTTGTTAAGGGAAAATTGTATTTTATAAAACTTTTCAATAAAAAAAAAAAAAAAAAACCATCACTAAGACCTTGAACCTCACCCGGAAGACAACTGGTAACCAATGTAGCTCGCGGAGCAAAGGTGTAACATGGGAGTACCGGGAAACTCCCAAGACAACTCTCGCGGCCACATTCTGTACCAGTTGGAGCCTCCGAGTGGTCTTCAAGGGAAGCCCCATGTAGAGAGCATTACAGTAGTCAAGGCGAGAGGTCACGAGCGCATGAGTGACCGTACACAGGGCATCCCGGTCCAGATAGGGCCGCAACTGGCGCACCAGGCGAACCTGGGCGAAAGCCCCCCTAGTCACAGCTGCTACATGATCTACATGTTTGTCAGAAGGCTTGCGGACTTGCGAACTTGAATGGAGGCTGCTGGAGTGCCTGGGAGACCAGATATTCTGCGGAGCTCTACTCTAAGCGGCGCCGACCAGCTGACTACGGATCCGGGAGGCATTCTCGAAGCCTGTGGAGCCTGGGACATCTTTTTAGAGCTTGGTGGTGTCCCGGAGCGCCCTTCAGCTGCTTGGGGGAGCCGCGTGTTGATTGATTAACTACGAATCGCGGCTTGGAGCAGCGCTGGCGTGGAAATGTTGAAGTGTTTGTCGGCTTTTTGGAGGGCCCCGGCTGCTCGGAGGAGGTTTGGGAGAGCCGTGTGGGTCCGGAAGATCTGACTGAGCCCCGTGTTGAATTTCTTGGTGCCGACCAGCTGACTGTGCTCTGCGGTGCCGACCAGCTGTCTCCAGTTGCTCAGGAGCCGGATGTTGGTTGAGTAACAACTCCCATTATGAACTACGGTTTGGAACAGCGTCAGCGTTTTAAGCTGGAGTGGTGGAGACGGCCCTGGTTGGCGTCTGAGACGGTTGGCGGTGAGGGGGTTGGAGTGCCGCGACCGTCTTGGTACAGTGACTATGGCTGGGTGGAGTATGGACTTTTATGCCTGGACATCTGGAGGCATGGACTATTATGCCTGGACATCTGGAGGCATGGACTATTATAGTTCACTGGACCATATCCTTGAGCCCCACTCCGTGACTTTATGGGTTTTTACCCTAATCCATCTCGCTGACTGGTTTCGCCTATTGTCCTCTCCTTTCCTTTCCCCCTGGGCTGTGGAAGGTGCCGGGTGTATAACCACTGTGAGAGAGTGGTTAAGAGTTAAGAGCTCCATCTTTTCCGTCCTAGAGGTGAGAGCTCTAGGCGGTATCTCTCTCCCCGGCTGTATATCTCAGGCTGCTCCCCGGTTCTGACCGTTGTGAGAGAACGGGGATTGTCCCGGGGTTACCCTGCTCTAGTGGCAGAAGAGCTGGGTTTGCAGTCTGGATATTCCCCTTCCATTTTTAAGATCCTCCCCTTTTTATTTATTCGATCTGGGTCTGTTTTTGCTGTATTACCTAATTTTACCATGGCTTTGAGATACTCCAGCACGGTTTTACTCGCTCTCAGAGGTGCCCCCCCATCCTGGGAGCGACCCGCCTTACCTTTTAATTTACCTCTTGATGACGGGTCCGACTGTTGGGACCCTGAGAGATGGCCGGGCAGAAACAGGGGCCTAAGATATAAATTTAACAAGAGGTCCCTGATTACTTTTTTAGCTAAATTTTTTGTAGGGTTAGGGAGGGGGGAGGGTTGTGGTTGGTTGGAGAGAGGGGGCACTCTGCCAACTGCTGTTCAGACCAGGCCTAGTAGAGATCGTGTTGAGAGGGAGCCGGGGTCGGTCATCTCTGGAGCTCTGGAGCGGGTCGTGGGAATGCCAATTCCCACGACGATAGGGAATGGCTGCAGGTGTAAGATCAGAGGGCCGTATCGACCTCCGGGAGGGCCTCTCCGCTATCTCCAAGCGGTGAGGCGCTCCGACCCTCTGCCTTCGACCCAAGGCTCTGGGAGCGGGGATGTGCAGCCACCTGAGCTCCGACTGGTGTACCTAAATGCCAGGTCCGTTGCTAATAAGGCTCCCCTCGTCCGGGATTTAGTCGAGGGTGAGCAAGCGGACCTGGCTTGCATTACGGAAACCTGGTTGGGCCCAGAGGGTGGTATCCCCCTGGTGGATCTCTGCCCACCAGGCTTCCGGGTGCTACACCGGCCTCGGACTCAGGGTAGGGGTGGGGGAGTGGCTGTAGTTATGAGGGAGACCTTATGTCCGCAGGAGGCCACCGTTCCTCAGATAGTCGGGTGTGAATCTCTCTTATTGAGGTTTGGTCCTAGGGCGCAGTTGGGCTTGCTGCTTGCGTACCTTTCGCCTAGTCGCGTAGCAGCAGCCCTGCCTGAGCTTCTCGATATCCTCTCAGGGCTGGTGATTGAGTTTCCTAAACTAATAGTTTTGGGAGACTTCAATCTACCATCCCTGGGAGGAGTATCTGAGTTAGCTCGGGAGTTCATGGCTTCCATGACGGCCATGGACCTGACGCAGGTAATTCATGGACCAACCCATGAGGGAGGCCACACCCTTGACTTGGTTTTCTTATCTGGTCGGTGGTTAGATGATCTTGGTGGGGGCTCCCCAATTGTTATGCCCCTGTCATGGACCGATCATCATCTCCTGCGGCTGGTCTTCCGTTTTGCCACCCCCCACCGTGGGGTTGTTGAGCCAACTAGATGGTTCCGCCCCAGGCGCTTAATGGACCCTGAGAGGTTTCAGGCAGCGCTGGGGGCGCCACCTGCCTCCCCAGCTCACAGCTCGGCGGATGCCTTAGTGGAGGCCTGGGAAAGGACGGCCACGGAGGCACTTGACCGAGTTGTACCCTTGCGGCCCCTGACCCGGCGCAGATCCCAATGGGCTCCATGGTTTTCCGCGGAGCTCCGGGAGATGAAGCGTCGGAGACGGGGCCTAGAGAGCGTCTGGAGGTCCACCCGATCTGAATCCGACCGATTGCGACTAAGAACCCATATTAGGTCTTATCTCGCTGTGATGAGGGTAGCGAGATCTAACTATTTCGCTGCCCTCATCGCGTCCGCAGATAATCGCCCGGCCGCCCTGTTTAGGGTGACCCGCTCCCTCCTCAACCAGGAGGTCAGTGAGGATCCCTTGCAGGGGCATGCCGAGGAATTTAGTCGGACAAAATCGCTCGGATTCGGACCGGTTTGGACTCCGACTGGGCAGTATCGGACGATCAGGACACGAGTGATCTTGTCGATGTCATCTGGGAGAAGTTTGATCCTGTGACTCCGGAGGAAGTGGACAGGATCATGGGGAGGCTGAGCTCCACCACATGTTTATTGGACCCGTGCCCTTCCTGGCTGGTTTATGCAGCCCGGGAGGGGACACGAAGCTGGTTCCAGGCGGTTATAGCTGCTTCTTTGAGTGAGGGCAGTTTTCCCGCCGCCTTGAAGGAGGCGGTGGTGAGACCTCTCCTCAAGAAGCCTACCTTGGATCCGGCTGTTTTGAATAACTTTCGTCCGGTCTCCAACCTTCGCTTCCTTGCGAAGGTTGTTGAGAGTGTGGTGGCGCATCAGCTCCCTCTGGTCCTGGATGAAGCGGATTATCTAGACCCGTACCAATCGGGCTTCAGGCCTGGGTACAGCACGGAGACGGCATTGGTCGCGCTGGTGAATGATCTCTGGAGGGCTCGGGACAGAGGATACTCCTCTGTTCTAGTCCTATTAGACCTCTCAGCGGCTTTCGATACCATCGACCATGGTATCTTGCTGCGGCGTCTCAGGGGATTGGGAGTGGGAGGCACGGTTCTTCAATGGTTCTCCTCCTATCTCCTGGGACGTTCGCAGTCGGTGTTGACGGGGGGGCAGAGGTCGACCGCGAGGCCTCTCGCTTGTGGAGTCCCTCAGGGGTCGGTCCTCTCGCCCCTTCTGTTCAACATCTACATGAAACCGCTGGGTGAGATCATTCGTGGTTTTGGAGTTGGGTATCATCAGTATGCTGATGATACCCAACTTTTCATTTCGACCCCAAACCACCCCAGTGATGCCCTCGACGTGATGTCCCGGTGCCTGGAGGCGGTCCGGGTCTGGATGGGGAGGAACAGGCTTCGTCTCAACCCCGACAAGACGGAGTGGCTGTGCGTACCGGCATCCCGGGATATTCAGGATATCCCACCCCTCATTATGGGGGGTGAGTCATTACCTCCTGTAGATAGGGCTCGCAACTTGGGAGTCCTCCTAGATTCACAGCTCTCTTTAGAAGATCATATTGTAGCTGTAACTAGGGGGGCGTTCGCCCAGGTTCGCCTGGTGCGCCAGTTGCGGCCCTATCTAGACCGGGATGCCTTGTGCACGGTCACTCATGCGCTCGTGACCTCTCGTCTTGATTACTGCAACGCTCTCTACATGGGGCTACCCTTGAAGACCACTCGGAGGCTCCAGCTGGCACAGAATGCAGCCGCGAGAGTTGTGTCGGGGGTCTCCCGATACTCCCGTGTTACACCTTTGCTCCGCGAGCTGCATTGGTTGCCAGTTGTCTTCCGGGTGAGGTTCAAGGTGTTGGTAATGACCTACAAAGCCCTCCATGGCATGGGTCCAGAATACCTTGGGGAGCACCTGCAGCCGGCGTCAACTTCCCTCCGCCCAGTACGCTCCCACAGAGAGGGCCTCCTCAGGGTGCCGCCGGTCAAAGAATGCCGACTGGTGGCCCCCAGGGGGAGAGCGTTCTCTGTGGGTGCACCGGACTTATGGAACCATCTTCCGGTAGAGCTCCGGATGGCGCCCGACCTCCGCTCCTTCCGGCGCGACCTTAAAACCCATCTCTTTAAGGAAGCGGGCCTGGCCTGATGGGATGGGGTGGGTTTGTTATTATGACTTTAATTTTAAATTTGTACTATGGGCATTGTTTAATCATGTTTTAATAATTTTAACTTTTGTATCTGTCTTTTACGTATTGCCCTGTTAACCGCCCTGAGTCTCTTGAGAGAAGGGCGGTATATAAATTAATTAAATAAATAAATAAATAAATCTTCCAAGGTAAGTCGTGAATCTAGGAGGACTCCCAAGTTGCGAGCCCTATCCACGGGGGGTAACAGCTCACCCCCCATAGAAAGGGATGGAACATTTTGAATGTCCCGGGATGCCGGAATGTACAGCCACTCAGTCTTGTCCGGGTTGAGTTGAAGTCTGTTCCTCCCCATCCAGACCCGAACCGCCTCCAGGCAACGGGACATCACAGCGAGGGCATCACTGGGGTGGTTTGGGGTAGAAATAAAAAGTTGGGTATCATCAGCATATTGATGATACCCAACTCCAAAACCACGAATGATCTCACCCAGCGGTTTCATGTAGATGTTGAACAGGAGAGGCGAGAGAACCGACCCCTGAGGAACTCCACAAACGAGAGACCTAGGGGCCGATCTCTGCCCCCCTGCCAACACCGACTGCGAACGTCCCAGGAGATAGGAGGAGAACCACCGAAGAACTGTGCCTCCCACTCCCAATCCCCTGAGACGCCGCAGCAGGATACCATGGTCGATGGTATCGAAAGCCGCTGAGAGGTCTAATAGGACTAGGACAGAGGAACAGTTTCTTTTTCTGAAACAACATATGGCCATGCCATATTTAGGAAGAAGGTCCCTGGCACCTAGTGAATGCTTAAGGGTGGGGCTAATTATATACGTTTTATTAATGCTTAGATTAAATGGTAGAAACTCTGGTAGTGAGATAATATGCATTGAAACTCATAGTCTGCCAAGAAGTTAAATATTTGCCTAGGTCGAATATCTGCTCTTTCTTTTTTCCACAGTTGTCTTGCTTTATTAAGCAGTTTCAGTATATCAAGTTTACTGAACTCTTTGGAGCAAAACCTAATGACTCTTCCAAAGAAGAGCATTGATTTCAAAGTACAGTGCTTTGCATGAAGCTACTGTGGAATCTATCATTAATTTATATTTTTCCTACTGTAGATGTACTTGAGGGATACAATGGTACAATATTTGCTTATGGGAAAACATCATCCGGGAAAACTCACACTATGGAGGTAAGATAGTGTTAAACATGGTTACAGGTAGTCCTTGACTTATGACTGCAATTGAGCCCCAAATTTCTGTTGCTAAGTGAAATGGTTGTTACGTGAATTTTGTCCCATTCTACAACCTTTCTTGCCACAGATGTTAAGTGAATCACTGCAGTTGTTAAGACTCCAGGACACTGCAACCGTCATATATATGAGACAGTTGCCAAGCATCTGAATTTTAATCACATGACCATGGTGATGCTTCAGTGGTTGTAAGTGTGAAAAATGGTCATAAGTCGCTTTTTCCAGTGCCATTGTAACTGTTCTGTACCAGCCTGCTACCGGCCTTGCAGAAAAGGCAACCCCTTTACAGACGGCAAGAGGCTGGAATACGTCTGCCAAATTTATTACAAAAACAAACAAGACACGAACCAAGATACCGGAGCTTTGAAACACTATCTGAGCGGTTGCTTTCAGCAAACCAGCCCTCCCCAAACATTCCCTTTATAAAGAGTTCAGGGCGTGGCCTCTCTCTGCCTCCTTCCGAGAAGCCCCACAGCCTTCCTCTGTTTACTCCTACTTGACTGCCTCCTGCGTCGGGCGTCCTTGAACAGGGCCAGCTGTGGGTCATCTTCATCCACACTGTCAGGCTCACACAGCTGGGTCTCCATGGTGACCAAGTGGGAGGGGCCTGCCTGAGGGCTATCATCAGCAAGATCTTCAACCCCCTCAGCAAGGTCTTCAACACCCCCCTCCTCCTCTGATTCGTCTGACCCAACTGCCGAACCCACAGGCTGACCCTGAATCACAACAGTAACTTTGAACAGTCATTAAATGAACTGTTATAAGTCGAGGACTACCTGTACTCAGTGCATGCTTCTCTGTACAAATCTCATACGATGTATTTAGCAAGTAAGTAGTAAGATCCAAATGAAGGAAAGCTAGCTATAATTATAGAAATAAATGAAAAAAATTATAGCTCAGCAAGATATTCCTTAGTAAAATTAGTGCAGTAGAAAATTTGTAGAAAACTGTAAATGTTAATGTAATTGTTTCTAGGGAATAGTGTTTCTGTTTATCAGATGGTTATAGATTCCATTTTAATTAAGTAATTAGTTTATTGTTAAGCTGATAGGAAGTCACAAACAGGTCCTTGCTTAATGACCCTCGACCCTCACTTAACAATGGCAACAAGGACTGCTGGGATTGCCACTACTAAGCAATGCAATCACATGACATCGCATTTTATGACCCCATCATTTAGCAACAGAAATTCCTGTCCCAATTACTGTTGGTAAGCAAGCATTATCTGTATACAGTATAGTCTTAATTCAGGGAATTTTGTTATATCCCATCAATTTCAATGGAAAAAATAAAACAGATAGTTATTTCTCAGAGTTGAAATAAGTGGGTTAGTTGATTAGATTTAGCTGGATTATGCCTTTACATTTTGCTTATAATAATAATTTATTAAATTTATATGTTTGCTGACTCTTGGTGACTCTGGGTGGTTTACATATTGTTAAAAATATTTAAAGACAATGAAATGACAAAAAAACAAAAAAAATATGAAAATAAGATGGCAAAAATTGTAAAACCAGATGGAAACAAAGAAAAAAACAACCTCTACAATCTAAAGTGGGTTTCAAAGAACCATGAAGGTGACCAGGGCATTAGTAACTGTCTCAATTGTGAATTATGAACTGATTATAAGTATGATTTTTTGAAAAATCTTATTATTTTCAGACTAAATATACAATCTTGGAAATAATTAAATTTATTTTTATTTCAAGGGGAAGTTGCATGATCCAGATGGCATGGGGATTATTCCAAGGATAGTGCAAGATATTTTTAATTATATTTATTCCATGGATGAAACTTTGGAATTTCACATTAAGGTAATTCACTTTATATGGATGCCTAACTTGCAGTATGAAACTGGATGGCTAGCATATTGTAAAAGCAACAGACAAAAGCAATGAAAAGAAAAACTAAAGAAACATTACTTCTGAGGCCACTCACATATCTGGACAATTACAATAAATGGGCTCACAGAATGTCCTGGCCAAAGGCCTCAGGCAATAACCAAATCTTCAATGTGTTACAAAAAGCTGACAGATTATGACTAGATATCTCTCGCCTATAAACAACAACTGGAACCAAACCTACAAGTAGAAGGAGCCATCACAATACTATGCTCTACTTCCGAGCCCCTAAACTGATCCAGAAGCCTACCATGATTGGTAGTATCAAAAACTGTTGAGAGCCCAAGAATGACCAGGATGGATGCGCTGCCACAATCCCAATCTTGTTAGAGGTGATTCATAAGTCTGACCAGTGCCATGTCAGTACAGTCCCGACCTTGAACCCAATTGAAAAGGGGCCACTTTCTCCAGTGCCCCCAAAGTTGAAGCCTAACCATGTTCACAACAACCTTCCCTAAAACGTGTAGATGGGAGACAGAATGATAATTGAGGGGACCTTGCTGCTCTCTAAACTTGGTTGTTTTCTTGCAGATGTTTCATTATCCAAACTAGGTAACTTTATCAGTGCAAATAAGGGAGTGGGGGTTGCTCTCAATTTATATTCTAGTGGCTGTCCCTGTCAGTGTTGGTGGGGTTGGTCTTTTGTTGGGCTGTTTACTGTTAGCTTGTTTGGCAGTTCCTTGATTGGGGTGTTGTTTGCTTCTTGATTGTTGGTCTGATGTTAATCTTGGTGTTAATCTATGCTCATCTGGTTGTTGATTGCTGGTGGGGAGGTGTTTTGGTCTTTTTGTTCCCTTTTTGGCATGTTGACTGTCTCTTCTGCATAGTCTGTAGATGCTATTTATGTCTGTAGGTGTATTGATGGCTGATTTGTCAGAGTGTCATGCTTCCAGGGATTCTCTAGCATTTTTGGTCTAGGATGGTCTGGGTTTCCCAGTTTAAACTTGGTTAAGTTTGTCCATATGTTGTGAAATTTCATCATGTCTTCTGACTACTAGTTGGTGTTCATGGATGCACTCTGCTAGTCTTCTCCCTGTTTGTCCTACATAGTGGCTGTTGCAGTCTTTACACTGTATGTTGTAGATGAGTCCAGTTTTTTCTTCTGGGGCTGCTGGGCCTTTTGTTTTACTTAGGATGTTTTGGAGAGCTTTAGTTGGTTTGCATGCTACACTGATGCTATGTGGTTGTAATAGTCTGTTGGTGGTTTCTTAGATGTTTTTGATGTATGGCAGTGTTATCCTTTTTACAGCTTTTATAGAAACTAGACAACCAGATCAAGAGAACTCGCAGCAACCTCTCCAAGAAAGGCCAAATTACCAAAGAGGAACAGTGGCAGATGAGAAGCACTGGACCTATCCTCCCATGCTTATACAAATCCTTAGGTTCACTTTTAAACCAATTTCAAATATTTTGCGCAGAGTGACTTTAAAAAAACAGATTTCTTCCTTCTCAGTCTTTATATTTTTTAATATATTCCTTGTCCTTTTATTTTTCACTAACAATTCCCTCCTGCGCCATCTTTCTTCCTTTCTTTTAGTATAAACCGGAGTTAAAGATCATATACTTGCTGTTTCAAAATTCTCCTGCACAGCTCTGTCTGCATCCAAGTAATCCAAAATACAATGTTGATTGCAGGGATGGTTGCAGCATCCTGCTCTGTTCCAAAGCCTTGGAACAGAGGAGTCCCCGAGTCCAGAGCTAATTCAGGCTGCGGGGGGGCTCTCACCCTTCAACCCCCAGAATAACAATTCTAGGGGTCTAGGGGAGCTCTACCCCTACCTGAATGCTCCCCTCCCCTCTTTTCAGAAGGGGGGGTTTCTGAACTGCAAAACAGCTGATTGTCGCTGTTTTCGCAGTTCAACGGAGAACGGGGCTGTCGGTCGAAACAGCCGCCATCGACGGAGCCTTGCCACCCGGAAGTCCCTCCCTGGTATTCTTTTCATGGTGGCACATACGGTACAACTCTTCACATAGTTTTCCACATCTCGTTTTAGCCCCGGCCACCAAAATTGCTGGCAGATGAGGTGTAGAGTTTTTAAATATCTGAAGTGTCCACCCTGTTTTACATCATGGCTGTGTCTGAGAGCATTGAGACAGAGGGTTCCAGATAGATACAATTTCTCCCCCATGTACGCCAAACCATCCCTGCATGTTAGGGAGGTTTGATTATCTTTGAACCACTGATCGGTAAGGAGCTCTCGTTTTATCTTCTTCACTCCCAGGTCATCAGGATTAGGGGTTCTGCAAGGTGTGAGTTGTGCTGCAGGTTATGAACTGGGGATAATTGCCTCGTAGACCTCTTCACGTTCACTTTTGTACTGTGGCAGTTGGGATAGTGCATCAGCTAGGAAGTTTTTTCTTCCCGGTATGTACTTTAAAGTAAAGTTAAAATGGTTAAAGTACTGTGCCCATAGCACTTGCTTTGGGGACAATTTGTAAGGAGTTTTTAGTGCCTCTAAATTTTTGAGATCTGTCCATACTTCAAAAGGCACCTTGCTCCCTTCTAAATAGTGTTGCCAGTTTAATAGCCACCACCTTATTGCAAAGGCCTCCTTCTCCCAGACTGTCCATCTCCTTTCGCCTTCCATGAATTTCTTAGAGGTGTAGGCACAAGTTTGTAGGAATCCACATTTATTCTTTTGTAGTAACACAGCTCCGACTGCCACATCACTGGCAAATGCTTGAATTACAAAGGGCACCCCGGGGCAGAGGTGCTTCAGGACCGGTTCAGCCGCAAATAGTCATTTAAATTCTCAAAAACTTTCTGACAACTCATAGTCCATGCTAGTGGTTGGCCAGGTCATGGTTTTCGCCCTCCCTTACCCGTTTTGAGTAGTTCGGTAAGGGGTAGAGCAATCTCAGCAAAAGAGGGAATGAATTGATGGTAAAAATTGGCAAACCCTAGGAAGCTCTGGAGCTGTTTGCGAGTTTTTGGGAGCTGCCATTCAATTATTGTGTTCACTTTGGCTGGGTCCATTTCGATGCCCTCGTTGGAAATTCTATAGCCAAGATAATCTAATCGGGTTTGGTGAAATTCACTTTCGACAATTTGACATAAAGTTTGGCATTCAATAGTTTCTTTAACACTTCTCTGACCAGTCTTATGTGATGATTCATATTCGTACTGTGTATCAGAATGTCATCAAGATACACCAGAACCCCTTTGTATAGGTGTTCATGTAGGACCTCATTAATCAACTGCATAAATACGGCTGGGGCCCCCTGCAGTCCAAATGGCATGACTTTGAATTGGTAGCTTCCCAAGGGGCAGTTGAAGGCCATTTTCCACTCATCCCCCTCTTTTCTTGTCACCTGGTAATATGCTTCCCTCAGGTCTAACTTGGTGAAGATACTCCACTTCGCCAGGTTGGTTAGTAAGTCTTTCAGGAGGGGGAGAGGGTATTTATTTTCCACACTAACAGCATTTAGGCCCTTATACTCCACACAGAGACATAGAGACACATCTTTTTTTTCTTTGAACAACACAGGGGCTCCCACAATAGACTTGGCCCATTCAATGAATCCCTTTGCTAGGTTTCTATCCACATATCGCTGCATCTCCTCCATTTCAAGGGGGGACATAGCATACATTCTTGGTCGTGGAAGTTTGGCCCCCGGCAACAGTTCAATGGAACTATCATTGGGCCGGTGAGGAGGCAAGGTATTGCATTCTTTCTCAATAAATGCCTCTGCTAGGTCCCAGTATTCACTGGGGATGAGCGGCTCACCTGGTGTCCTTGAGGTAGCCATGTGCGCTTGTTCATTGGGTGGGCTAAAATCCCCTGTAACATCTGCTGAATCAATAGGGGGATCGGGCCCTATGGGTAGTCTCACAGTTCTCAATCCTTTCTCTCACCAGATAAACGGTTTCCATTTGTCGAACCAGGCTAATCCTAGAATCACAGTCTCAGTCATTTTTGGAGCCACCAGGAAGCGAATAAATTCCCAGTGCTCACCTATTTCTAGGCGCAGTGGCTCAGTTAATTGCGTGACTAAAGTCCCTCCCATCAGGGAGCCATCAGCTTGCTTGAACCTCACAGGTTTGCTCATATGCCCAGATTCATGGCAAATGGCAAACTAATGATGCATCGGGAGCATCCAGAATCAATTAGCACCTTTAAATCTACCTGTGTACCCAACTTAGGGATTATAAGCTTGGCAGGTAGCAAGAAAGGTGGGACGTGTCGGCTCACCATTGGGTCGTTCTCTCCGTAATCGCTGTCGAAAGAGGGTAGAACAGGGTTGGGTTCAGCCTGAGTTCCAGTGTTCTCCTGCGTGGGGGATGTGACCTGGGCAACAGGTCCCTGAGTCATCCAGTTGGATTTCTCTCCCATTAGCCACTGTGCAGGTTTCTTTCTCACTACTGGTCCTGATCTGTTCTGCTGTTGGGAGAAGGTAACTGGGCATTTCGCTGCTTGATGACCCTGCTGTCCGCATCGGAAACACTTAAATGCCGGGCTTTCAGGTGGCCTGGATCTTTCAGCCAACACAGTAGCTGGAGATTTTCCTGGGGGTGAATGTTCTGTACCAGCCTGCTACCATCCCTGCAGAAAAGGCAGGGACAACCCCTTTTACAAGAAGGCAAGAGGCTGGAATTACGCCTTCCAAATTTATTGCTACAAAAACAAATAGAACAAGACACGAACCAAGAAACAGGAGCTTTTCAAGCAGTTGCCTTCAGCAAACCAGCCCTCCCATGCATTCCCCCTTAAATACAGTTCAGGGCGTGGCTTCTCTCTGCCTCCTTCCGAGGAGCCCCATTGCCTTCCTCTGTTTACTCCTGATTGACTGCCTCCTGCGTCGGGCGTCCTTGAACAGGGCCAGCTGTGGGTCATCTTCATCCACGCTGTCAGGCTCACACAGCTGGGTCTGCGTCATGACCAGATGAGAGGGGCCTGGCTGGGGGCTCTCATCAAGCTGTCCAATCCCCTCAGCAAGCTCTTCAACACCCCCTTCCTCCTCCTCCTCTGAGTTGTCTGACCCAACTGCCGTACCCACAGGCTGACCCTGAATTACAACACTATCCCGCACCGCAGGGCCCTTCCCCCGGGTCCACCGATTCGGATGCGGTCAGGATGGAAATTGTTCATGAAAAGCGGTCACCAACGCAGGAGCATGAACGGCGGTCGCGTCTTCCCAGGTGAAGTCCTCTGGTCCGTAACCTTTCCATTCAATCAGGTACTGGAAACGACTTTTCAGCCAACGGGAATCCCTGATGCTGGTGACCTTGTACTCGGGGGTGCTGCCTCCATCATGAGGTCCTGATGGGGGAGGTTCTGCTCGGCGGAGTGGACAGGCCGGTTGCTCGGGGACCAACAGAGACCGATGAAAGACTGGGTACACGTGCAGGGAACGTGGCAGAGTTAAGCGATAGGCGACCGGATTGATGACAGCCTCGACTGGGAACGGTCCTAAATATCGGTGATCTAACTTTCTCACCGGCCGTGTTGATGGTAGGTTCCTGACCCGATCTCCCACCGATAGTGGAGGCGTATCCCGTCTTGACCGATCAGCAAACCTTTTGTAATCGGCCTTGGCCTTCTCTAACTGACGTCGCACCAATCGATGGATTGCCTGTAACTCTGCCATGAAGTTGTTCGCTGCCGGCTCCGGTGTTTTGCTGCAGATTGACGTAGCAGCGCAGATATTGTTCCAGGATACCAATGACCTTCTCGGTTCCCCCGTCAGTTTGAGGATGATGTGCGGACGAGAGGCAAATCTTGATATCCAACGCATGCATCAACTCCTGCCAGAAGCGGGCTGTAAACTGGGGCCCCCTATCAGAGACGACTCTATCAGGGAGGCCGTGCAGCTGAAACACCTGCTGAATGAACATACGACTTGTGGCGCGGGCTGACGGTAAGCCGCGACAGGGGATGAAGTGCGCCATCTTGGTCAGCATGTCCACCACCACATACACTGTCGTAAAACCAGAGGATGGGGGTAAATCCATCAGAAAGTCCATGGACACAGCCCCCCAGGGTCTTTTGGGTGTCGGCAAGGGCTGCAGTAATCCAGGCGGGGCCCCTGTCGCTGACTTGGCCTGCCTTCATGGGATGCAGGAAGTGACATAGGACTGGACGTCGTGTCAGACTCGGGGCCACCAGAAGGTACGGGAGACCAGGTTCATTGTCTTGAACAGGCCAAAATGCCCCGCCGCCGGGTTATCGTGACACTGGCTGAGGATCAGTCCCCTGAGTGGCCCTCCCGGAACGTAGAGCTGGTCACGATAATACAAGAGTCCATCCGTGACCGTCCAAGGAGAATCTGGCCCCACCTCCTCCTTTCGCTGAGCCACCCACACCTCCTGCTGCTGTGCCTCCCGGATCCGAGCCCGTATATCAACCGGCTCCTGCACCGCAGCAAAAGACTCGACGGGGATCACTGTCCTGGACAGAAGCTTGTCTTCCACTCAGGAATATTCGGGCTTCCTGGACAGAGCATTCGCTCTTTGATTGTGCCCGCTAGGTATGTACCGAACTCGGAAGTCGAACCTCGCAAAGAAAAGAGACCACCGGATCTGGCGTTGGTTCAAATTCCAAGCGGTCTGCTGGCTTTCCAAATTCTTATGGTCCGTCCAGACCTCGATTTGATGCCGCGCTCCCTCCAGATGATTCCTCCAGGCCTCAAATGCGACTTTGATGGCCAGCAGCTCCTTCTCCCAGATTGTATAATTGCGCTCCGAAGGGTTCAGTTTTCGTGAATGGTACGCGCAAGGGAAGAGGGTACCGCTGGGCGTCGTTGCCTGGAGTAACACCGTCCCAATGGCAATGTCGGAGGCGTCCGCCTCCACGACAAACGGCCCTTGCGGGTCAGGATGCTTCAAGATGGGCTCCTTCATGAAGGCTTCCTTCAAAGTCTGGAAAGCCTGTTGTTCTGGAGCGTTCCACTGGAACCGAGTCTTCTTCTGCAGGAGCCGGGTGAGGGGGGCTGTCAAGGCAGCAAACCCAGGGATGAAAGTTCGGTAATAGTTGGCGAACCCAAGAAGTCGCTGAACATCCTTCACGCGACGCGGGGGTTGCCAACTCTGCAAAGACTCAACCTTACTCGGCTCCATGGCGATGCCCTCAGGAGAAATGCGGTGACCCAGGAAATCGATGGTCACCCGGTAGAACTGGCACTTCTCCAACTTGGCAAACAGCCGATGTTCTCGGAGTCGCTGCAGGACCTGATGGAGATGCTGATGGTGCACCTCACGCGACGGGGAGTAGATCAGGATGTTGTCCAAGTAGATCACGACAAACTGATCCAACAAATCCCGGAAAATGTCGTTCATGAAATGTTGAAACAGCGGGGGCGTTGGTCAGGCCAAACGGCATCACCGTGTACTCAAAATGTCCATAGCGAGTACCAAACGCCATCTTCCACTCATCACCCGGCCGAACCCTGACGAGGTTGTAAGCTCCACGCAGGTCCAGTTTTGTGAAGATCTTAGCCTCCCGGAGTCGGTCCAAGAGTTCGGGGATGAGGGGCAGCGGGTAACGATTGCGCACCGTGATGGCATTGAGTTTCCTACAATCGCAGCAAAGCTGCAATTCGCCCGACTGCAGACACTGGCGAGGACGAGGGCCGGATGAAACCGCGAGCCAAATTCTTCTCCAGAAAGTCCCGCAATGCAGCCAACTCGGGGTCCGACATGGAGTACAAACGCCCCACTGGGACAGGCGCATCAGGGACTAAATCAATGGGGCAGTCATACGGCCTGTGCAGGGGTAATTGATCTGCCTCTGTCTCGCTGAACACATCAGCAAAGTCGGACAATTCGGGAGGCAAGGAAACCCCTGGGGAACCCTCCACCTGGCCGGTACAGATATGGCGGGAGTGGTCCACACACTGCAATCTTGGGAAGGTGACCAAGTTCTGTGACCAATAGATCTGTGGGTCATGCGCCCGGAGCCACGCCAGTCCCAAGACCACGGGGAAATGCAGATCTGAGGTGATATAGAACTGGATGGCCTCCACATGGGAACTGATAGCCATACATAATGGTTGCGTGGCGGCCGTAATTGGCCCAGACAGGAGCACTCGACCATCGATAGTCTCCACTAACATGGGTGGATCCACCGGGCACTGGGGAACAGCCCATTTGGCCACAAATGCTGAGTCCATAAAATTTGTGGTGGCCCCAGAGTCAATTAAGGCATGGACTGGAATCCCCTCTGGCTTGCCAGGAAGGATCAGACGTGCCTCCAATATCAGATGCTGTGGAGGTCCACAGGCAGCATCGGAAAGACGTCGCTCAGTGTTGTTGTGGGATGCCCGATCTATCACACCGTCTAGATCGGGCTCGGGGTGTTTCCCGACAGAAAAGTAGGGGACTTTCTCGGGGCAGACTCGGTCACTGATGCCCGCTGTCGCTTCTTTGGGCAAAAAGCAGCCAAATGCCCAGGGTCCCCACAGTAAAAACACAACCCCCCCGATCGTCGTCTGTTCATTTCAGTCACCGATAGACGAGACCTGGTGGCACCCAGCTCCATTGGCTCCTCCCTTTGAACTGGGGGCTCACGCACAACAGGGGCTGCAGGGGTCTGTGGGGTGGCACGGTGACTCCTTCGCTGCT
This sequence comes from Vipera ursinii, assembly GCF_947247035.1. Classification (NCBI taxonomy): domain Eukaryota; kingdom Metazoa; phylum Chordata; class Lepidosauria; order Squamata; family Viperidae; genus Vipera; species Vipera ursinii. Next base: position 16,583,273 of record NC_139522.1, read on the forward strand.
GCAACCGAGCATCGATCCGCAGGCAGAGATGGATCAGCCCATTCAGGTCTGAGGGAATATCCACACGGGCCAGCTCATTCAACATCTCCTCCAACAATCCATCCTGGAAGGCATCCACGAGCGCAGCCTCATTCCAGGCGGAATCCTGGCTAAGCAGCCAAAAATCGCTGATATAGCCCTGTTTACCCTGTTTGCCCTGTTTACCCTGTTTACCCTGCCTCAGAGCTTTCAGGCGTCGAGTAGCAGTCTGCGTCTTAATAGGGTCCTCATACATCAGACGCATATGATCACAAAACCCCACAAAGTTGTCCAACAATGGGCTAGGTTGAGCCAGCAGAGGCGTGCCCCTACGAGCTGCATCACCCGAAAGAAGGCTTAACACAAACCCCACCTTATCCCGGTCAGTGGGGAAATCAGCTGCTCTCACGCTGATAAAGAGCTGGCATTGTCCCAGGAAAGCAGGAAACAGTTCTGGATTGCCAGTAAATTTATCTGGCATTGCAACTTGGCATTTTCTCCTGGGTGGGGGTGATGGTGGGGGTGCAGCATGAACCTGAGCTTGCAGTTGAGCCACCTGAGCTGCCAGCAAAGTGAGTTGCTGGGTGAGCTGGGCATTCTCAGCACGTAGCTGCTCCATAATATTAGTAAGGGGTGGGAGGCTGAAGGCAAACTGTTCTGTACCAGCCTGCTACCAGCCCTGCAGAAAAGGCAGGGACAACCCCTTTTCAAACGGCAAGAGGCTGGAATTACTCCTGCCACATTTATAGCTACAAAAACAAACAAGACACAAACCAAGAAACAGGAGCTTTAAGAAACACGAACTATCCAAGCGGTTGCCTTCAGCAAACCAGCCCTCCCCACACATTCCCCTTATATAGAGTTCAGGGCATGGCTTCTCTCTGCCTCCTTTTGAGAATCCCCATTGCCTTCCTCTGTTTACTCCTAATTGACTGCCTCCTGCATCGGGCGTCCTTGAACAGGGCCAGCTGTGGGTCATCTTCATCCACGCTGTCAGGCTCACACAGCTGGGTCTCCGTGGTGACCAAGTGGGAGGGGCCTGGCTAAGGTCTCTCATCAGTAAGATCTTCAACCCCCTCAGCAAGTTCTTCAACACCCCCCTCCTCCTCCTCTGAGTCATCCGACCCAACTGCCGAACCCACAGGCTGACCCTGAATCACAACAGTCGCTTCTTTGGGTAAAAAGCAGCCAAATGTCCAGGGTCCCCGCAGTAAAAACACAACCCCTCCGATCGTCATCTGTTCATTTCAGTCACCGATAGATGAGACCTGGCGGCACCCAGCTCCATTGGCTCCTCCCTTTGAACTGGGGGCTCACGCACAACAGGGACTGCAGGGGTCTGTGTGGTGGCACGGCGACTCCTTCGCTGCTGCAACCGAGCATCGATCCGCAGGCAGAGATGGATCAGCCCATTCAGGTCTGAGGGAATATCCACACGGGCCAGCTCATCCAACATCTCCTCCGACAATCCATCCTGGAAGGCATCCACGAGCGCAGCCTCATTCCAGGCGGAATCCTGGCTAAGCAGCCGAAAATCGCTGATATAGCCCTGTAGGGGGCGTTGACCCTGCCTCAGAGCTTTCAGGCGACGAGTAGCAGTCGGCGTCTTTATAGGGTCCTCATACATCAGACGCATATGATCACAAAACCCCACAAAGTTGTCCAACAATGGACTAGGTTGAGCCAGCAGAGGCGTGCCCCAACGAGCTGCATCACCCGAAAGAAGGCTTAACACAAAACCCACCTTATCCTGGTCAGTTGGGAAATCAGCTGCTCTCACGCTGATAAAGAGCTGGCATTGTCCCAGGAAAGCAGGAAACAGTTCTGGAGTGCCTGTAAATTTATCCGGCATTGCAACTTGGCATTTTCTCCTGGGTGGGGGTGCAGCATGAACCTGAGCTTGCAGTTGAGCCACCTGAGCTGCCAGCAAAGTGAGTTGCTGGGTGAGCTGGGCATTCTCAGCATGTAGCTGCTCCATAATATTAGTAAGGGGTGGGAGGCTGAAAGCAAACTGTTCTGTACCAGCCTGCTACCGGCCTTGCAGAAAAGGCAACCCCTTTATAAACGGCAAGAGGCTGGAATACGTCTGCCAAATTTATTACAAAAACAAACAAAACACATACCAAGATACAGGAGCTTTGAAACACTATCGGAGCGGTTGCTTTCAGCAAACCAGCCCTCCCCAAACATTCCCTTTATAAAGAGTTCAGGGCATGGCCTCTCTTTGCCTCCTTCCGAGAAGTCCCACAGCCTTCCTCTGCTTGCTCCTACTTGACTGCCTCCTGCGTCGGGCGTCCTTGAACAGGGCTAGCTGTGGGTCATCTTCATCCACACTGTCAGGCTCACACAGCTGGGTCTCCATGGTGACCAAGTGGGAGGGGCCTGCCTGAGGGCTATCATCAGCAAGATCTTCAACACCCCCCTCCTCCTCTGAGTCGTCGTCCGACCCAACTGCCGAACCCACAGGCTGACCCTGAATCACAACAAGCACCTGCAACATAACACCCCGGACTTATAGCAGAGCTGGTGATGAAGGAAGGTTGACATGGAAGGGGAGCAAAATCTACATCCCAGCCAGCCAAAGGACTTCAATCCTACAGCGAAGTCACGACACAAAGGCGCCTGGGCATTTTGGGTTTGTAAAAACTCTCCACCTGGTAAAAAGGCAGTTTTGGTTGCCAAAGATGAAAAAGGACATAGAGGCGTATGGGGCCAGCTGCCCCGTGTGTGCCTCAATGAAACAACTGCCTGGGGAGCCCCCCCGGTTGCTACAACCAGTAGCCAACCCCACTACCCCGTGGGAAGAGATCTCTATGGACTTTATTGTAGAGTTGCTAGAAAGTGCTGGAAACACTGTGATTTGCACTGTCATTGATTTGTTCTCCAAGCAGGCCCACTTCGTGGCATGTTCCAGGATCCCTTCAGCCCAGTTTTTGGCTAAATTTTTTGTGCAACACATATACCAGTTACATGGGGTCCCGAAACATATTATCTCTGACCAAGGAGTACAGTTCACTTCAAAGTTCTGGTGGGAGTTCCTGAAGCTGATAGGTTCCTCCCAGGGACTTAGCTCCACCCACCATCCTCACACAAATGGAGCCTGTGAACTTACGAACTCAATCTTCAAACAATATGTGAGATGTTATGTAAACTACCAGCAGACCAATTGGGCTGAGCTCCTGCCATTTGCAGGAGTGGCATATAATAATTCCATGCATAGCTGCACTGGGTTTATCTCATTCAAGGTGACTACTGGGGTGGAAGAGAAGCCATCATCAGCCTTGCTGGCGGAGTGGATGGATACTTTTAGAGCCACATGTGTTGCACTGCATAGGGCACTAGAGAAAGCCAGGGAAACCCATACAAAGCAAGCTGATAAAAAGAGGGCACTACAAAGGGAGTTCAGAGTGGGAGACAGGGTATACCTGTCCACCAGGTTTCTGAACCTCAGGTAGTCGTGTAAAAAGCCCCAAGTACATAGGACCTGTCAAGTTTCCGACGTATGGGCTTTTCAAGTGACTCTGAGGCATTGTTTACCTTAAAAGTCCTTTATTAGCCTAATACACCGGCAAATGCTTGCTTGAAGGAAGCTGGAATCTGAAATCTCCGTCCCTAGCACAATATAATTAAACACAATTCTTCACCTTTCTAATTTTGTCATTAATCATATTCTCCAATTAATTTAAAGAATCAGTTTCCCTTCCGTTAGAAAAACTGCCAAAGTCTTATCTTCTTTAGAGAGACAAATGGCCTTCAAAGTGCATTCGTACTCTTCCCTCCCACCAATTTTAAACTAAAACAATACACAAGTCTTAAAGCAACACACAAGTTTAACATATGAAATAGCTACTCCTTCATCTCTTGTCAAGCAATAACATTCGATGTTAGCAGCGTTGACAGGACCTTTCCCCATTACTCAGATTGTAAATCTGGTGATGGTAGAGCTGAAGTTGCCAAAAAGCCTTAAGATGCATTCATCCAGTATTTCACTGCAGTCTGTTAAAGCCTTTCAGTAGCTCAGTACTTAGATCGCCCACTGAACCCCCTCCTCCTCTCAGCTTAGTAAGCGGAGAGGAGCACTTCAAGATTCAGGACATCCTGGACTCAATAAGGCACAAGGAGAAACTACAGTATTTGGTTTATGGAAGGGGTATCCCCTAGCAGAGGCAGAAAGGGTAGAAGCAAAAGATGTAGACTTGTTCGTAAGTTCCATGCTAGATATCCGAACCAACCCAAATAGAACGGGACACCTTGCTAGGTGGTACTCAAATGTTGCCATATCCTAAAAGTGGTACAATCGGTGAAAAGGTTGAAAAGCCCTGCTCTATGGGGTGCTCTAACTGATTCTTTTTTTTTATTATGGTGAAGGTGTTATACCTGATCCATATTTGGGGTTGTGTGGCTAGGAGTGCTATCAATTCTAGGCATTGCATTATGACCTCCGCTATGAGTCCTGAAAAAGGTAATCCCATAGGTGTACCTTTGAATTGTTGATACGTTTGTCCACCAAATTGAAAATATGTGGTTGTTAGGCAGAGGTTAATCAGACTGGATGAAGAAGCATGCCAGACTTGTGCATTTTGTGGGGTCCATAGGGGAGAAACAAAGTTGCAAGCTGTGTGGAAAAGTGAAAGTGCACAACGAAGATTAATTGGGTGTCAAAATGGCCTCTAAATCAGCTAAAGCTTCTGCTCCTAGAAGTACTGGTGCATCACCAGTTCAACATTCTTCATTACAGGCACTGATGCCACCCCCTGCGGTACCTGCACCTGCATTAACATTAAAAGATTTACAAGATGCTTTAAAAAATCAATCTCAGCAAATATCTGAACTTATTAATGAGAAGAATAAAGAAATACGAGAGGACATTTTAGTGGCCTTTCAGCGGCTGGCAGTTTGCATTGAGCGTTTGGATGTGTATCAAAATAATTTGAGATTGGATGCTAAAATGTCAGAACCTGAGAATAAAATAGATAAGACTGAGGATGAGGTGGTTATGATACAATATAGAGATATGGAGTTTGCTTTGAGGATAAGAGGATTGAAAGAGGATCCAAAGGAAAATTTTAAAGTGTTACTGGCAGAAGCCCTGGTACTGATTTTGGGCTGTCAAGCGGAAGAAATTATAAGGGATATAGATAAAATATTTTGTGTTAACTCTTGGATTGCCAGGCAAAGGAAACTACCTAGAGATGTGGTTGTTTATTTTACAAAGAGATCGATCAGAAATGTGATTATCCAAGCTTTTTATCACAATAGATTTAAAGTTGCTGATCAAGAAGTTTTAACCTTGAAAGAAATTCCACCAAGAATTTTAAGAAAAAGGAAAGAATTTACTTTTTTGGCAGATGAATTAAAGAAACGGCACGAGACTTTTATTCTAATATACTGAAAGCAGGTTCTCCGCCATCCCCAGAATTTAAAGGAAGGAAGGAAGATGGAGGGCGACAGACACAAATGGAGAGTATACAGGGAAATGAAGAAGTCATCTCGCGGATGGTTAAAGAACTTCAGCAAACTTTGGAAACTGTGCAGCCCCAGGCATCGTTAGAAGAGGTTAAGGAAAAAAGAATGACGCGGGCTTCAACCAGACGAATAAGACAAGAACAAGAAGAACAGAAATCCACAATTATATCTCAAGAATCTACTTATAGTGAAGCAGTGGGGGGAGCGAGACCGAAGAGGCAGGTGCTTGTGGTTTTGCAAGATGTGCTCCGAAAGCTTCAGGTCGCAAAACATGGCGACAAAGTTTCTAACCTGGAATGTTAATGGCTTAAACTCCCCGCAAAAGTGAAGGAAAGTATTTCAGTATTTGAAACAATTTAAAAATGAAGTTGTGTGCTTACAGGAAACACACATTCGTGTATCAGACCAAAAATATTTGATAAATTCCAGACTGGGTGTACAGTTTAGCACGTCTGCTTTAGATAAGAAAAATGGAGTAGTTATTTACGTAAAGAAGAATTTAACAGCCAATTTAATTAAAGCTGATAAACAAGGAAGATATGTTATAATTGAACTTTTAATAGAAGGCAAGAAAATACTTTTAGTTGGACTATATGCACCTAATCAACAACAAGGAGAATTTTATAAATTTTTACATAATAAAATAATTCAATGGGATTATAAATCATGTATTTTGATGGGAGATTGGAATGGAGTCCTGGACGCACAGAAAGACAAAAAAGGTATTTTTAAATGTACTCCAAATCATGCCAGATTGCCTAAATCTTTTTTTGAGATGAAAGATGATTTGGAATTGAGAGACGTTTGGAGAGAATGAAATCTGGAAGAAAAAGATTTTACCTTTTTTTCTGATCGACATCAATCCTTTTCTAGGATTGATTTTGTATTAACTACTAATGATTTTTTTCTAGGGTTAAGAAGATCAAGATATGTCCAAGAACTTTATCAGATTATAGTCCAGGTTGGTTGGAATTGGATAAGGAGAGGAAAGGTAGAAGATCTTGAAAATTAAATGAAAATTTGTTTAGATATCAAGAGAATGTGGATAAATGTAAAAAAACAGATGACAGAATTTTTTAATATAAATATGCATAAGGGTACTCCTATTGAAATGGTTTGGGATGCAAGTAAAGCATATATGAGAGGAGTGTTAATATATTTGAATAATAAATATAGACGTAGATTGGAATACAAGCGTAAAGAGTTAGAGGAGGAAATCAAGAGGAAAGAGAAGGCTCTAACTTTGAATCCATCTGATAAGAGGGTGAAAGAAGCAATTACTTTGTTAAGAGGTCAGTTTAATATGTTGATGGCAGATCAAGTGGCATCTAACCTGCGGTATGTTAAACACAATACTTTTTGTAATGCTAATAAGCCGGGTAGGTGGCTAGCTTATTTGTTAAGGAAAAAACAAAGGTCACGCAACATAGATAAGATAGAATATAAGGGTAAAGAGATGTTTCAGCAAAATTATATTAAAAAGGCTTTTGTTGAATTTTATTCTAAATTATATGCTAGGGATAGAATTCAAAGTTTAGATATAGATAGATATTTACAAGAAGTGAATATCCCTGTACTTACACAAGAGCAAAGGGAAGGGATGAATCAATTGATAAATGCTGAAGAAATTATTTTGGCAATTAAACAATTAAAAGTGGGTAAAGCACCAGGAACAGATGGTTTGACTGCCATTTATTATAAAAATTTACAGTTAGAAATGGTGGAACCTCTAAAAGAGTTATTTAGAACAATTCAATCTGGAGGAGAAGTGCCTCCATCATGGAAAACAGCTTTTATATCGTTGATTCCAAAGGAAGATCAAGATCTTACCCAAACCAAAAATTATAGACCAATATCGCTTTTAAATACTGATTATAAGATATTTGCAAAACTTTTAGTAAATAGATTAATGAAGGTTATGCAGCAAATGATTCATAGATTTATAAGTGGTAGACAAATGAAAAATAATGTGAGACATATTGTAGATTTATTGGAATTTTTCGAGAGAAATAACCAGGTCTCTGCAGCGCTGATCTTTTTGGTTGCTGAAAAGGCCTTTGATCAATTGAATTGGCAATTTTTATTCAAAGTATTAGAGAAGATGGAGTTTGGGGATGAGTTTTTACAACCTATTAAAGCAATATATCAGAAGCAAACAGCTCAAATAATAGTTAATGGTAGTTTGACAGAAGCATGTAATATTGAAAAGGGTACAAGACAGGGGTGTCCGTTGTCACCTTTGTTGTTTGTTCTAACATTGGAAATATTATTGATTAAGATACGTGATTCAAATAAAATTAAGGGAATTAATATAAGAGATCAAGATTATAGATTGAGAGTGTTTGCGGATGACCTGATTATTACATTAAGTCAACCGACTCAGTCGGTTGTAGACCTGATGGAGATAATATTGTTATATGGAAAACTTTCTGGATTTAAGATAAATACACAAAAAACTGAAATATTGTCTAAAAATATGACCACGGAACAAAAGGTAGTCTTAGAAAAATTAACAGGATTTTTTTTAATTGAAAAGTTATTCTTTGAGTCATAGGTTCTTCTACTATAGCCAAGGGTTGCACAGTTTCAGAAAATTGCTGTTTCTCTTGTGACTGTCGCTCTCCTTCATCCTTTCCTTCTTTATCTTCTGAAGATGGCGATGAACCTGCTTTCAATACATTAGTATAAAAATCTTGTGCCTTCAAAACTGTATTAAGATGGTATCTTATTCCAGCATAATTCACCACAATCCCCATTGGTATCTCCCATCTGAACTGAAGCTGTTGTTTTTTTCAATTCTTCTGCCAAAAAAGCAAAATCTTTTCTTTTTCTCAAAACTTTTGGGGGAATCTCTTTCAGAATCAAAACCTCCTGACCAGCAATTTTAAATCTCTTATTATAAAAAATTTGAATAATCTCATTTCTTATCTTTCTCTTCGTAAAATACACCACCACATCTCTTGGCAATTTCCTTTGCCTGGCAATCCAAGAGTTAACACTAAAAACTTTATCTATCTCGCCCAAGAAATCTTTGGGTTGAAACCCCAAATTAGGTGCCAGGGCATCCACCAGCATCTCTTGCAAATTCTCCTGAGGATTCTCTTTCAAACCTCTGATCCTCAGAGCAAACTCCATATCTCTGTATTGTATCATCACAACCTCTTCTTCCGTTTTATCCATTTTATATTCAACTTCACCCATTTTGGCCTCCAACATCAGATTATTTTGTTTCACTTCTTCCACCCGTTCATTCAGAGTCTCAATACAACCTGCAAGGCCCTGAAGTGCTAACAGAATGTCCTCCCGCATTTCTTTGTTCTTATCCTCAATAAGCACAGCCACCTGTGCAGTTATTTTTTCAGACTAAGTTGCTAAAGCCACTTTTAAAGCATCTTGTAAGTCCTTTAAAGTTACAGGTGGAGCAGCTGCGGGGGATGATGTCAAAGATTGCAATCCAGATTGTTGAACAGGCGATGTCCCTGCACTTTTAGTAACAGGGATTCTAGGAGGCTTAGAAGCCATTTTATAACCAATTAACTCTCCGTACACACTTTCACTTTTCTTCTCCTTTAACAGCTTGAACCAAATCTTGTAAATTTAAACAGGTCAAATTTAAAGTCCAATTCCTCCTCAATATCCCAGCAAACACTTTCACTATAAAAGAAGTGAGAGAGGAAAGAAAAAAACCCCTTCGCTTCTTATATATATAAAAAAATCTTCTCTCTTTTCCCTGTTCACTCAGGCGCCATTTTCCCTTTCTTTTCCAAGTAGTTATTGAGACGGAAAAAAAAGGGTTTTTTTAAGAGTTAAAGCCTTGTACTTGCTGTTTAAACGACTCCTGTATCCGCTCTGCTGCAACAATGTTTCTAGATGTCAATCAGATCCGGCAGGAGTGGATTCACCGTCTTGTTCTGCTGATAGCAGAAGAGTCCTCCGCTCCGGAGATTCCCAGGCTTTGGAGGAGCTCTCACCCTTCAAACCCCAGAACAATCATTCTGGGGCTCTAGGGGAGCTCTACCCCCTACCTGGGAACTCCCCCTCCCCTCTTCACCCAAGGAGTGGGGTTTTCATGCTGCGGAGCAGCTGATTGTCGGCTGCTCCGCAGTTTAAACAGCAACAAAGGACCGGTGGTCGATTCCGAACGTCCGCGATGCTGGAGAGCCACTCGGAAGTCCTAGAAAAATTAACAGGGTTTGAAATAGTTAAAAAGATTAATTATTTGCGGGTATATCTTTCAGTTTTAAATGCAAAATTATATAAAAATAATTATGAATTGTTATGGTTAAAAATACAAAAGGAGTTAGATAGCTTGAAAAAATTACAATTGTCTTTATTGGGAAGAATCACAGCAGTGAAAATGAATGTTTTACCAAAATTTTTATTTTTGTTTCAACTGATACCTATACTCAAAAAAGATTCAAATTTGGAAGAATGGCAGAAAGGTATTAATAAATTTGTTTGGGCAGGGAAAAGATCAAGAGTAAAATTTAAGATAATGCACGATGAACGTGAAAGAGGTGGTCTTAAAATGCCCAATTTTAAATTATATTATGAGGCTGCGGCTTTATCATCAATTAGTGATTGGTTTAACCTAACACAAAGGAGATTACTGAATATTGAAGGATCTGATTTATTATTTGGTTGGCACGGATTTTTATTGTATGATAAGAAGGTGGATAATATTTTTAAGACACATATATTAAGGTATGCCCTGTTGCGAGTTTGGAAAAAATATCGACATAAGCTAAATTATAAAATACCAATTTGGGCAATACCTAAACATGCAATAGAAAATATAAGTGTGGGATTCAAACATGATGTGACTACATATAAAGATATTCTTAGAATGGAAAGGAATGTATGGCAATTAAAGCCATTCAATATTTTAAAAGAAGAAAGAATAGTGCGGACTTGGTTTCAGTATGGTCAGGTACAAGCTATATGGAAGGAGGATCAGAAAGTTGGTATTTCGACAACCGATGAAAATTTGGTTAAACAAATAAGAGATCCAGCGCATATAAGGAGGATATATAATGCACTGATAGAAATAGATTCAGAAACTTGCTAAAGATTGCATGATAAAATGGGCCCAGAATTTTCAGGAGCCCATAACGATGGATATCTGGGAAACGATATGGGTCAGAAATGTGAAATTTACACAGGCAAAAAATTTAAGAGAGAATTTTTATAAGATGTTTTATAGATGGCATTTAGACCCCCAAAATAGCATGTATGTATCCGAATTATGAGCCTAAATGTTGGAGGTGTGGTTGTGATGATGCAACCTATTATCATATATGGTGGACTTGTAAAAAAGTTAAAGCTTTTTGGATTAAAATTTGGTGGAATATGCAGAAGATATTTAAGAAAAAGATAAGGTTTTCTCCACAGTTATTTCTGTTGGGTATTACTACAGATTGTACTGTTATAGATACTAAATTGATGTTAAATTTAATTACGGCAGCAAGACTCTTGGTAGCGCAATATTGGAAGAAGGAGGAACTGCCTACTATAGAAGAGTGGACTTTAAAAGTTTCAAACCTGGTGGAAATGGCAAAGATTTCAGCATATTTGAAAGAACACTCGCAAAAGAGATATATTTTGGAATGGAGAAGATGGATCGATTATATTCAGAATAAATATGCAACTAGAAAGTTTCATTTAGTATATGAATAAGAATTAGTATTATATGATGCATTATTAGTTAGTTATTATTATTTAGTTATTTAGTTATGTTAAGAGGAGTTAAAGTGCGATAGAATTTAAAGTGTCTTTTTTAGTTGGTTAGCATATTTTAGCTTAGGTTGGTTAAAGTTTATACCTTGTATTCAGCTCTGGAAAGTCGGGGGGAGGGGGAGGGAGGGAGTTTATGTTTTTAAAAATGTATTTTAAAACTTTTCAATAATAAAAAAAGAATACCAGGGAAAACCCCTGGGCTACTTCAGTCGGTAGCCGACCCTTCTCAACCATGGGAAGAAATAGCTATGGACTTTATTGTAGACCTACCCAACAGTAGAGGAAATACTGTCATCTGGACTGTGATAGATCTGTTTTCAAAGCAGGCTCACTTTATCCCCTGTAAAGGACTCCCATCTGCATAACGACTGACTAAATTGTTCCTGAAACATATCTACCAACTGCATGGCGCCACTAAGCGAATAATTTCAGATAGAGGAGTGCAGTTCACAGCGAAAGTTTGGAGGAATTTCCTTAAATTAATTGGATCATCTCAAAGCTTATCATCTGCTTTTCATCCAGCTACCAATGGGGCTGCAGAATCCGCTAAGAAAATGGTGGAGCAATACCTCAGATGCTATGTTTCCTACCAACAGACAAACTGGACTGACCTCCTCCCTTTTGCCGAGGTGGCCTACAATAATTCTGTTCACAGCAGCACTGGCTACACGCCTTTCAGAGTAGCCACAGGAAAAGAGTTCAACCTGATGCCTGAATATCCTCAAGTGCCCTCCGCTTCCCAGACACTTGATCAATGGGTGAGAGGTTGGGAAGATGTTTGGAGAAACACAAAAACGGCATTAAAAAAGACTTCTGAGACTTATAAAAAACAGGCTGATAAAAAGAGGGCTCCCCAAAGGACATTCCAAGTTGGGGAAAAGGTTTATCTGTCAAATATTTACGTCTCAAATTACCCAGCAAGAAATTGGGACCAAAATTCTTGGGGCCTTTCCCCATTGTGAAAATCATCAACCTGGTCACAGTAAAATTGAAACTCCCCAGACGTTTGGGGAAAATTCACCCGGTGTTCCATTGTAGCTTACTGAAACATTTTCTAGCCTCCACTTTAAGACCTCCCCCTAAGAAAGCACCTGGACCCCTCGTAGTAACGGGTCAGACCCATTATGAAGTTAAACGTATTCTTGACTCTAGAATCTTTAAGGGAAAATTGCAGTACCTAGTACAATGGAAAGGATACCCATTGTCTGAAGCCATTTGGGTGAAATCTACTGATGTGAAAACTGACAGACTTATCAAAAAACCTTTTGATAATGAGAAACACCCCAACAAACCAAAAGCCAGCTCCTAACTTGTGTTTGTTTACATTACAGGAACTGTTCTTTTGTAAGGGGGACCGGATGTCAATGCTGCAAACTGACATGTTTTTGCACTGACAATATAAGAGACAGCCTGTTACTTTAATTGCTTCGCTTGGGTGGGGGGGGAAGTTAACCAGATGTTTTGAGAAGATAAGAAAGCCCGCGTACAGAATGGGAAGTGAAACTTCATATGTAAAACTAATTGGATAATGTGATTTATGACGTGTAGATAAGAGCGGGGATTGTGTGTTACGATGGGTTTGGGGGGGAGGAGATTTCAGATTCTGGCATCCCTCCATGAGTGCCGATGTTTCATTACATTATTAAGACCTTTTAGATAAATGCTTGCATTTTGTTTGAACTGTCTCATTTATCGGAACCATGAGAGCAGTTAAATGCTGTCTTCTATTTGTCCTCCTCTTTTATCCTCACTCTGTAGTATGCCTCCCTGAGGTCCAACTTGGTGAATATCCTCCTCTTTGCTAGGTACCCCAGCATGTGTATCATTAGCAGGAGGGGGTACACATTCTCTATGCTGAAGCAGTTCAGACCTCTATAATCTATGCACAATCTAAGGGACCCATCTTTCTTCTCTTTAAACAGTACTGGGGCTATCTTTGACTTTGCTGGTTGAATAAAGCCCCTAGCTAGGTTCTTGTCTATAAACACCCGGAGTTCTCCCATCTCTTTGGGTGTCATTGAGTACATCTTTGGTTTGGCCATTTTGGCCCCCACCATGATCTTGATCGCACATTCTATGGGGCAGTGAGGGGGGAGCATGTCTGATTCCCGTTTCTTAAAAATGTCCTCTAGGTTGCGGTATTCCTCTGGAATCAATGGTTCTGAATCATCACCTCCTTTTAGTGTATTTGTGGTTTCCGCTTTCACTTTCCTGGCTTCTGGCACGTGGCTGGTTATTAGTGCCTCCTCTAGCCCCTGCTGGTTCAGTGCTTTCCTCTGCACTCACCATTGGGTTTTGTCCCAGTCTATGGACAGGCTCCACTTTTTCCACCACGCTAACTCTAAGACCATCAGTTCGGTCATTCCTGGGACCACAATAAATGGGACAGTTTCTAAGTGGGTCCCAACTTTGATTCTTACAGGCTCAGTGAGGCAAGTTGCTGGCACCCGCCTGTGATCAAGCCATCTAGCTGGGAAAAAAACATGGGTTGCTTCAGTTTTCTTAGTGTTCCCAACCTCTCTACCACCTGGGGGCTGACCAGGCATCTGGTGCACCCTGAGTCCAATAGGGCCATGAGAATCCCCCTTGCTCCTCAGGAGGGCACTAGGATCTCTATCCTGGCTGTCATAGGGGTGATGGTGCCACTTACCACCAGATCATCATCTCCTTCGCTGTCACTCTCAGAAAACGGGTTCTGTTTTGGCAGGGGTCGGAGTTCCCTTTTCCTCGCTGGACTGAGGGGAGAACTCCACAACCTGTATCTTTTTCTTTGGTTTCGCCATGGCCCTCTTCTTCTTGGGCTGTGTCATGCCTCCGTCTGAGCCTGAATCTGAGGAGGAACATGAGCTGGAACAGGACCCTATGGAGGCTGAGGGAGAGGTGTCTGTGGCTTCAGAGGAATGTGGGGAAGAGCAGGCCGAGGCAGGCCAGGGCCCTTCAAGATTGGGACAGGATGAACAGGGGAGACAGACTTCAGGTGATGAGCAAGGCCCACGCCCACCTGGTCCTAGAACATGGAGAGTGGAGAGAAGGAGGTAACAACGCAGGCAGGCTCAGTTACTTGGGAGGAGAGTGTCCCGCCCCACTCCACAAGGCACACCTGGAGATTGAGATTTAAGGAGACGCTGTGGGGAGGGGCATTTGTTGGGAACAAACGCTGAATCCTAGGAGTGTTGTGTATTGTTGCTGATCTCTTGTTTGGAAACCTGGAAACCCTGACTATTGGACTGACTGATCATGTTGCTTGAATGTTCAAAGACCTTGGACTGTATTTCGGATTCTCTCTTTTGAAAACTGCTCAGTTAAGTTTTATGTTTTCTTCTTTGTTATCTCTATGGCCTTGAGTACTTTCTTATGCTAATCAGCCTGTATTTGAACCTACTTTCAGCTAGAGTCGGCTGAAGGGATGTGTGTGTGATCTTTTGTTGGAGGCTTGCCAGCAAACATGGGAGCATTTGGGGAAAATTGGGAGCAATAAAATAACTGTTTGAATTGCCAGCTGACTGCATTGCCTCTGTGCTGTGCCCTGGGTCATCACAGGCTGGCTTGGAGGTGCCAAACTTTGTGCAAGGCACTCTGCTGCCTGGTGCCCTTCTTTCCCACAGCAAAAACAGGCTCCTGTGATCTGGCAGGGCCTGCCGCCCCTGGCAGGGGGGTGCACCTCCTTTCCCCCCTCTCTGGGTTGGTTGCTTCTCGGGCACCTGCAGGGGTGTGTGTCAGCTCTCCTGCGCAGTGTGCTCATGGTATTCCATCAAATCGATCTCTACCTCCGTGGCCACCTGGTACCACACTTGCAGGTTACACGGCACCCCGCAAGGCAGGTAGTTGTGGTACAGCTCCTTGCTTAGCCCCTCTCAAAGCTGGTAGACCAGCATGCATTCAGACCAGTCTCTCAGATGGCTAGCCAGGCTGTGAAACTCTTGAATGTACTTCGTCACCTCTTGCCTTGCTTCAGGTTGCAGATGTGGGTCTCTGCCCGTCGAGTGGTCATGGGGTCCTTGAACCATTCCTGCAGGGTCTGCATAAATGGATCCAGGTCGGCCAGTTCCAGAGCCCCTGCATCATGGAGGGATACCAGCCATCCCAAGGCTCTCCTTCCAGGTTGGCAGCGATGGTGTGGACCCAAATTATTTCTTCAACATGCTTTTATACTTTAGTTACACAAGAAGGAAATATATCAATATAAATATATATATATATATCAACATATCTATCTATCTATACATATCTCTCTATATATCTCTATATATCTGTCTGTCTGTCTCTCTCTCTCTATCTATCTATCTAAAGCCTGCTGTGGTTTTTATCTTATTGGTATAAGTATATTTAGTAAGCCCATGGTTTCCTATCATCCCTCCTCTGAGCTAGGGACAGGTGCTTATTATTTCATTTATTTAATTCAGCCAATTCAATAGAAGAATGTTGTTCCTCCTGATCAACACCAACAGACTATTACAACCACATGACATCAGCAACTAAAGCCCTCTAAAACTTCCTAAGTAAACCTGATGGTTTTTATCACTCTATTACCATTGTATTTCTGAATGGTCACTAACCAAGGTAGTTGTTAACCAAGCAGTGGCTGTATCATTGTATTTTGTATCAAATTATTAATTTAAGAATTGAAAGAAACCCTGAACATCAGAAAAAAGAAACAGATCATCTATACAACATCTTCCAACAAAATGGATATCCATGCAACTTCATCAAGAAGTGCCTGACCACTCAACCCAATATTGCACAACCAACACAAGCTGTAGGAAGGATAACACTGCCATACATCAAAAACATCTAAGAAACCACCAACAGACTATTACAACCACATAGCATCAGTGTAGCACGCAAACCAACTAAAGCTCTCCAAAACATCCTAAGTAAAACAAAAGGCCCAGCAGCCCCAGAAGAAAAAACTGGACTCATCTACAACATACAGTGTAAAGACTGCAACAGCCACTATGTGGGACAAACAGGGAGAAGACTAGCAGAGTACATCCATGAACACCAACTAGTAGTCAGAAGATATGATGAAATTTCACAACATATGGACAGACTTAACCAAGTTTAAACTGGGAAACCCGGACCATCCTAGACCAAAAATGCTAGAGAATCCCTGGAAGCCTGACACTTGGTGTCAGCCTTGGTGTCAGCCTTGGTGGAGCAGTGGGCTAATGCCTCCTTAAGTAACACCAGCTGCGTGCAATTAGTGCAGGTTCGCATCCCACCAGGCTCAAGGTTGACTCAGCCTTCCATCCTTCTGAGGTAGGTAAAATGAGGACCCAGATTGTTGGGGGCAATTAAGCTGACTTTGTAATAATGCCGCTTGGGGTGTGTGTGTGAAAGCCCTAATAAGCAGGCATATACATAGAATGAAGGCTAAGCTTGTAAGCCGCCCTGAGTCTTCGGAGAAGGGCGGGATATAAATGCAATTAAAATAAAAAAAATAAAAAATAAAACTCCGACAAATCAGCCATCAATACACCTACAGACATAAATAGCATCTATAGACTATACAGAAGAGACAGTCAACACACCAAAAAGGGAACAAAAAGACCAAAACACCTCCCCACCAGCAATCAACAACCAGATGAGCATAGATTAACACCAAGATTAACATCAGACCAACAATCAAGAAGCAAACAACACCCCAATCAAGGAACTGCCAAACAAGCTAACAGTAAACAGCCCAACAAAAGAATCTCTTAAGACCAACCCCACCAACACTGACAGGGACAGCCACTAGAACAGTGATGGCGAA
This sequence comes from Vipera ursinii, assembly GCF_947247035.1. NCBI lineage: Eukaryota > Metazoa > Chordata > Lepidosauria > Squamata > Viperidae > Vipera > Vipera ursinii. The sequence goes on from NC_139522.1 coordinate 16,600,248, forward strand.
CCTTTTAGAGACTGAGTGCCCAAACTGCAACCCAAAACCCACTTATGTATCGTTGGGTGCTTGGTGGGCTTGGCACACTGCGTCGGTATGGCCAATTGGGTGGGTATGGCCAATTGGGTGGGCGTGGCTGCAGTGGTAACGGCAGACTGGGTGGGACTAAAAAGTTCAATCAATTCCCACTTTGTGAGATCTTCTTTTTCCCGTGAGAAGTTGAAATTGATTGATTGATTGATTGAGCCTTTTTTTTGCACATGGCAGCGAAGGCCTAAGGCAAAAAGGTTTTATAAAACCCAGCGGAAGGCATAGGACTGGGGCAAGGGCGCGCGTGCCCACAGAGAGGGCTCTGCGTGCCACCTGTGGCACGCATGCCATAGGTTCACCACCACAGCACTAGAATATAAATTGAGAGCAACTCCCACTCCCTTATTTGCACTGATAATGTTACCTAGTTTGGATAATGAAACATCTGCAAGAAAACAACCAAGTTTAGAGAGCAGCAAGGTCACCTCCTTTCAATCCAGAGATAAAAATACTCTCCTTTATCAAAATGAAAATTGTCCAGTACTGTTGGGTCCAGCAATAGTTTCTTGAGAAGGGCATGGACCACCACCTCCTTACCAGACATGGGTAGCCATTACAGGTGCAATGACTCTGTCCACTACCTTGAGACCAGTAGCTTCAAACTCCTCCCAAATGGCCAAATTCAGTCTATGCCTCAGTCAATTTTATAGGAACTTAACAGCCAGAGTCCTGTTCAGATTGACTCAGAATACATTTTGGCTGGCTATCTGCAGAAGGTACAAGAGTGGAAAAATAGTTACAGTCTAATGCTGTTATTGCTACAAGATAATTCTTAATAAGGGCTCTTACTTGTGCTCAATACTTTTAAATTTTGTTTCTGTGTCTCATAAACTCAAAGCAGTTTGCCAGGATTCTTGGGTGGAAAAAAAAATCACAATTAGAATTCCTTTGACAGTGATGTGGTCATCTGGGTCCCTAATGAAAGACTACTGGGGATGGAAATGCTGAAAAACTAGGCATTCTCTGGAATTTCAGGTTTTTGTTGGGGTTTTTTTGCCACTGTTGTCTGTAGATTTTAATAGGCATTTTTCAGTGGTAGAGACACTGTTGGCACATTGGTGGAATGCAAAAGCAAAAAGAATCCAGAGTTGGTTTTGAGGGATTGAGGACTCCTCTGAAGTAATTTGGAGGTATATAGAGTGTACAGGGCATTTAAACATTATGAGAGCAATGCAATTTCTCATTGTGCAACTGTTAAGTCCTTTAGTTTGAGGTTAGATATAGCTCAAATGTTTTTTTTTTCTTATGAAACTTAACTCTGAGTTAAAGTGAGTGCATTGTTAAGAACCAATCAAAGTATTCTTGGGGTCTGAGAATAGATCAGTACTGTCTTACAAAAGTATGTTTTGTACATGTACTTGAGTTCACAAATTTTGAATAAGCTAGTGATGTCTAACTTTACTGACATCTTTGCTAAGATGCAGCATCATTTCTGATTTTCTAAACATCAGTTCTTAGTGTCACAGGTCCACTTTTTTAAAATTGAATTTTTAACATTTTTTGAGCTTCTTTGTAACACACAAAATGGTTCAGAATATTGTAATCAGGTTTGTAAATGAATCGTACATACATTATTTCAGTTTTATTGACTTTGTATAGCAGAAATTTGTTTTCATATGCCATATTCTTTTAGGTATCATATTTTGAAATTTATCTGGATAAAATAAGAGACCTTTTGGATGGTGAGTTTATTCTTTCTTTTGAGGAGGAATAGGGACATTTTTCTTGTAAACAAAGCATAATCAAACTTGATCTTAAATGTAATTGTCTGTTACTGTGATTGAGAATTGTTTGGAAACTCTAATGAAATATGAAGTACATGAACCCAAGTGTAGTTGAAAGTTAATTCTTGAAGAACTAAAGAGAGTCAAGTAAAATGAACTCATGGGGACAAATTTAAGTAGGTAAGAAAATTGTAGAGGTTTAAGAGTGGGACATTTATTTGATTTCTGTAGCTGCCCATCTCAGTAAATGACTCTGGGTGGCTTACAATTCAAAACATTAACTTAAAATTTGGCTTCCGGTTCTGGATCTTGGCACTGGCAGACGTGCGGGGGATCGCTCCTCCCGCCGTCTGGCTTTCTTTCACTGAGGGACCCCTGAAAGGGGGTTGAAAGACACCTTGGATGGGCGACGAGTGGGGAAGAGGATTCTCTGATTGATTATGGGAGGGCAGTGGCCCTCCCCTTCGACTTGGAGCAGCTCTTTGGACCGACGAAGAAAGGATCAGCCACTTCCATGGCCCATTTCCAGCCGAGGCCAAACTAACAACTTAGCACTTGAAAGCACAGTGGAGGAACTGGGTGAGAATTACCTTCTCCCTGTCCCAACTTTCTTTTCTTTGCCTGTTAAAAGCCCTCTGAAATTGCTTCCCCCTGCAAGGAGAGAGGGAAGGGAATTTTTTCTTCTCCCACCCTCTTAAATGGTGGCGTTTGAATACATTGGGAAAAAAGCACCTGGAAAAAAATATAATTAACTAATTGGACTTACATCCCTCTTACATTTGGCAACCTAAAAAGCTCCTATCTTCACGGGATCTGGCTATTTTATGCATTTGACAAAAAAGGAAAAAAGATGAAGAAGAACTTAAATTTGATAAAAGCCTATTCTTTCTGAAAAGGATTTTAAATAACACTGGGGACATCTTGTGGTTAAGCCTGGTACAGCAAGCGAATATCCCTGGCAAGTAAATCTATTTATAACTCAGATCTTCCTTGGCATTAGCTAAAAATAAAAACTTGAAACAGCTGGGAGATGAATTTGGCTTCTAAGAACTGTGGAGGTGAATATTTACTGACTCTTGTTTAAAAATTAGCCTCCACTAAAAGACTATAACTATTCCAGAAATGGAGGGAAACCAGCTACAAACTTTGATTAACTATAAGCTTATACTTGAAAAAATTCTTGAAGCTACTGAGATAATTAATTCTAGACTGAAAGATAAAGGTGCTAGCTTGAAACCACAAATTGAAACCCAGACCCCAACTAAAGAACTTATAACCCAGAAAACAACAAAACTGGAAGGAACCACCACTAAGACAGAGGACTCTAAGGAACAACAAGAAGATATTGAAAAACTTAACATCCAAATTTTGACTCCAGCTAAAGAACTTACAACTCCAAAAGTACATGAAGTGGAAAAAAATAACACCAAAATAGAGGATGCTAAAGATCAACAAAGACAGCTTATTGAAAACCTGGACAACCAAGCAATAACTACAAAATTGGATACAACCTTCTACTTAAATCAGAAGATACCAGAGGAAGGAAGAGACCAGACTGAAGAGAAGATAAAGATATTAGAGCAAATACAGAGATCTGAACCATCAGTACAACAACTCAATGATTGTAAATGGTTTAGCTTTTCTGAATCATTGATGGCTAGACAGTCTCCCTTGATTCAAGCAATATGTGCTGGAACGAAGGGAGACCTATCTGACAACCCAAAGTTTTTGGTCTGGAAACCTGGTTGGCAGAAAAAGAAAGCTAGAGTTAGGTTTTTAAAAAAATGAACTGTTAGAGAGCTACTAAAGGCTATTCTTTTAGTAAGGTGTGATCTATTAGGTTATGAAATAGAAAATCTCTATGAGATAAAACTAGAATATGTTTATCTATTTACTAGGCTTATTTTAGATATTATAATTTGTGTAGTGAAACAATGGAAATTTGGGTTATGGATGCTATTAAGGATGTTAAAGGTTAAATTTGAATACTTTAACTAACAATTAAGAATTAGATAGAATTCAAAACAGAACATGGATATGCATAAGTAAAAATAGATTGACAAATCTAGGTTATTGTATTAGTAAGCTGTGATGTATCAGGATGAGAAATAGAAAATGTTTATGAAATAAAACTAGAATTTACCTATATAGGTATTAGGTTTATTTTAGATGTTATAAATTTTGTGTAGTGAAATAAGGGAAATTTGGGTTATGGATGCTATTATGGATGTTAGAGGCTAAACTTGAATACTATAATTAAAATTAAAAATTAGGAAAAATTAAAAACAGGATATGGATATGTATAACTAAAAATAGATTGATAATTGTTTTAACTGAGCATGTTATTGTTAGAAATTTTCTAGTTTAAGCATGTTATATCAAATGTTAAGGGAAATAGAGAACAATGTTCTGATAATGTAACCTGAGATAGGTACTAAAAACTCTGTTATTGAACCTTTGATTACCCAGTCACCATTATGCTTTCTAAATATTTTGATTTTAAATTGGAAAACTAATAAAACTTGTTTTAAAAAAACATTAACTTAAAATTTTATAAAAAACATTTAAAAACAATAAAAACAGGAAAAACAGGAAAAACACGAGAACATTAAAACATTATTGTACCATTTAACAAATAAGGAAGTAAGACATTGATGTCCACATATTAATAGTGTGTTGATGGTTAAATGAAAGAAGTGGCAGATAAGGGGAATTATATCTTGGCCTTGTAAAACAGGAAGTAGACGAAATTCATGATTACTGGCAAAATGCCTAGGACAGCCAGGGCTTGCATTTAACCCCTTTTTTTCTAAAAGGTATTTATTTCTAGGAGGTTTTAAAATCATTTTCTTGAATGCGGGGAGGGGGGAAATTAAAAACCTGCAGCTGGTTTTTACCTTTGTAAAAATCTAAAGAGACATATTTTGTCAATTGAGCCCTCAAATCCACATGTACATGTAACCGTACGAAGCACGGTCTTAATAAAATTTATTCTCCCCCCCCCTACAGCAAAGAGACAAGGAATATTAACGGGAATTAAAATGCCTTTTAGGGGCTCCTTTTTCCCAGCTTTTGAGGCGCTGATTTTTAAAACTCCACAAAAATTAAAAGCATCATTAGACTAGAATGTTTAGAAATAAAAAGCATTTTTTTTATTTCACAGCTCCCCAAAGTAGGGCTTGTTTCCCAAAAACACAGGCCTCTGTTAATTATTTACTTTATTTAGCTTATTCTGTTTGCTTTGAATGTCCATAGAATTAGTCTAGGGTTAAGCTAATCATGTACCCAGAGGCTTGACTGCCTTGACTTATTGATGGGGGTTAGGTTCAACACGCCTTATCTGAAAATAGGGCTGCTAGGGTTACTCTTGCTTATTTTGATGGGCTTAGGCCAACACGTCACTTCCGCTTGCCTTATCTGAAAATAGGGCGGTTACTTCCGCATGATCTGCTGACGTAATCACCACCACGTGGGTTTGTTTACTTTGATGATGTCACTGATCAAAAGTACTGATAATTTTCATTTAAAAAAAGGTATACACTATTACTACTGGGAACTCATCAGATTTGCAGACGACACCAAGCTGGCAGGAATAGCCAACACTCCAGAAGGCAGGCTTAAGATACAGGAGGATCTAGACACGACTTGAACATTGGGCGCTATCTAACAAAATGAAATTCAATGGTGAAAAAAGTAAGGTTCTACGTTTAGGTGAGAAAAACCAAATGTACAGGTATAGTATAGGGGGTACTTTGCTCAATAGTAGTAACTGTGAGAGGGATCTCAGAGTCCTAGTGGACAATCACTTAAATATGAGCCAGCAGTGTGCTGCAGCTGCCAAAAAAGCCAACACAGTGCTAGGCTGCATTAACAGAGGGATAGAATCAAAATCACGTGAAGTGTTAATACCACTTTACAATGCCTTGGTGAGGCCACACTTGGAATACTGCATCCAGTTTTGGTCACCACGGTGTAAAATAGATTTTGAGACTCTAGAAAGAGTTCAGAGAAGAGTAACAAAGGGGATCAGGGGACTGGAGGCTAAAACATATAAGGAACGGTTGCTGGAATTGGGTATGTCTAGTTTAATGAAGAGAAGGACTAGGGGGGACATGATAGCAGTGTTCCAATATCTCAGGGGTTGTCCCAGAGAAGAGGGAGACAAGCTTTTCTCCAAAGTGCCCGAAGGCAGGACAAGAAGCAACGGATGGAAACTAATCAAGGAGAGAAGTAACCAAGAACTAAGGAGGAATTTCCTGACGGTTAGAACAATTAACCAGTGGAACAACCTGCCTCCAGAAGCTGTGAATGCTCCAACACTGGAAGTTTTTAAGAAGAGACTGGACAGCCATTTGTCTGAAATGGTATAGGGTTTCCTGCCTGAGCAGGGGGTTGGACTAGATGACCTCCAAGGTTCCTTCCAACTTTACTACTATTATTATTATTATTATTATTATTATTATTATTATTATTATTATTATTATTATTATTATTATTATTATTATTATAACAGTGCTGGAAAAGTAGTTTTATGATCACTCCTCAAACTTAGAGGATTGCAGCATCCTGCAGTCACACGATCGCCATTTGCAAGTTTCTCAGCTGGCTTCTGACAACCAAAGTTAGTGGAGAAGCCAGCAGTAATTTGTAAGTCATGGTCATGTGATGTCTCATGTAATGACCGTGGGTGAGTAGCTTAATGACTGCAGTAGAACTGATGCAAGTCTCATGTGGTCATGTGATGTTTCACTTTATGACCATGTTGCTTAGTTATGGAGTTGCCAATCCCAGTTGCAGTTGTTAAGTGAGAACTACTTGTACTGTATTAAATGCAAAAGGCTAGTAATGAAAGCTAAAACAGATCAGAATTTTGAAGAGGGTAGGCCAGCCCTGTGTGGCAAATAATATAATGCCATTGTATAAATTGTACAGCTACAGTTTGAATACTTCACCTCAGTAAAATACTGAGTATACTCAGTAAAATACAGTAAAATACTTCACCTCAGTAAAATGATTGTTAATAAAGTGATTTGGAAAATGTATAAAATGTAAAATCCATGGGAATAGAGTTTTTCCTAGGGAAGAAAGCTAAGGAATTTAAAACCTAGTGGGAAAACCCATATGGACATAAAATTTAATGGAAAAGTAAAAGTGTCAAGTTTGTGACCAATTAAATGGAAGTCTACTTCTTTGTCTTATAATTATGTTATGGAATAATTGCTACAAAATACATGATGGCATTAAGGTGGTATTAAAATATATCCAGAAGTATTTGTGGAGAATCGTGGTTCTGCCAACAGTTATCGACTATGAGAATAGCTTATGCCCCCAGTTATAAGTAAATGTGTACTTGATAGTAGCAAGAAATGTCTTTTATTGTCTTACTCTGTTTTTGAACCAGAACTATCTACTCTATCACAGTTAAAAATAGAATTTGCTTAGTCCAGGGTGTGAATAATAATAATAATAATAATAATAATAATAATAATAATAATAATAATAATAATAATAATAATAATAATAATAATCCCCAGTGAGGCACTACCTTGACGTGGTTGTGGGGCTTGTGTACTCTGAGGAAGATGAGAGCTATGCCAGAGGTTCAACCATACTGGACAGGTCTCATCACAGGAGTCAGACAAAGAGAGTCTCTCCCATATGGTGACACGTAAATTTCAGAATGCCATACCGGCTCGGATCTCGCCCGGGTTAACAAGGTCTGTTAGATGTTTTGTGCCAGCCATTGGCAGTTCCCCAAAAAGGTCATCAGATGGGAGCAAAGAGGCTTCTTTGCTTCCACTGATGAGCCAAGGGTCTCAGACCCGACAGCCCCATTGGCGAGAGAGTTTTATGGTCAGGGAGGGACCAAGACCCCCCATAAATACCTCTGCACGAGGGGCTGCTCTTTGTTCTGCTTCTCCTTCCAGTTCTACCTCTACTCCTAGCTCCTAGTCCTTCTTCTGTTTTAGTTATGTAATGCTAGCTTGCTTTTATTTTATTTCTCTCTCACATGCAGGCATGAATGCTTTCATGCCAAGTATTTCTTTCTCTTTGATCTATCATTGAATAAAGCTAATATGATTGCATCTCTGCGTGATGCTTTTACTTGGAAGCACCTTTAACGATCCATCGTCCTCGTGAGATCACCTGACAAGTTGGTAGCCAGAGGATGGTTTAAAGGAACGCTTCCAAGCCAGCCAACAAGATGTCTGGAAGACCCGGCTCAAATCCATTTATAACAGATGGCAGGACTTCTCCTATCGTGACCAGAAGTCATCGATCACAGATGGCATCCCTGCCTACATCCAAGCCTTCAGTTCCTGAAGCAACCTCCGCTGCAGGTGAGAGCACAGATGACCTCCACCCCGTCAGAGGATCCAGCAGAGCATCTGGGAGTGCCCTGCATGCCTTTCTACCCCTGAACGCCACAGAGGAAAACATAGAAGGCTTGCAGACTGCCCAAGATTGCTCAGATGCTGCAGAGACGGACCTGGCTGAAGCCAAAAGCCGCGTGAGTAAGCTGACTGCACAGGAACGTGAAGAGCTGCTTGTAAATATTTTTGCAATGCAGGGGAGGGGGAAGGCAGCCCAGGAAACAAATTTGTGAGGGGCATGGCTATTTGGCCAAATGCGGGGATGAATTGGCGGTAGAAATTTGCAAACCCCAGGAAACTTTGCAATTGCTTCCGTGTGCGGGGGGGGTGCCCACTCTAGTACTGCCCTGACCTTCTCAGGGTCCATTTCGATGCCCTCTGGGGATATGCGATATCCCAGGTAGTCAATTTTTTCCTGATGGAATTCACACTTCGATAATTTAGCATATAAATGGGCAGCTCGCAACTTCTTCAGGACTGCTCTGACTAGTTTGATATGTTGGTTTCTGTGAAGATAAGGATGTCATCGAGGTAAACCAGGACCCCCTTATATAGGTGCTCTCTCAGCACGTCATTAATTAATTGCATAAAGACTGCGGGGGCCCCTTGCAGTCCGAATGGCAATACTTTGAATTGATAGCACCCCATTGGGCAGTTGAATGTAGTCTTCCATTCGTCTCCTTCCTTAATCCTAATGCGGTAGTATGCTTCCCTCAGGTCTAGTTTGGTAAAAATCTTTCCTTTCGATAGCATATCCTTCATTAGGGGAAGGGGGTACAGATTACATTCACTAATTGTGTTCAGATTTCTATAGTCCACAACCAAGCGAAAAGACCCATCCTTCTTCTCCCTGAACAGAACCGGGGCAGCTACTTTGGGTTTGGCGGGCTCAATAAATCCTCTAAGTTTTTCTTTATGAATCTTTCCATTTCTGCCATTTCCCTTGGGCTCATGGCATACATCCTGGGTTTTGGGAGTTTTGCCCCAGGTTTGAATTCTATGGTGCAGTCTGTGGGGCGGTGGGGGGGAAGCTCATCTGCTCTTTCCTCACTGAAAACCTCAGCCAGGTCCCTGTATTCCTCCGGTATCTCTGGTAGCCCCTTCTCTTTCCCCACTGCTGCTGTCTCCTCCCTCTGGGTTGGGGGGGTGTTTGGGGGTTTTACGTTTTCCTGTTCCCCTTTTGGGAAGTTGAGTTCTGCAGTCCTCCAGTTTATCCCGGGGTTCCATTTCTTCAGCCATTCCAGTCCTAAAATCATTGGGCATTCCATGCCTGGGGCCACTATAAACGTTATGTCCTCCTCATGGGACCCCAGGGACATGTGGATTGGTAGAGTGGCTAGGGTAGCTGGTCCCCCCCCTGCTATAGACCCATCTAATTGACTGAAGGAGATTGATTCTTTTAGCCTCCTCACTGGGATGCTCAGTTCCTCCACCAGTGTTGGGCTGATGAGGCAGCGGATGCAGCCAGAGTCTATCAGAGCTTTTATTTCATTGGCTTTTGGTACAGAGGAAGCTAATATAGTCACTGTCTTAAGTATGGGTGGAAGAGGTCCACTTACCAAAGGTTCTCCCTCTGAGCTGTCTTCCGAGGTGTCCACCACCCCTGCAGTGTAGGCCGGAGTCCAATCCCAGGTTTTGGCAGGAATTGTGGACTCTACAGCCTCTGTCCCCTTCATGGAAGATTCTTTTGGGTTGCCTTGAGACTTCCCCATCTTTTTGGAAGATGGTGCTTTCAAACGACATTCTGCAGCACGGTGGCCCTCTCTCCCGCAATTGAAACATCCCTTTGATTTTTTAGCCGTGGCCGGTGGGTTTTCCCCCTCACGTGTTTGCTCGAGTGGCGGGCGGCCCCATGGTTTTCCTCTGCATTGTCTCTTCAATAGGTCTATTTCCACTTCCTCTGCCAGGACATACCAGTCGTCGAGATGGTAGGGGTCTCCCCGAGGCAGGCAAGCCTCATACAGGTCGTAGTTTAGACCGTCTTTGAAGTGGCTAAGGAGTATGTCTTCTGGCCAGTTCAGCTTGCTGGCGATGGCTCGGAATTCTTGGGTATATTCGGCCACTGTTCTCCTGCCCTGCCTCACCGTTTTGATTCTCTCCCGGGCCTTCCGGTCAGCCAAAGGGTCCTCGAATCGTCGCCTCAAGGATGACATGAATCGGTTGAAGTCGTTGAGTTCTGGGGCGTTGGAGTCATGCAGGTTCACCACCCAGTCTGCAGCCGTCCCGTCCAGGGCAGATTGCACAATTCGGATGCGTGTTTTGTCACTGGGAATGTCCCGTCCGTACTCTTCCATGTAGCTGAGGACTTGGGTTAGGAAAAATCCCAGTTGTGATGGCTCCCCCTTGAACTTTGCTTCCAGGGGTGGGAATCTTTGGCTGGAGCGTTGTCTGCGCCGCAGAGTGTATCGCTCCTCATCTCGATCCCCGTCTGTGGGTCTGGGGGTGGGTGGGTACCGCTGAGTCAGCGGCTCCTGTTCCATTGGACGGCCCTGGGGTTTCAGGTGTTGGATCCCTTCCGTTACCCCTCCAGTTGCGACCCCAGGTGTTGTGTCGGTTGCGGTTTCCAGCTCTCTCCTCCCTTAGTGAGCTCAGGGTTGTTTTCATCAAGTCAATAGCTTTTTCCAGAATCCGCTCTTCCTCACTGGCGTGCAGGGAGTTCTTCATCTCTTGTTTCCATTCCGGTTGGTGGTCGCTCCGTCTCAGGGTCACTTCTCCCAAAGCCTTTTCCCACTCACTTTTCCTTCCAACGCCCATCGACCACCGGGGTTTTCGTTCGTGCTGCTCCGCCGTTTCCTCCCAGGAGGAATATGATGCTTCAGCTTCCCAATGTTTCTGGGAATTCGGTTGGGAGGAAGGCTCCTTCTCCGTGGGGCTTCCCTCCCTTCTTGCTTCATCGTCGGACATCATATTAATTTGCAAAGTCCCCCGGTAAGGTTCCTCTTCCCAGGTTGACTTTCAGTGCAAGTCCTGTCTAATGTCAGGACCCACCCCAAACCACGTCTTAGGAAGACAAAATTCTTGGAGTCAAATCTATTTCCAAAAAAGAATCTTTACTATGACATGCTTGGTTGTAGGAACGAGACAGGACTTATATTATTCCATGAAGTAAACCCTTATAAAGAGTTCCTGGTTTAACCCCCCTTAACCCCATTTGGTCAGTCCCCCATCCTTTCTCTCATATCATCCATCTCATGGGAAAAAGGAACTTAGGACCCTTCATGTTTTATTGCTGTCTTCCGTGACAAAACCCAGATGCTAGCCCCCCCCCTTTTGTTTCCCCAGTTCAAAAGGCTTCTCCTTTCCTTTGAAATGCCTATTGCCGGTTCAATACACATCTATTCTCTTCTCTTCGGGAGATGGCAGAATCCATGGAACAATGTTTGAAACATTCCATTTATGAATATGATATAAATGGATTCTGACACCTTCCTTATGGGGGAAAAAGCAAGGCACTTCTGTGGTGCTGTCTAGATAGCCACAAGGAGTCAAGCTTGACTTAAGAGTGTCTCTATTTTTTAATTCCTTCCTTATTGCAATGGCAAATAAATATGGTTTTAAAAATGAAAGATTTAGTTTCATAGATTTGGTACAGTTCTTTGATAAAGGAATATATTGTTTTTAGATTGATTCATTAATTTATTCTGCTTTGATTTATGAGACACTTATAATTCAACAGTAAAGACTGTTGCCAGAGTGGACATTTATAAAGCTTTAAAACTGTTCTTTCACAGATATGAATGAACATAGCTCTCGGAGTCACAGCATCTTTCTCATTAATGTAAAGCAAGAAAACACTCAAACAGAGCAGAAATTGAGTGGAAAGCTTTATCTTGTAGACTTGGCAGGTAGTGAAAAGGTAACACTTTAATGTTTTGAAAGAAAAATGAAAATAAGGTGTCATTTATCTCTTTCAACATCGGGTCTCTCCCCCCCACTCCCCTGCATATATCAGAGAAAAGTGCATCTAAGGCATTCGTCTATGGTGCCACTCAGGAGTTGAAAATCCTGTCAAAATCCAAGCAGAATGTTCAGCTCCTGAATGAAGAGACACTCACGTGTGGCCTGTGCTGGGCCACCTCTACCTGCCTCAAGCATGGCACTCTCCTTAACCATGCTGACTGGCTGAAAGAGCTGCCTCCCAAAGAATTTCGACTCCTCTCTGGCCATGGAAGAGAATTCCTTTGGCGGGGTGCAGGAACAAGGGTGAAATCTTCAGGATTCTGGCTACATTTCTACAACCCATCAAAGGAGTTCGGCTCCCTTCAGGAGGCAGCTCTTTCAGCCATCCCCCAGTGATGAGAGGGAGTCCTCTTGCTGACAGCAGCTTGCAATTTGCAACCTTCCCTGGTGGCTTCCCCCTTGACTTTCTGATGAAGCTGGCAGAGAAGATTGCAAATGGTGATCACATGATTGCAGGCCACTTGGCAATCAGTTGTGAACAGGGTTAACAGCTTGCCAAGCATCCAGATATTGATCATGTGACTGAGAGAGTGCAGTCTTTTGAGATGGCTAGAAATGTTTTATGGGCTGTAAAGCACTCTTTCTGAAGGCATCATAATTCTGGACCATCATTAAAAGAACAGTCATACATCAAGAACTACCTGTAAATAACTGTTTCATGTTGCATTATTTTATAATATACTGTATATAACACATTTCTAGAGTTCTTGGTTGACTCCTTTTATAATTTTAAAACTGCATTTTAATATGGGCTACTTACACACTTGCAATATTCCTTTTCTAAACACTTGTTTTAAAATGACATGTGACATGTATAGCTTTTGCAGATTCTCCATAATTTTGAAAAATCATCAGGAACTGGTTTGGGATGGGGATACATGGGGAAAAGTGTTTCAGTGGGAAATGCAAATGCTATATTAAAGGTGTCTTTCTAGCTACAATCCAAAATTTGTTAAATACAGATTGATTAGACTTACAATCTTTCACATTATCTTAGGTTAGTAAAACTGGAGCAGAAGGTGCAGTATTGGATGAAGCTAAAAATATCAACAAATCTCTGTCAGCTCTTGGAAATGTCATTTCTGCTTTAGCTGAAAATAGTGTAAGTATGTCAATGATTTGTAAATGCCTGATGCAAATTGCTTAATTTCAGCCATGAAATGTGTTACCCTCATGTTAATTCCCTTTACTGTTTTAGTATGTGTTGAATATTTTAGTAATTGTGCTCAATTACATTAAGTGTAATTACAGCATAGAACCTCCTGATTGAAAATACCATGCTGAATTAAACTTAAATGGTTCTTGGTTTAGAAAAATACAAAATATTTTCACCTGTCTATAGTACAGTAAAGTAAAAAAGCTTTTTCTTACTTGCAGACTTATGTACCTTATCGAGATAGTAAAATGACCAGAATTTTAAAAGATTCTTTAGTAGGCAATTGTAGAACCACAATTGTTATTTGCTGCTCCCCATCATCTTACAATGAATCTGAAACAAAATCTACACTATTATTTGGTCAGAGGTGAGTAAACAATCTTAAGAGTGAGATTGTAAAAGCAGAATGATTACATCGACACAGACTTTAGACTTCCACAAAGTCTCTCTGATGCGGGTTTTGAGCAGTGTATGTTTGCTTAATGTCTATTTCTCTAAAATATCTTTCTTAAAGCTTGTCAGTATTTCATTCTGTAAGCTCCTTGTCAATTATAAACCATTACAGATAGAAAGTTAGACAATGGGTCGGCAACCCGCGGCTCCGGAGCCGCATGGGTCTCTTTCAGCTGTCTCCTGCAGCTCCCAGTCCTCCTCTGCCATGTGCACTCTAAAAAAAAAGTGGGACTAAAAAAGTTCAACCAATCAATTCAAACTTCTCACAGAAAAAAACTTTGCAAAGTTTGAATTGATTGGTTGAGGTTCTTTGGTTTGTGGGACTTTCCACAAGCTGTTTCTTCCTCAGATTGCATGTGGTGGCAGTGGAGAAAGAGACAGGAGGACTGCTGGAAAGGTGAGTGGGTCAGTCAGATGGAGCGTGCGGGGGGTGTGGGGGACTGATTCAACCTGGGACTTGACAGGAGACCAGACTTAGGGTAAAAGTGGCTCCCCCGAAATCAAAAGGGCTTCCATTCTCTGTGTATACATACAGTAGCAGTCTGGCAGATTTCAATGAATCTGGTTTCAGACCAGGACAATCAATCAAAACTACTGCTATGATTTCGACCCACTTCCATCAATGAAAAGTGAGGGGAACCTTATTAGTGGGTCCATCAAATACACAGAGAGAGAGAGAGAGACAGACAGACAGACAGACACCCGGACCCCTGCGGCTTTTGGTGGCTTTTGGCGGCTGCTGAGCCGGAACAGGAGCAGCCAAACTTTCCTCACTTCTGAGGCTGCGGCTTCTTTATCTGCTTTTGCCTCACTTCACGCCACTTCGCTCTGTTGAATTGCGCCACAGGTCCACCTGACGCGTCCTCCCTCCCTCCCCAACCCACCCTCAGCGGCCCAGAGGCTGCTGGAGCCTGCTGAGCTTGGGAGAGCCTCCTCCTCTTCCTCCTCTAAGCCCGTTTCTCTCCCTGCAACCCAGCAGCGTAGCTGGAGAGGCGAGCGAGCGGGACGCGGGCAAAGGCACAGCCCGGCGCACCTCATGCTCTACCTTGCTTGCTTGCTTGGCGGGGGTTTCTGCCGGAGATGACACATTCCTTCTGGCTCGCTCGCCTGCCCGGCTTTGCCGCAGCAGCCACGATGAATGTCAGGCAGAGTGGTGGGGCTCCCTGGTTTTGTTACTATTGGGAGGAGAGCAGCCCGGATCAGTGCCATCACTATAGGAAACTGGCTGTTCCCGCCACCAGCAATGTCGGGGCGGGGGGTAGGTGCTTTCAGCCACTCATTGAAGAGTATTCAGGCTTCTGCTTCCCGCCTCTCTACCTGAGGTAAACTTGTCAGGCAGACAGACAGACAGGGGGAAAGGCTGCTTGCCCCTCTCGTTACAGCCTCCTTACCCCCTCGCCGTTATTAAGAGATCCAGCCAGGAGAGAGGCAGACGCATGGAAGGATGATGTATTAAACACACCTCTGCTCCTGCTGCCACAGCCGCCAAAGACGGCAAGTGTGGCGGCTCCCTGCTGGGAGGTTCCCGTATTCCGTGATCCCTTGGCAGTCGGACATAATAGTGTACAAGCACGGCGCTACCAGTTCCACCTTCCGCCTCCTCGCAAAGTAAACTGGACAGGGAGGCGAGAAGCGCCTTCCCGCTGCCACTGAGGGCGTGGTGCGCAGAGCCGGGCTGCCTCCGGGAGGCCGCGCCTGCCATTGGCTTCTCCTGCAGCAGAGGCTGGGCTAGGCAAGCCGGGAGGGACAGAAGGGGGGAGGGAAAGTTGTTGGCTGCGCCATGCAGTTCCCACTAGACTGGGGAGTTTGCGTGGGACTGGCAGAGCTGGGAGCCCAGGTGTGAGAGACAGGTAAGCTGATGCCGGCTGGACTGGGCAAGTGCGGCGTGCGGTCTGGGACGAAGGGCTCTTCTTGAATCCACGCCTTTCCTTGGCTGAGCTTCACAGGCTGAAGCCTCTCCTCAGCGTCCTCGCCGTCCCGGCCCAGAAGGCAGAGTGATGAGTCCAGTCTCCTGTCAAGTCCCAGGTTGAATCAGCCCCGCCCCCCGCTTACGCCTGCCTAAAGGGGCAGGGAGGGATGTCTGGCTCAATGGTTTGACCGCACGCATATCCCTGGAAAGACCAGCCCTGGAGCTGGCGGGCTTCGCCTTCCTAGCATGGGACGTAGCCGGCATAGGGTGAAGTGGGGGTGGGGGGGTGGAGTTGTTCGGAAACTTCGAAACGCCAGACCCTAGGCGTGGAGCTTGTTTTTAGGGTGTGGCGGGAGCTGTTCATTGGAAAAGTTGGAAGGGGAGGGGATGATTAAGGAAAGCGAGGGCTTGCCATGTTTGGTGGTTGTGGCAGCAGGAGCAGCGGTTTGTCCGGGCAGCACCGCCTGCCTGCTGTTGGGGTAGCCTAATGCTGTTGTCCGGGAGCCGCAGCCGCCAGAACAATTACCCGGCCCTTGGGTAATTGCTGGCATGGGGGCCGGCACAGGAATGTGGTTCTGCGGGGGAGGCGAAGGCTGGCGGAGATGCAATGGACCTCCAGCATCTCTCTCGCCGCCGCCTCCACTGCTACTGTCGTCGGCTTCCACTACAGCCGAACCCAGGCAGCCTCCTCCACTCCCAGCAGTGGCATCCAGGGGTTCTCCGGTTTCATCGGAACCAAGAAGCAAGTGGAAAAGTGCTGGTAGTAGTAGTAGTAGTAGCAGCAGTAGGAGCGGTTTCAATCGGCCCCTTCATTGCCAAGCATTCCCATGAAAGTCAATGGAGGCTCCGCGGCTGGCCTTTCCAGTCGGTGAGTGAATGAGTGCGAGAGAGAGCATTTTCGAGCAAAGTGTGGGAGAGGGAAGCTTTTTCAAACAAAATGTGAGTGAATGAGAGTGAGAGAGAAGCTTCTCCAAGCAAAGGTGAGTGAATGAGAGCGGGGGGCAGGGCCGGTGCATGTCTCGCCTTAGGCTCCACTCATCAAGACCCCTGTTCCGTGCATGCGCACACTCTTTTTGCGGCTCCCAGTTTTTTCTTTTGTGAGGGAACTGGTTCCGAGTGGCTCTTTCAATGTTTCAGGTTGCCGACCCCTGCCTTAGGCTCCACTCATCAAGCCCCCTGTTCCGCACATGTGCACATGCTTTTTGCGGCTCCCAGTTTTTTCTTTTGTGAGGGAAACAGTTCCGAGTGGCTCTTTCAATGTTTCAGGTTGCCGACCCCTGAGTTAGACCTTCTGGGATATGTATCTGGTAATTGCTGTGTTATTGGGATACAAAGTCATAAGTGAGATACATAGCCTTCTCAACTGAAGGTTGTTGTTTTTTTTTCATCTGGCTTATTTTGCCACACTCCTATTTGCAACTGGTGTTGTTTTCTGCTATACAACTGTTTTGAGCTTCTGTTTCTTACAATCATATAAAAGATGAACTAGATATAATGTGCCATGCTGTGAAGCTGCATAAAGGTGACAAAAATATGTACATGTTGTTTTAATTATTCAGAAAAGCGATTGGGGCTGAAGATTAGCATTGAAATCTTCTATACAGTTTAAACAACCCTATATTTAGTTAACTTTTAATCTGCCATTATAGAGCCAAGACTATCAAAAATACAGTGTGCGTTAATGTAGAATTAACTGCAGAACAGTGGAAGAAAAAATATGAAAAAGAAAAAGAGAAAAACAAAACACTGCGTAACACTATTCAGTGGCTTGAAAATGAGCTCAATAGATGGCTCAATGGTAGGTTACTCTTAGTCTTCAATTCTGTGATCATTTTTATTAAATGTGAAATGGCATGACCAGAGCTTTTGCTTATAAATAGCGCATATAATGTGGTAATATCAGCACACAATGCGCATGCCCAAGATGGTGGACGTGCTGGGCTGAGCTCCATGGAGTGTTTCCAGTCCTGGCGTCCTTACCAGTCTTCTGGGGATCCTACAAGCCCGCGGAGATGTTTCTTCCTCTGTATCGAGGCTCGGAGGGACGATCGAACTGAGAAAGAAGAAGGGTCGGCATGTTGTTGGACTTGCTGCCCTCCATTTTCCATCCGAGCTTCGGCGTTTTCATCTCGGAGGTCCCGGTGGAGCTGGGAGGAGCCGCGGCTTGGAGTGCCCTCCAAAACCCCCGCATGCTCTGTAATGGAGGTTGACTCGGCGCTGTGGTAGAGCGGTGGAGTGATCGGCAGTGAGCGGAATGCGAGCGTTTTGCCGGTTCGTGGTCTCTGCGTGGTCTGTTGAAGATTATTTGAGGCTGTTCTTTGCCTGTTTTCGACCAGGGAGACCTACGGCTGGCGTGGGACCGTTTGACTCTTGGCGCTGTGTGTGGCTGACCAAACGATATGCTTTTTGCCATCCGGACTTCAGCTGCCTGCATTGGGGTCCATCTATCTGCCGTCCGGCGTTTTCTGCTCTCCCCGCTTTGCTCTTCCCGCCTTGAGATGAACCGTGCTCTCCAACCTAACTAGGGTTATCTTCAGGTTACGCCTGATAACTGCTGCTCTTTTCCTTCTCTCCCTATGGTCCCTACTGGACTAAGAAGGTCTTGGACGAGCCTCCGTGAGAGGGCGGCTCGTATGTATTATCATCGATACCAACCAATACCATCTGCTGCCTCCCTAGAGGTGAGAGATCTAGGGAGGTATGCCTTACTGGGTTGGTATTTTGTCCACCCCATGATAGATTCGGGCCCTTCGTGAGAGGGAGGTGCCTGTTCTATTTTGGGTGTCACCTGAATGGTACCCAGCTCAGTGGCAGGGAGCTGGTGGACTGGACACTCTTGACCTTCCAGTTTTCATCTTCAGACTGATGGACTGTCTGACTGGACTTACCTGGACAAATGGTTTATTTATCATACTCCAGCACAGACTTATTTGCGCTCAGGGGTGCCCCCCTCTCCTGGGTGCGACCCGCCTTCCTTTCCATCGTTCCTCTTGATGACGAGCCCAATTATTGGTACCCCGAGAGATGGTTGGGCAGGGACAGGAACCTCCTTCACAAAGTTAACAAGAGGCCCCTGGCGTGTTTTTTAGCGAAATATTTTGTGGGGTTACAGAGGGGGGTGGGTTTACAGGTTCGGTTGGAAATTGGGGGGGTTCCACCAACCGTTTCTCAGACCAGGTCAGGGATTGATGGTGGGGGTTGGGCTGGGGTGTGGGATTGCCTATTCCCACGGCGGTAGGGAATGGCCGCAGGTGTATGAACAGAGGGCCATATCAATATCTGGGAGTGTGTCCCCGCTGTCTCCAAGCGGTGATGCGCTCCGACCCTCTGATTTCGGCCCGTGGTACTGGGAGCGAGGATGAGCAGCCACCTGAGCTCACGCTCGTGTATTTCAATGCCAGGTCCGTAATGAATAAGGCTCCTCTCATTCGTGAGCTGATTGAGGAGGAGCATGCGGACCTGGCTTGCATTACGGAGACCTGGTTGGGCC
Source organism: Vipera ursinii (assembly GCF_947247035.1). Classification (NCBI taxonomy): domain Eukaryota; kingdom Metazoa; phylum Chordata; class Lepidosauria; order Squamata; family Viperidae; genus Vipera; species Vipera ursinii. Next base: position 16,619,395 of record NC_139522.1, read on the forward strand.
CAGAGGGCGGGGTCCCCCTGTTTGATCTTTGCCCATCAGGCTTCTGGGTGCTGCACCAGCCTCAGGCTCAGGGTAGGGGCGGTGGAGTGGCAGTAGTTGCGAGGGAGACCTTATGCCCGCGGGACGCCACCATAGTCCAGATAGTCGGGTGTGAGTCCCTCCTCCTGAGATGTGGCCCTAGAGCTCAGTTGGGCTTGCTGCTGTTGTACTTTTCGCCTAGTCGCGTAGCAGCAGCCCTGCCTGAGCTTCTCGATATCCTTTCAGGGTTGGTGGTTGAGTTCCCCAAACTTATAGTTTTGGGTGACTTCAACCTACCATCCCTGGGGGGATCATCTGAGTTAGCTCGGGAGTTCATGGCTACCATGACGGCCATGGACCTGATGCAGGTTATTCTGGGCCCAACTCATGGGGGGGGTCACACGTTTGATTTGGTTTTTCTATCTGGACAGTGGTTAGATGATCTTGGGGGGGTTCCCCAATTATTACACCCCTGTCATGGACCGATCATCATCTCCTGCGGTTGGTCTTCCGTTTTGCCACTCCCCATCGTGGGGTTGCTGAGCCAATTCCGTCCTAGGCGCCTGATGGACCCTGAGCGGTTCCAGGCGGCGCTTGGGCCCCCACCTGCCTCCTTTGCCCACAGCTCGGTCAATGCCCTAGTGGAAGCCTGGGAAAGGGCGGCCACAGAGGCACTCGACCAAGTTGTACCCATGCGGCCCTTGACCCGGCGCAGATCCCAATGGGCTCCATGGTTCTCCATGGAGCTCCGGGAGATGAAGCGTCGGAGACGGGGCCTAGAGAGCTGTTGGAGATCCAGCCGATCCGAATCCGACCGGTTATGACTAAGGTCGTTTACGAGAACTTATCTCGCGGCGATGAGGGTGGCAAGGTCTAACCACTTTGCCACCCTCATCGCGTCCGCAGATAATCGCCCGGCCGCCCTGTTTAGAGTAACTCGCTCTCTCCTTAATCAGGAGGTGAGGGAGGAACCCTTGCAGGGTCGAGCCGAGGAGTTTAGTCCATTTCTGTCGGACAAAATCGCTCGGATCTGGACCGGTCTGGACTCCGACTGGGCAGAGTCTGACGATGAGGATACGGGCAGCCTTGTCGATGTTATCTGGGAGGAGTTCGATCCTGTGACTCCTGAAGAAGTGGACAAGATCATGGGGAAGCTGAGCTCCACCACGTGTTTGTTGGACCCGTGTCCCTCCTGGCTGACTTATGCGGCCCGGGATGGGACACGAGGCTGGCTCCAGGCAGTGATCACTGCCTCTTTGAGTGAGGGTAGCTTTCCCGCCGCCTTGAAGGAGGCGGTGGTGAGACCCCTCCTCAAGAAGCCTGCCTTGGACTCAGCAATATTAAACAACTTTCGTCCGCTCTCCAACCTTCGCTTTCTGGCGAAGGTTGTTGAGAGCGTGGTGGCGCAACAGCTCCCTTTGTTCTTGGATGAAGCTGATTATCTAGACCCGTACCAATCGGGCTTCAGGCCCGGGTACAGCACGGAGACGGCATTGGTCGCACTGGTGAATGATCTCTGGCGGGCTCGGGACAGGGGTTGCTCCTCTGTCCTAGTCCTTTTAGACCTCTCAGCGGCTTTTGATACCATCGACCATGGTATCTTGCTGCAATGTCTCAGGGGGTTGGGAGTGGGAGGCACAGTTCTTCAGTGGTTCTCCTCCTACCTTCTGGGACGTTCGCAGTCGGTGTTGGCAGGGGGGCAGAGGTCGACCTTGAGGCCTCTCATTTGTAGAGTCCCTCAGGGATCGGTCCTCTCACCTCTCCTGTTCAACATCTACATGAAGCCGCTGGGTGAGATCATTCGTGGTTTTGGAGTTGGGTATCATCAGTATACCCAGCTTTTTATTTTGACCCCAAACCACCCCAGTGATGCCCTCGACGTGATGTCCCGTTGCCTGGAGGCGGTCTGGGTCTGGATGGGGAGGAACAGGCTTCGGCTCAACCCTGACAAGACTGAGTGGCTGTTCGTGCCGGCATCCCGGGATATTCCGGTTATTCCATCTCTTGCCATGGGGGGTGAGTTATTACCCCCCATACATAGGGCACGCAATTTGGGGTTCCTTCTAGACTCACAGCTCTCTTTAGAAGAGCATATTGGAGCTGTGACTAGGGGGGCCTTTGCCCAGGTTCGCCTGGTGCGCCAGTTGCGACCCTATCTGGACCGGGATGCCTTGCATACAGTCACTCATGCGCTCGTGACCTCTCGTCTAGACTACTGTAATGCTCTCTACATGGGGCTGCCCTTGAAGTCCACTCGGAGGCTCCAACTGGTGCAGAATGCAGCCGCGCGAGTTGTACTGGGAGTTTCCCGATACTCCCATGTTACACCTTTGCTCCGCGAGCTGCATTGGCTGCCGGTTGTCCTCCGGGTGAGATTCAAGGTGTTGGTAATGACTTACAAAGTCCTACATGGCATGGGTCCAGATTACCTACGGCAACACCTGTGGCCGGCGTCAACTTCCCTCCGTCCAGTGCGCTCCCACAGAGAGGGCCTCCTCAGGGTGCCTCCGATCAAAGAATGCCGATTGGTGGCCCCCAGGGGGAGGGCGTTCTCTGTGGGCGTGCCAGACCTGTGAAACCGCTTGCCGGTGGAGCTCCGGATGGCCCCCGACCTTCGCTCCTTCCGGCGCGATCTAAAAACGTATTTATTTGAGCAATTCGACCTGGTTTGATGGGTTAGGGCAGGGGTTTTAATATGTTTTTAATTATTGTTTTAAATTTGGGCACTATATTTAATCGTTTTTTTACTTTTGTATTCTGCTTTTATATTTATTGCCCTGTACACCGCCCTGAGTCCTTCGGGAGAAGGGCGGTATAAAAATATAATAAATAAATAAATAAATAAATAAATAAATAAATAAATAAATAAATAAATAAATAAATAAATGGAATGTAAGCTATTTTCAATTTTTTACAATTGTTCTTATCAAAAGCCCTTTTATCAGCATCACATAGAAATTAAAATTCTCTACAGTGCTGCAGCTAAACATTCTAATAAATAAATAAATATATCTGTTGATTAGGCTGAAGGCTTATGAAGAGATCAAAGTATCAATGACATTATGTTCAATACTAAACTGTTTTAAATTTCAACTGTGCATTATATAATTGTTTGCATCCATCAAAGAAAGGGACTGAGTTACTCGGCAATAAATTCACAGATTTTCTGGAGAAATATTTAAACTGAACAATGGGGACAGTGAGTTAATTGATACAAAACATTCCTGTCCCCAGCAATCTAAAAATTATAGGGTTATCATTGCATGTAACATAGAGGTGTGTGTGGTCAAGAATATCAGCCTAGCTGTTGAGCAAAACCAAGCTTTTAATAGCGAGTGCCACACCAAGTATACTAATCAAACAGGTGGTAAGAAAATAGGGGAACTCAGGCACCACACAGGTTATGTAGAAAGTAAACACAGGATCAATCATAAAGGGCTCAAATGTCTATACACCAATGCACAGAGTATGAGCAATAAACAGGGTGAACTAGAAATTCAGGTAAATGAGGGCAGATATGATATTGTTGCCATTATGGAAACCTGGTGGGATGAAACCCACAAATGGAACACACAGCTAGAGGGATTTAAATTATTTAAAAGAAACAGACCAAATAAAAGAGGAGGTGGAGTTGCTCTCTATATAAGAAATAACTACATCTCTACAGAAATAGAGCACAACGATGAAAACTGTCTTGAATGCATTTGGGTCAATATAAAAAGGGGGGAATGACATTGCCATAGGTCTATACCAGACATGTCAAACACAAGGCCCGGGGGCCAGATGCGGCCCGCGAAGTGGTTTCATGTGGCCCGTGAAGCCATCCTGGAAATAGTAAGGGAACGGCCCCTGCTGTCTTGGCCCCGGCCCAGGCTGGCCAGGAGCCAATGTACAATTTCATGGTGGTCATCTATGCTGAAATACATTCAGTCTTAGCTCCACAAGGCCATCTGGAAACAGCGAGGGACCGTCCCATGCCGTGTCGGCACTGCCCCCTCGGCGCATGCCAGGGAGGTATCACCCTTTGTGAGGAATGAAGAAATGCACCATTGCCTGGAAGTGGCCAGCACATGGCCCTGCCTACTTCGGGCAGGCTAGGGATTGGGCAACATTGTGCTTCTCTTCAGATTCATGCCACCCGGCTCAGCCTCTCGGCACTGTGAGTAGAGCACCCCGCTACCTGCCAAAACCGGGCAGGCTAGGGGCTGGACAGCAATGCGCAGGTAACAACGACTCTCACGCTGCTCATGGCATCCCCTCCCATAGAGGCCAACAAGCTGGATATGTGAAGTAGGCGAGGGCCATGTGCTGGCCATTTCCAGGCAATGGTGCATTTCTTCATTCCTCACGAAGGATGACACTTCCCCAGTTGTGTTTCTTGCCTGTTTTTCTCCCTCCCCCATCTCAAATATTTTCCCACCACTCTGTTCTTTGGAAGGAAGGAAGGAGAGGGAAGGTCTGAGGGAAGTCCTACCTTAGTCCTGCCCTGCTGCCCTTTCACCATCCCCTTGCCTCCTCCTCCTGGCTTATCCTGGGGGGTCTCCCTATTGCTAAGGAAGCTTTGGATACAAAGCCAGGTTTCCTCACATGGAGAGGGAATGGGCCTCCCTCTTGATTTTGCCCTCGTACCCATCATGAGCAACCTGGCTAAGGAGAGCAAGCACAGCAGCAGCAGCCTTGAGGAGGTAAATGCAGCTGGGCACCCCCTTGGGGAAGTGGAGCTGGGCTTATGCCGTGGGTGCTTGAAGGCTGGGCTTGGCATTTGACCACCGCGCCACTGTCCAGCCCCTGCCCCCATGGCCTGAGAGAAACAATGAGGCTCCTCCGGTGGACCATGCTTTGGCACTTCCCTGGTCCCATCTCCTTCTGCCAGAGACCCTCAGATCTGTCCCACTCCTGCCCAGGCCCCCATAGGCACCTTTGACAGAAATGATGTAGAGCTGGCCATGCCCACCCAGTAAGCCACGCCCACCCTGGCCACACCCACCCAGCCCCCTGAGGGCAACCGCAATGCTGATGCGGCCCTCAATGTAATTGAGTTTGACACCCCTGGTCTATACTATAGGCCACCCAACCAAACAAAGGAAATAGATGAACTTTTGCTAGTCAGCTAACTAAGGTATGTAGGAAGCACATCACAATAGTAATGGGGGACTTTAATTACCCTGACATCAACTGGGAGACAAACTCTGCACCAAGTGGAAGATCAAACAGATTCCTGACAAACCTAGCAGACAACTTTGTCTCCCAAAAAGTAGAGAAGAGAACTAGGGGATCAGCCATATTGGACCTAATTCTCACTAACAGCGATGAAATGATAGAAGGTGTTGAAGCCACAGGAACCTTGGGGGGGAGTGATCATGCAATATTGGAATTCCACATTATGGAAGCACAAGCAATAGAACACAGTCAGACTAGAGTCTTGGACTTTAAGAGAGTTAATTTCAATAAACTTAGGGAGAGCTTGGGAAGGATTCCATGGATAAGAATCCTCAAGGGGAAAACAACTCAAGAAGCTTGGGAAATTTTGAAAAGTGAGATTATAAAAGCCCAGTCTAGCACAATGCCAACAAAGAAGAAAAATAACAGCTCTCAAACCAGCATGGCTGCATAAAGAACTCTCTGATAAATTGAAAGACAAAAAGGACAAGTATAACAAGTGGAAAGAGGGGCACATAACTAAGGCAGAATATCAGCAAATAGCCCGAGCCTGCAAAGATGAAGTGAGGAAAGCTAAGGCTCAAAATGAACTAAGGCTTGCGACAAAAGTCAAAAATAACAAAAAAGCTTCTTTCAACATGTAAAAAACAAGAAAAAAGTCAAGGAAACAATTGGTACTTTAGTGGGAGAAAGTGGCAAGAAGGTGACAAGCAACAGCAAGAAAGCAGAACTATTTTTTTTATTGAAAAGTTTTACAATACATTTTTAAATACAACCCCCCTCCCCCTCCCCTCTCCCCAACCCCCCCACCCTCCCCTCCCCTCCCCCCTCCCCGACTTCCCAGAGCAAAATACAGGGTATAAAAATACAAACAAACATAATCTAAAATATGCAAACAACTATAAAATATTAAATTCTATCGCACTTTAACTCTTAATAAAATGACTACAAGCTAGTTATACATTATATCCGCTACTTATTCAAATGCTAAATGAAACTTTTTAGTCCCATATTTATTCTGGATATAATCAATCCATCTTCTCCACTCCACAATGTATCTCTGTTGCGATTGGTCTTTCAAATACGCTGAGATCTTTGCCATTTCCGCCAAGTTGGAAACTTTTAAAGTCCATTCTTCTATAGTCGGCAGTTCTTCCTTCTTCCAATATTGCGCTACTAAAAGTCTCGCTGCCGTAATTAAATTCAACATCAACTTAGTGTCCACAACGGTAGTATCTGTGATAATACCCAATTAAAACAGTTGCGGACAAAACTTTATCCTTTTCTTGAATATTTTTTGCAAATTCCACCAAATTTTAATCCAAAAAGCTTTAACCCTTTTACAAGTCCACCATATATGAAAATACGTTGCATCCTCACAACCACACCTCCAACATTTGGGCTGGCAGTTCGGATACATACTTGCTAATATTTTAGGATCTAAGTGCCACCTATAAAACATTTTGTAAAAGTTCTCTCTTAAATTTTGGGCCTGTGTAAATTTTACATTTCTCACCCAGATCTTTTCCCAAGTATCCATTGTAATAACTTCTTGAAAATTCTGAGCCCACTTTATCATACAATCTTTAACAAGTTCCGTCTCTGAATCAATTTCTATAAATGCAAGATATATCCTTTTTATATGTGCTTGACCTTGATCTCTAATTTGCTTTACCAAATTTTCAGCAATCATTGAAAAACCAGTTTTCTGGTCCTCTTTCCACCTAGCCTGTAATTGCCCATACTGAAACCAGGTTTGTACAATCTTTTCTTCTTTTAAAATGTTGTATGACTTTAATTGCCATACATTCCTCTCAAAACTTAAAATTTCCTTATATGTAGTCACATCATGTTTAAATCCAACATTTATATTTTCTATTGCGTGTTTAGGTATTGCCCAAATGGGTATCTTATAATTTAACTTATGTCTATACTTTTTCCAGACTCGCAACAGAGCATACGTTAAAATATGTATCTTAAACACATTATCCACCTTTTTATCATACAATAAAGCAGAACTATTTACTTGGACTTTAGTAAGGCATTTGATAAAGTAGATCACAACCTACTACTTGATAAGATACAAAAATGTGGGTTAGACAGCATCACCACCAGATGGATTCGTAGCTGGCTGACCAGCCGTACTCAGCATGTGGTCCTCAATGGAACCGCATCTACATGGAGGGAAGTGTGTAGTGGGGTGCCCCAGGGCTCTGTTCTGGGCCCAGTGCTCTTCAACATCTTCATCAACGATTTGGCCGAGGGGATAGATGGGGAACTTTTCCAAATTTGCAGACGACACCAAGCTGGCAGGAATAGCCAACACTCTAGAAGATAGGCTTAAGATACAGAAGGATCTTGACAGACTTGAACACTGGGCACTAACTAACAAAATGAAATTCAATGGTGAAAAAAGTAAGGTTCTACATTTAGGCAAGAAAAACCAAATGCACAGGTATATTGTAGGTGGTACCTTGCTCTAAAGTAGTAACTGTGAGACGGATCTCGGAGTCCTAGTGGACAATCACTTAAATATGAGCCAGCAGTGTGCTGCAGCTGCCAAAAAAAGCCAACATAGTGCTAGGCTGCACTAACAGAGGGATAGAATCAAGATCATGTGAAGTGTTAATACCACTTTACAATGCCTTGGTGAGGCCACACTTGGAATACTGCATCCAGTTTTGGTCACCACGGTGTAAAAAAGATTTTGAGACTCTAGAAAGAGTACAGAGAAGAGTAACAAAAATGATCAGGGGACTGGAGGCTAAAACATATAAGGAACGGTTGCTGGAATTAAGTACAGTATGTCTAGTTTAATGAAGAGAAGGGCGAGGGGTGACATGATAGCAGTGTTCCAATATCTCAGGGGCTGCCACAAAGAAGAGGGAGTCAAGCTATTCTCCAAAGCGCCTGAAGGCAGGACAAGAAGCAACGGATGGAAACTAACCAAGGACAGAAAGAACCTAGAACTAAAGAGGAATTTCCTGACAGTTAGAACAATTAACCAGTGGAACAACCTGCCTCCAGAAGCAGTGAGCGCTCCAACACTGGAAGTTTTTAAGAAGAGACTGGACAGCCGTTTGTCTGAAATGGTATAGGGTGTCCTGCCTGAGCAGGGGGTTGGACTAGATGACCTCCAAGGTCTCTTCCAACAACATCATCATCATCATCATCATCATCGGCGTCAACTTCCCTCCACCCTGTGCGCTCCCACAGACAGGGCCTCCTCAGGGTGCCACCGGTCAGAGAATGTTGTCTGGTGGCCCTCAGGGGGAGGTCCTTCTCTGTGGGCGCCCCAGATTTATGGAATCATTTGCCGGTTGAGCTCCGGATGGCGCTCAACCTTCACTCCTTCCAACGCGATCTGAAGACTTATTTGTTCAAACAAGCCGCCCTGGCCTGATGGGGGATGGGTTTAGGTTTTATTGCTATTTTAAATGTATTTTAATCTACTGTTTTAACTTGGGCATCTTGTTTAATTCTTTTTTAGTTTTAGTATTCCTGTACTTTTATATGTTTGCCCTGTTCACCGCCCTGAGTCCTTCGGGAGAAGGGCGGTATACAAATAAAATTATTATTATTATTATTATTATCATCATCATCATCATCATCATTATTGTTATTATTATCATCATCATCATTATTATTATTATTTAGATCAGAGTTCACCAACCTATTCAGCTTTGTGGACTGGTGGGCGGCGGGGAGAGGGGATTGTTCTACGCAAGCGGTGGGCACATAAACTCGCAGCTGCATTTGCATGAGTGGTGGGGCGCGCGCCTGCCACTCGTGCAAATGGAGCAAACACACTCACCCGTTGCTTGCTTCATCAACGATTTGGCCGAGGGGATAGATGGGGAACTTGTCAAATTTGCAGACGACACCAAGCTGGCAGGAATAGCCAACACTCTAGAAGATAGGCTTAAGATACAGAAGGATCTTGACCGACTTAGGCACCCGGTGGACTGTCCTCTGTGGCTGGGTCCTCAGGCAAACCATTTATGATGGCAACACTCCCAATGACCTTCTGGTCCCGAGTGACATGACCTCCCCCTTTGCGAAATAAAACTTCCACCCTGTCATCGGCACATAATTTGATAATGCTTAACAGATTGTTGGCAATAGAGGGAGCATGCAATACCCCTTCAACATTTCCCAGCCCCGGTACAGAGACAGTGCCCTCCCCAACAACCAAAGCCTTATCACCATTGGCCACCTTGACAAAGGAGTTAATTCTCTTTAACCTTTTAAAACCTTGTTTCATATTGGTAATGTGAGATGAAGCTCCAGAGTCCACTAACCATAAGCCAGTGGGGCTATCAGCCTTTGTGGTGGGGGTGAGAGCACAAGTACACACAAAATTGCCCTTGGCACTACCTTTGCCCCCGCCACGTCCCCTTCCCTGCCCCTTGCCCCTTCCTTGATTGGAACCACGCTTGGGGCCTTGCTGGTGATGGGGGCAGTCCTTCTTCATATGCCCCTCAGAGCCACAGATGAAACACTTAAGTAGAGCATTAACCTGCTCTGAGTTGTGGTGCCTCCTGCTGGCCCGCTGAGTGGTGGCTCTGGCGTATTCTCCTGCATCTCTACGCCTCCTGTCTTCCTCAATGAGCCTCCCTGTGACGTAGGACAGAGTCATGGCTTCCTTCCTGGTCCCCTCCAGTGAAACAATGAAATTGCTCCAATTTTTGTCCAGGGAAGCCAGAATGACAGCGACCATGTTCGCCTCAGGTACAAGGTAGTCTCTGAACATCAGTTCTGCCCTGAGCGCCTTCAATTTTCCCAGGTGCTCAGCCATGTTAGCCCCAAAACTTAGCTTGGTGTTGTAAAACTGAGATGTGAGTCTGGTGGTCGAACCGATGCTGTCGCTGTTGAATAAATTGTATAATAACCCCCAAACTTCGCCAGCTGTGAGCCCATCTGGAATGCTGGGGTACAGGTTAGCATCCAGTGAGCTCAGTAGAGTGGTATATGGGAATAAAGGGAATTTTCCCCAGCTCTTTGTCCATTTCTATACATCTGTGAGCTCTCCATTGCAGTGAATGGAAGAGGGATCCCTCTGCTGTCAGGTGTTGATATTTTTCTCTGATTTTTAGATGGCCTCGACTGGGCATGCTCAGAATTCATTTGGGCCCAGGAGGCGGAGGGAGCGGGTGTCTCTCTCTCTGCCTCTGGGCCAGGCCCAGGCCCAGGCCTGCAGGCCAGGATTTGGGCCTGAAGAGGGGCTGAAGGCCGCAGAAGCCCAGAAGATTCCTCCTGAAGCCTCCCCCGGCACTGGAACACTCACCGGGGGGCGAAGACTGCAGGATGGGGCCAGGATGGCACAGAGATGCCCAGGATCGCCCGGAGGAGCCCATCGCTGGTCCTGAAGACCCTGGAGGTGGCTGAAGATGGCGCTGCAAGAGGAGGCCTCGTCCGGAGGCCCCCTGAAGACCATCTGGCAAGCAGGGCATCTGGGCGGTGGCGAAAAGTCGGCCGGAGGGCCCAGGGATTCACCAGGGGCCCTCTGGTGTTGCAAGATGTAGCTGGGAGGCTCCAGGCCGGATGCCTCCTGGCAGTTAGGACTCGGGGAGCGGGTTGGAGGCCCCGGAGCTCCTTTGGAGGCCCTCCAGAGACACCGGGTGCAGCTGGGGGGCCCTGGACTGGATGTCCCCCCGCAGTCAGGCTCCTGGGGGTAGCGAGGGAGGCTGGCTACCCCCCAATGTCGATGCCGGCGCGGCTGGGCAGGCTTCAAGGCTATCATAGGCTTTGAGGCTTTCCGGTGGGGAAGACCGGGCGGTTTGCGTGCCACTTCGGCTGGCTGCCACCGGTTGCTGGGCCTCGAGGCTTGACTGAGGCCTATCAAACCACGTTGGTGTCCTGGGGGCTGCCATTTTGCTTCCGGTTGGCCCCGGTAGCTGCAGATCACAGTTTGGCGGGAAATTTCACACCAAAAGCTCCGGGGCCCCAGGGTCCCCCAGGGTGGCCGGTGCCATGATAGGGGGCCTCGTGGGTGCTGGGGAAGGACTTACCCAGTGTCCAGAGGCCCCCTGCACTGGCATCCCTCGTGGAGAGGCTTGTGGCGTCCTTTGTGCTGCAAGGAGCATTTGGAACAGCTCCCTGCATTCCTGGTTAGTCATCTGGTCCACACTGCGCTTGGCCTGGTCCCGGGCCGCTTCCTGGGTGTCTGAGCAGTCTTGGGTGCACTGTAAGCCTTCCATGCTTCCCTCTGTGGCTTGCAGCTGTAGGGAGGCATGCGAAGGGGTCTCTGGCGCTCTGCTGGGTCCTCTAGGGGAATAGAGGTCATCTGTATTCTCACCTGGACCGAAGCTTGCGTCAGGGGCTGGATGCAGGGCTGCCGTCCTTGATTGAAGACTCCTGGTCACAATTGGGGATCTCCTGCCATCCGTCTCAAAGGGGTTCTTGCTGGAACCTCCAGGCATCTTGCTTCTAGCTGCTGGCTTGGAAGCATTGCCTCAAACCTTCCTCTGCTACCAATTTGTGAGAGGCCTCACGAGACCGATGGTTCGTTGAGGTGCTTCCAAGAAAAAGGCAGCACGCAGGGATGCAATCAGATGAAGCTTTATTTAAAGATAAAGTGAAGAGAAAGAGTTCCCTGGCATGGAGGCATCCATGCCTGGATTGAGCCCATGGATCAGTCCCAGAGGGAGCTTGAACAAGAGCTAAAGAGCAGCCCCTGTGCAGAGGTTTTTATGGGGGTCCCCAGCCCCTCCCTTACCAATGAGAGTGAGGGGGCTGGAGGGCCATTGGCCCCTGCAGCCAATGGGGCTGCAGGGGCCGGAGTCACCCATCTGGTGACCTTTTGGGGAACTGCCATGGCTGGCACAAAAACATCTAACAGCCACTGCCCCAGCTGCTGTGTCAACACTCCCAATGCAACATTCTTTTTTGTATCTACATATAGATTGAAAGCCTTCTTGAAATTAGGTAAAACCAAAGCTGGTGCTGCTGTAAGAGCAAGCTTAATGTCCTTAAAAGCCCTTATTTGTTCTCCTCCCCACTGAAAAGGTTCAAAGTCACCCCCCTTTGTAGCTGTATAAAGCAGAGCTGCCATCAGTGCAAAATTAGGTATCCAAATTCTGCAAAAACTAGCTAACCCCAAAAAACCTCGCAGCTGCCTTCTGTTTACTGGTTCAGCAATGGCTAGAATTGCCTGCTTCCTTTCTTGTCCTAGGGCTCTCTGACCATGCATAATATCATATCCTAAGTATCTTACTTTCTGCAGTACCAATTGTGCTTTCTTTTTGGACACCCGATAACCACATTTTAATAACAAAAGCAAAAGAGTTCTCGTATTATCCCAACACAATTCCTCTGTTTTGCCTGTAACCAAGACATCATCTACATACTGTAAAACTATATCTCCAGGTTGTCGGGGTACATAATGCTGCAAGTCTTTTCCTAGAGCAGTACCAAACAAGGTGGGTGAGTTCTTAAACCCTTGGGGAAGTAGAGTCCATGTGTATTGCCTCTTTTGACCTGTCCCCGGGCTCTTCCACTCAAATGCAAACAATGGCTGACTAATCTTGTGGATTGGGATTGTGAAAAAGGCATCCTTTAAATCTATTACTGAGAACCACCTAGCAGTCGGTGGAATTAAACTAAGGAGCGTATACGGGTTTGACAAAACAGGATGTATGGTTTCCGTTATTGAATTTATAATCCTTAAATCTTGCACGGGGCGAAAATTTCCATCTGGCTTTTTGATTGGCAAAATGGGAGTGTTCCAAGGAGACTGAATGGGCACCAAAATCCCTGCTTTACAGTATTTTTTGAATACTTTCATATATCGCAGCTACGGCCTCATTAGAGCACGGACGCTGACAAATATGAACTGGCGTAGCCAGGGGCTTCACCTCCACTATTATCGGAAGATGATGAGCTGCAAATCCAGGAGGGTTATCCTCTGCCCATATACCTGGAACCTCAAATTCCCTCCATTTCTCCGTATTATTTAGCTCAATAGCTGATCTAGTTACTGTGAGTCTCCACATTGCTTCAGGCTGGTGTTTTATTCTAAGTTTCTGCTGGCCTTCGTCAAAAGAGATTGTGGCACCTAGTTTGCTGAGCAAATCTCTGCCTAATAAGGGTATTGGGCATTCAGGGATGTATAAGAACTCATGTTGAATTTGCGATCCATTAAAAATACATGTGACTGGTTTTAGGACCTGCCGTCCCAATATCTGTCCTGACACTCGTTGAACCTGTATTTGATGGGGTCCAGGTGCTGAAACTGGGCTATTTACGACTGACCTTCCTGCTCCCGTATCTACCAAAAACGTTGTCTTATGACCCCCTATATTTATAGTTACCAAAGGCTCGGGGGGGGGGCTCCTCTAAGCCCGGTCCCCGTCAATCCGTCCAACTTGTCCCTGCCAATCCAATCCCTTCTATCTCACGTTCACTTTCCATTCTTCCTCTACCTCCTCGGTTCCCTCTTCCTCTTAAAGAAAATCCAGTCTGTGCCATTCCTATAGACCTTCCTCTTCCAAAATCTGTCCTTCCTCTCCAGCCTCGTCCTCTCATCCCTAGTTTCGGACATTCGCTCTGCCAATGACCTTCTTCCTTACAATACGCACATTGATTTAGCCTCAGAGGTGTTTTCCCTTTTAAAGCTACCGCCAGCAATTCCGTTTTCCTCTGCATTCATGCTTCCCTCTCTTTCTTCTCTACTTTATCCCTATTAACATACACTTTTCTTGCTACCTCCAACAATTCACTGGTATTCTTTCCCAGAGCTCCTTCCAACCTCTGTAACTTCTTCCTTATATCACCATAACTTTGTGCTATAAATCTCTCATTCAACATTTGTACATTGTCTGCATGTCTCGGATCTATCTGCGTATACAGCTCATAAGCCTCTATCAGCCATTGCAAAAAAACCTCTCCAGGCTTTCATCTGCTCCCTGCGTTACCAAAGATGGTTTAGACATATTCACAGGGGGTTTTCCTGCCTTCCGAAGCACCTCTACTGTTAAATTCTGATATTCCCGCAACAATGTCCTTTGCACTGCATCCCTAACATTCCAATCTGGATCCTGCTCCGGTGCCCTTGTCTGTATCTCTACCTGTATATTCTGCACGTTAGGGTACCTGTCTATAACACATTTCCTAACCGTGGCTCTCCACTTCTCCTTTTCCTCCGGAGTTAATAGTGTGTTCAACAACTGCTGTACATCCTGCCATGTGGGGTTATGGGTTTGCATGATAGTCTGAAACAGGTCTGCTATCTCAGTTGGTTTAGTGGTCATAGGACCATAATGCTGCCTCCAGTTCAAGAGATCCGTTGTGGTGAACGGAACATATTGAAACATATGACCCTGTTGATTTATAACTTGCTGATCTGTCTCCCTTAAGGGAGCTAAGAATCCACGCTTAGCAGCCGCTGCTTTAGCTGTAGCTGACCTTGTCATTACTCCTACCGATACATCTACCCCAGCAGCTAATCCTTCCTCCTCTTCATCATCAGCTCCCTCTCCTATTTCTCCACTCCCAGCCACAGAAGGATCCTCCTCATCTTTAGGAGCCATGGGCTCCTTTCTCCTTTGTTTCTTTCTGACTGCTGGCTGCGCTCCATTTGGTGCTGCAGCAGCTGCTGCCGCTAAAGGTTGTGGCAGTGGGAGCGGACGCGGCACATAAGGAGGGGGTCTAAAAGTCATTTCCTCTTCCTCAAATAGCATCTTTTCCTTGTTATCGGGCACCTTGTTTTCAGGTATTTTTACATCCTTAAATCTTTTTGACACAACATTTAGCTTCTTTCCTTTAGGTCTAGCAACACAGAGGCGAACCATTTCAGCCTGACTGTTGTGAGGACTTCTCCTGCGTCGACGCTTCTGCAGTTCACGCCCCTGACTTCATGCGGGCATTTCACGAACAATTCCCATCTTGACCGCATCCCGACCATCAGACCCGGGGGAAGGGCCCTGCAGTGAGGGATAGTGTTGTGGCCCCGACCCCCGCGCCTGTCCTAACTGAGGAAGAGGACTCTGAGGATGATGGGGAGGGACTGGCAAGGCCTCCCTCTCTGGGGCCCTCCTCTCTGGCAAGGCCTCTGTCTCCATCTGAAGGCCGAGAGGAGCAGCCTGGGAGTAGCCAGGCTGGGAGGGAGCTCGAGCAGCTGCAGCAAATACAGTCTAGTGAAGATGACTCATGGCTAGACCCTCGAGAAACATGCAGGGCCAAACGTTTGCAGCAACGTAGGTTGAGTAGGAGGGCCAGGGAGTAGCTGAGTCATTGAGCCACACCCCATAAGGTACAAAAGGGGGTGTGGCTGCTCTCAGAAATTTGTGATGAACAATAGTTTAAACAACTTCTGGTCACATCTTTGGAACTCTGCTTCTTGTTTGAAACCCTGGTCTGAATTCTTGGCAATGCTTCTGTACATCTGCTTCTGGACTGTTTGTTTGGACATTATCTCATTCCAGCTGACGTTTGAGGTAACGAGCCTATTTTGCTGCTAAGGCCTTATCAGAAGGCAATTAACTAAAGCCTGTAGAATTAACTCTTGCTAGTCGTGCCTGCTTGTTTGTTTGTTTGTACTCCGGGAGGGGGGAACAGAACACTGACATTGTAATAGGTCCTCTGCCTTCTCTTCTACTGCATTACACCACTGATCTATATACTGATATTAGTTTGGGTACTTTTCCTCGTTTGCTGCTATCATGGCCCTGAGGTCGTTGATGAGCTGGTTTATGAATGTACCCTCTGGCGGACACCCAACTCCCATATGTGACCACTGCTTTTCACATAGAAACCTCAGTCTCTCTTTCGTCACCTTGGGATAGGGGATTTTTTTTTTTATTGAAAAGTTTTAAAATACAGTTTTCCTTTAAAAAAACCCCCTTCCCCTGCCCTCCTCCCCCCCTACCTCCCCCCTCCCCCTCTCCCTCCCCCCCCCTAACTCCCCCCTTTCCCACCCTCCTTCCCCCCTACTTCCCCCTATAGGGGATTTTATACTGCGTATGATTAAAATAATCATCAAAACCTTTCAACATGCATTCCAGCAGTGTGCTGGGAACACTGCTTCTCCCCCCCATTCTAAAAACACTGCCACTGACCTACGGTGCCAGACATTCCAACAGTCACCAATAGTAACTGCAATGGCTTAACCTCCCACAGCCTAACATGGACTACTTTAGGATCGCCGTCCCGAGTCCAGGAGAGTGATCAGTCCCCCTCTCCTATCTTCAGGTGAGATAGGTACTTTACAACTTTAACACATACACAGCTTAACAAGGACTACTTTAGGATTGTCATCCCGAGTCCAGGAGGGTGATCAGTCCCCCTCTTCTAGGAGGGTGTTCTGAACCAGCCCTCTTCCGGCCTTGTAGTAAGACAAACCCCTATTCAAACAGAAGAGACTGGAGAGCGTCCAAGGCTGAAAAGCGTCTGCCAAGATTTATTACTCAAGAAACAAAAACACTGGAACTTGAATCCTCAAGCGAAAGGGTTGCTTTCAGCAACCAGCCCCTCCCCAAACACTCCTTTTATTTAGAGTTCAGGGCGTGGTCTCCCTGTGCCTCCTCCCGAGGAGTCCCACAGCCTTTCTTTGTTTGTTCCTGCTCGACTGCCTCCTGCGTCAGGCATCCTTGAACAGGGCCAGCTGTGGGTCATCATCCTCCGCACTATCGGGCTCACGCAGCTGAGAAGAGGTCCCCGGCTGAGGGCTCTGCAAAGCCTCCAAGCCATCATCAGCCGGTTCGTCTTCCACACCCTCCTCCTCCCCCTCATCTGAGTCATCCGATACATCTGAACCGGCTGCCGGACCCACCAGCTGGCCCTGAGTCATAACAGAGGGTGATCAGTCCCCCTCTTCTATCTTCAAATGAGATAGGTACTTTTCCCCTTTAACACATACTCGCCTGAGGCGTCTTCACACTTCGTCCTCTCCCCGTCCTGGCCAGGATTCACGTTCAGACCTCCTTTCCTTTCCTCAAGGGATCTTGGACTAGCCGTCAGCACCGTCGGCCCCACAGAGGTGTTGTCAATGCTTCTAACATCAAATGTTATTGCTTGACATGAGATGAAGTAGCTATTTCATATGTTAAACTTGTGTATTGCTTTAAGACTTGTGTATTGTTTTAGTTTAAAATTGATGGGAGGGAAGAGTAGGAATGCATTTTGAAGGCCATTTGTCTCTAAAGAAGATAAGACTTTGGTGGTTCTTCTAACAGAAGGGAAGCTGATTCTTTAAATTAATTGGAGAATATGATTAATGACAAAATTAGAAAGGTGGAGAATTGTGTTTAATTATATTGTGCAAGGGGTGGAGATTTCAACTTCCAGCTTCCTTCGAGCAAGCATTTGCCGGTGTATTAGGCTAATAAAGGACTTTTAAGGTAAACAATGCCTCAGAGTCACTTGAAAAGCCCATACGTCGGAAACCTGACAGGTGTCACTGCTGTCTCCCGGAGGTGCTTTCCCCTGTGGCGCCTGGAGAATGTTTCAGAAGTGGCCTCTCGTCAGATCCGAGGGGTCGGGCTGCCCTCAGCAAAACATCGCCTTGCAATGAAGTCCCTTCGTGGTCGCCATGAAACTGTTGTAGAAAGAAGAGACTCACACAAGCTCTTCAGGAAAGGAAAGGTTTATTGCGCAGGTTCAGAAGGCTTATACAGTACAAAGCAAAAGGTCTGAACCCCGAAGGGCTCATGAACAGACATATTTATACACCTCTAATTCCTAGTTATACATTGTTACACATTGTTCCTTATATGGTTACATCCTGCACATTCTTATCAGACAACAGTTTACAGAAGAAAATTACATGAAGTACGTGTAGTTTCACAGACAGGATATGGCATCCCAATCATCATCTGCCTTAAGGACAAGACTATGTTTTCTTAAACAAGGACTTTAATACATTCCTCTTTAAGACAGTCACCAGGGAATACGTGCAGTTACGTTATCAGGATTATGGCTACCTTGATCAGCGTCTGCCCTAAGGACATGAATACGTTTGTTTACACAATTACTTTAGTACACTTCCTCTTTACTGAGGTTGTTAATAATGGAAAAGGAGGATATACACTGACTCCTAGTATGCTTATGGAGTCTTGAATACTTTGGAGAAAAGAAATGAAGAGGATTATTAGTAAAGGGAAGGAGTTGGCTCATGTAAAGTTGATAAGATGAAGAAAAGACAGAAGTTAGGCCAGAGTGGCAGAAGAGAAGGGAAGGAATGGATAATAGAAGGAAGAAACAGGAAAGTTGTTTTTAAGTTGGTTTGCACAGACTTGTGAATTGCATGCATTAAAATTGCTGGAAGCAGGGTGACTGCCACTAACGGGGTCAGCTCAAATGTGTGAATTGTATGCCTTAACACAAGCCTTAGAATGTTGAAGGAACAACAATGTACTATAGAAATATGGAAAGAGAGAAACATGGGAAGTAGAAGAAAGGGAGAGGTGGATGTTGCATGATGGGAGATGGATGTTGAAAAGAAAGAAAGAAAAGAAAGGAAAAAAAGCAATAGCTAGGACACAGAAGCAGCCACTGAAGGGAGGGGGTCGCAAGGGATGATTGATACTTTTCTAAAACAGGATGGTTGTATTTATACTTTAGTTAAACAAATCTGTGATAAATATATGATATGTAAACAAGTAAATAAAAAGCTCTATAACATCTAGTGGTGAGGTTATTTCAATGCGTTCAAGTTGAATTTAAATTACCTCAAGTGGGGGTAATTCCACAATATGAAATTAATGACATGTTTATAAAGGATTCGATACTGTGGCTGTTTTCCACTTTGTCTTTTCTCAGGAAACAAGGATTGCTAACCCAGACACCTCCATTGGAGTTTGCTGTCCACAAGTTTCAGCCTGGTGATTGGGTCCTGATAAAAAGCTGGCGTGAAGAAAAAATTACTCCAGCCTGGGATGGTCCGTACCAAGTCCTCCTAACAACTGAAACAGCAGTTTGAAAGAAGAAAAAGGGTGGACCCAAAAGAATGGAAAATAATTCCCGGAGAAGACCCGCTGTGAATAAAAATTACCAAAAACTGATGTGATCATTGGGGGATGAATAGCCTGGGTTTTGTTTGTGATTTTTCTCATTGCAGGAGTAGCTGCTTTCTGGCTTTTTCGATCTGAGTGGTGGCCTATGCTGTACCATCCAAAGGATTCCAGAAGAAGCTGTGGACCTCCGCATTCTACAAACCCTTACATAATATGTTGGTTCTGTGATTGCAACTGTATCACTGAATGCTGCTGTTGTTATCACTGTTGTGATTGTGGACCAGTCTGTCCCTATGAAGAACCTTGTGACATAGTAATAGTGGAAGATTGGTTATAAATGTGTAAAGGTCTGACACCAAAAGAGCCTCTTTATCCCACATACCCAATTATAGGAGAAATTGAAATTGAGACAGTGGAAACACAACCTGACCTAAATTCAGTTATATTGGGAGATAGTGATATTCAAATTCCACTGGAGGATATAGAATGGATAGATTTAAGGTGTATACAGGCTAATCAAACATATATTGGGACAATTAAGGTAAGGGATGAGGTTTTGTACCAAGTTACATTGAATACTACTGCTATCACATTTCAGATTGATGCTAATGCTGATAAACATATCAGCATGTTGACAAAAAATCATCAAATCCTTTGGGGTTTCAAAAATGGAAACGTGCCCAGGATGGAGTAATATATGATGGACGACAAATAGTTGGTACTCTCCCTGGACCCAAGATAAGAAAGAGAAAATATATGTTTTTAAAAAGGTTGACAAAGGGAGAGTGACTAATAAAACCTTACATGGAAGGAAAGAATCAATTGCTGTAAAACGTCAAGTAGATAAAGAACATTGGGAGGATTTTTGGAGTCCCTTTAATTTTTTAAATCTATTTTTAGATCTTAGAGATCAGGTTAACAAAGGGATTACATTTTATTACTAATTATAGTTATAGGAGTAATTTGTTGTTGCTGTTTGCAGTGTTTTTAGTGCATTATTTCAGTATGCAAAGAATATGTTCTTTTAAAAGGACAGCAGAAAATATTACACATGATGTTAAACAATGTCCAGGTAACCTATGAAGAGGATATGGAAAGGGCAGAAATGATGTATCAATGGGTGAAAAATTCCAAGTAGGATAAAAGAAAAAAAGGGTGGATTGTGAGAAATGTACATGTTGTAATTTTCCATTTCTGTTAAAAGGAATAGGCATATAGAGGCACTTACCCAAGATACGTTTAGGAAAGGAGATATAATAAGATGAAAGAATAGAGAGGAAATATATATATATATATTTGACATATATATATGTCAAAACCATCCCCGATGAAACAACCGATGAAGCATGGTACGGTCGACAACCAGGATTCCTTTATTCACGAAACTCCAAGTGCATACAAAGTCAGCGTTGGGACATATCTGCCCCAACGCCATATTATGATGGTGCATTTCTTAGCCCCACCCTTCCCCAACCAAACCAGCATCCGGATAAATCCTGCCCTCTTCCCGTCTCCCCGCGCACCCCGGCACCCGTGCTCCCTTGCCTCCCTCTCGCCGTGCGTCAGGTATTTCCCCCCAACCCTCTTGTCATGCTCCCCTTCACCACCCAGCATGTTATCGTCTCCCGATACCCCATTACAGCCCCTCTGGCCCCACCCAGCCCAGTGACTCCCTCCCACAAGCCCCACCACAGCCCACTGTCCGGCCCGTCCGGTGTCTCTGACAATGGTTGCTGGTTGCAATGCTTCACTGGAATACAAGCATTTGCAGAGACGGATGTATCCTGGAGGCTACCTGGGCTGCCCTCCAGAGTGCCTGCGGGGCCTTCCACTGTCCCCTCCAATGCAGGCGCACCAGAAAGCCCTGGAGCAGCTGTTTGTCAGGGCGACGGCTGCGGGTCCTGCAAGGCAGCACGTGGAGACCGGCGCTCGACCAGCTGTTGGGTCTGCCGCTCCTGGGTAAGTCCGGATACAGGGCCGTGTGGACAGGTGGTCCTTACGCTCTCCCCCGGATGCCCCTCATGGTGTCGGGCCCACGGGGCTCAACAGGCGGCTCCCCCTACCAGGGCTCCACCTGGAAGACAAGAGGGAGATGTTACACACACCCCTACATGAGCAACAGGCTCCACACGCCCCCCCCAGGTTTCCCTGGATACTTGCGGTGAAACGCCTGAACCAACCGAGGTGCTTGGACGTCCCCCTCCACTACCCATGATGCCTCGGATGCCGGATACCCCTTCCACAACAGTAGGTATTGCTGTTCTGTACCAGCCTGCTACCGGCCTTGCAAAAAAGGCAACCCCTTTATAAACGGCAAGAGGCTGGAATACGTCTGCCAAATTTATTACAAAAACAAACAAAACACATACCAAGATACAGGAGCTTTGAAACACTATCGGAGCGGTTGCTTTCAGCAAACCAGCCCTCCCCAAACATTCCCTTTATAAAGAGTTCAGGGCGTGGCCTCTCTTTGCCTCCTTCCGAGAAGTCCCATAGCCTTCCTCTGCTTGCTCCTACTTGACTGCCTCCTGCGTCGGGCGTCCTTGAACAGGGCCAGCTGTGGGTCATCTTCATCCACACTGTCAGGCTCACACAGCTGGGTCTCCATGGTGACCAAGTGGGAGGGGCCTGGCTGAGGGCTATCATCAGCAAGATCTTCAACACCCCCCTCCTCCTCTGAGTCATCGTCCCACCCAACTGCCGAACCCACAGGCTGACCCTGAATCACAACACTATCCCGCACCGCAGGGCCCTTCCCCCGGGGCTGCCGATCCGGATGCGGTCGGGATGGGAATTGTTCATGAAAAGCAGTCACCAATGCAGGGGCATGAACGGCGGTCGCGTCTTCCCAGGTGAAGTCCTCTGGTCCGTAACCTTTCCATTCAATCAGGTACTGGAAACGACCTTTCAGCCAACGGGAATCCCTGATGCTGGCGACCTCGTACTCGGGGGTGCTGTCTCCATCACGAGGTCCTGATGGGGGAGGTTCCGCTCGGCAGAGTGGACAGGCCGGTTGCTCGGGGACCAACAGAGACCGATGAAAGACTGGGTGCACGCGCAGGGAACGTGGCAGAGTTAAGCGATAGGCGACCAGATTGATGACAGCCTCGACTGGGAACGGTCCTAAATATCGGTGATCTAACTTTCTCACCGGCCGTGTTGACGGTAGGTTCCTGGTGGACAACCAGACCCGATCTCCCACCGATAGTGGAGGCGTATCCCGTCTTGACCGATCAGCAAACCTTTTGTAATCGGCCTTGGCCTTCTCTAACTGACGTCGCACCAATCGATGGATCGCCTGTAACTCTGCCATGAAGTCGTTCGCTGCCGGCTCCGGTGAGTCCACGGGAGAAAGGGGGAAAAACCGGGGGTGATATCCCACATTGGCCAAAAACGGTGTCATCTGTGTGGAGGTGTGCTGCGAATTGTTAAATGCAAACTCAGCTATGGCCAGATAGTCCACCCAATTGTTTTGCTGCAGATTGACGTAGCAGCGCAGATATTGTTCCAGGATACCGATGAGCTTCTCGGTTCCCCCGTCAGTTTGAGGATGATGCGCGGACGAGAGGCAAATCTTGATATCCAACGCATGCATCAACTCCTGCCAGAAGCGGGCTGTAAACAACTCTATCAGGGAGGCCATGCAGCCGAAACACCTGCTGAATGAACATACGACTAGTGGCGCAGGCTGACGGTAAGCCGCGACAGGGGATGAAGTGCGCCATCTTGGTCAGCATGTCCACCACCACATACACTGTCGTAAAACCAGAGGATGGGGGTAAATCCGTCAGAAAGTCCATGGACACAGCCCCCCAGGGTCTTTTGGGTGTCGGCAAGGGCTGCAGTAATCCAGGCGGGGCCCCTGTCGCTGACTTGGCCTGCCTGCATGGGATGCAGGAAGTGACATAGGACTGGACATCGTGTCGGACTCGGGGCCACCAGAAGGTACGGGAGACCAGGTTCAGGGTCTTGAACAGGCCAAAATGCCCCGCCGCCGGGTTATCGTGACACTGGCTGAGGATGAGTCCCCTGAGTTGCCCTCCCGGAACGTAGAGCCGGTCACGATAATACAAGAGTCCATCCGTGACCGTCCAAGGAGAATCTGGCCCCACCTCCTGCTTCCGCTGAGCCACCCACACCTCCTGCTGCTGTGCCTCCCGGATCCGAGCCCGTATATCAACCGGCTCCCGCACCGCAGCAAAAGACTCGACGGGGATCACTGTCCTGGGCAGAAGCTTGTCTTCCACTCGGGAATATTTGGGCTTCCTGGACAGAGCATCCGCTCTTTGATTGTGCCCGCTAGGTATGTACCGAACCCGGAAGTGCATCTGAGGTGATATAGAACTGGATGGCCTCCACATGGGAACTGATGGCCATACATAATGGTTGCGTGGCGGCCGTAATAGGCCCAGACAGGAGCACTCGACCATCGATAGTCTCCACTAACATGGGCGGATCCACCGGGCACTGGGGAACAGCCCATTTGGCCACAAATGCTGAGTCCATAAAATTTGTGGTGGCCCCAGAGTCAATTAAGGCATGGACTGGAATCCCCTCTGGCTTGCCAGGAAGGATCAGACGTGCCTCCAATATCAGATGCCGTGGAGGTCCACAGGCAGCATCGGAAAGACGTCGCTCAGTGTTGTTGTGGGACGCCCGATCTATCACACCGTCTAGATTGGGCTCGGGGTGTTTCCCGACAGAAAAGTAGGGGACTTTCTCGGGGCAGACTCGGTCACTGATGCCCGCTGTCACTTCTTTGGGCAAAAAGCAGCCAAATGTCCAGGGTCCCCACAGTAAAAACACAACCCCCCCGATCGTCGTCTGTTCATTTCAGTCACCGATAGACGAGACCTGGCGGCACCCAGCTCCATTGGCTCCTCCCTTTGAACTGGGGGCTCACGCACAACAGGGGCGGCAGGGGTCTGTGGGGTGGCATGGCGACTCCTTCGCTGCTGCAACCGAGCATCGATCCGCAGGCAGAGATGGATCAGCCCATTCAGGTCTGAGGGAATATCCACACGGGCCAGCTCATCCAACATCTCCTCCGACAATCCATCCTGGAAGGCATCCACGAGTGCAGCCTCATTCCAGGCGGAATCCTGGCTAAGCAGCCGGAAATCGCTGATATAGCCCTGCCTCAGAGCTTTCAGACGTCGAGTAGCAGTCTGCGTCTTAATAGGGTCCTCATACATCAGACGCATATGATCACAAAACCCTACAAAGTTGTCCAACAATGGGCTAGGTTGAGCCAGCAGAGGCGTGCCCCAACGAGCTGCATCACCCAAAAGAAGGCTTAACACAAACCCCACCTTATCCTGGTCAGTGGGGAAATCAGCTGCTCTCACGCTGATAAAGAGCTGGCATTGTCCCAGGAAAGCAGGAAACAGTTCTGGAGTGCCTGTAAATTTATCCGGCATTGCAACTTGGCATTTTCTCCTGGGTGGGGGTGCAGCATGAACCTGAGCTTGCAGTTGAGCCACCTGAGCTGCCAGCAAAGTGAGTTGCTGGGTGAGCTGGGCATTCTCAGCATGTAGCTGCTCCATAATATTAGTAAGGGGTGGGAGGCTGAAAGCAAACTGTTCTGTACCAGCCTGCTACCGGCCTTGCAGAAAAGGCAACCCCTTTATAAACGGCAAGAGGCTGGAATACGTCTGCCAAATTTATTACAAAAACAAACAAAACACATACCAAGATACAGGAGCTTTGAAACACTATCGGAGCGGTTGCTTTCAGCAAACCAGCCCTCCCCAAACATTCCCTTTATAAAGAGTTCAGGGCGTGGCCTCTCTTTGCCTCCTTCCGAGAAGTCCCACAGCCTTCCTCTGCTTGCTCCTACTTGACTGCCTCCTGCGTCGGGCGTCCTTGAACAGGGCTAGCTGTGGGTCATCTTCATCCACACTGTCAGGCTCACACAGCTGGGTCTCCATGGTGACCAAGTGGGAGGGGCCTGCCTGAGGGCTATCATCAGCAAGATCTTCAACACCCCCCTCCTCCTCTGAGTCGTCGTCCGACCCAACTGCCGAACCCACAGGCTGACCCTGAATCACAACAATTGCACCTTTCCCCTTCGTACCCTAGAGTCAATGATTTCCTGTACCTCATAATGCCCGTTGTGGACAGGACCAGAAGACCCCTTCTCCACCACCCCTGCAGACGCGGGAGCCGGTTTCAACAGGCTATTGTGGAACACCGGGTGGACTTTGCCAAGGAACTTGGACAGCCTAAGCCATACTGTCACCAGGTTAATGCCCTGGGTGACTTGGAACGGTCCTATAAACTTAGGGCCTAGATTCCTACTAGGTATTTGCAAGCGCAGATACTTCGTGGATTGATACACCCAGTCCCCGACCCTAGGGGTGTGAAAAGGTTGTCGTTTCTTGTCTGCCTGCTCCTTGTTTGTGCTAGCTGCCCTTTTCAATGCCTCTCTGGTTGCTCTCCATACCCCCTCCATTTGTACACTCCATTCCCTGGGATAGCAGGGGGGAGCCGTCCCCTGGCCGTACTCCGGGATAGGAAGAAAGTCATATCCCAATACCACCTTGTATGGGGGGTAGCCGGTACTGCTATGCATCGCATTGTTATGGGCCACCTCTGCAAAAGCCAGTAGGTCCACCAAGTCCATTTGTTGGTAGGACACATAGCTATGCAAATACCGCTCCACCGTGGCATTGGCTCGTTCGGCTGCTCCGCTGGTACAGGGATGATACCCGGAACTCAGTCCCTGAGACGACCCAATAAACTGGACAAACTCGCCAGAATTTAGCCGTGAATTGTACTCCTCGGTCCGAAATGATACGCCTGGGTATGCCATGTAAGCGATAAATATGTGTTAGGAACATCCACGCCAATCGCCGGGCTGACGGCAGTCGTTTACACGGCACAAAGTGGCCCTGTTTTGAGAACAGGTCCACAACCGTCCATATAACAGTATAACCTCGGCTTTCCAGTAACTCCATGACGAAATCCATGGCTATATCTTGCCACGGCCTGCAGGGATCTGCCACTGATTGCAGGAGTCCCAACGGCTTTGCAGGCCGGGTTTTAGTAGTGGCACACGTATGGCAGTTCTGTACATACTCCTCAATATCCCTTTTCATACCTGGCCACCAAAACTGCCGTCATGCCAGGTGCAGGGTCTTCAAAAACCCAAAGTGGCCGGCTTGCTTTGTGTCATGGCATCTGTACAGGACAGCCACTCTCAGAGGTCGCAGTATATACATTCTGTCTCTGTACCAGGCCAGCCTGTCTCTTAGGGTCAGAAGGTGTGGATGTTGTTGTAACCAAACGTCCTCCTTGAGCATTTTCCGTAGGCGGTGTGACAAGTCGTCCACTTCGTCAGACCCTGTGGTTTGTATCGTTTCCGGTCCACAGGGGGGTATGATAGCCTGCACCACTTCCTCCCTTCGGCTACCATATTGTGGGAGACGCGAGAGTGCGTCTGCCAGAAAGTTCTTACCCCCTGGTACGTACTTTAAGGTGAACCTGAAACGCCTGAAATACAAAGCCCATCAGACGTGCTTAGGGGCCAACTTCCTAGGTGACTGCAAGGCCTCTAGTTTTTTGTGGTCCATCCACACCTCAAACGGTGGTGACGCCACGTTTCCAACACCCACCAAACAGCGAAGGCCTCTTTTTCCCAGATGGCCCAGGTCCGTTCGGTGACCGTTAGCTTCTTTGATGCATATGCACATGGTTGTAGTGCTCCGCTACCATTTCGTTGCAGCAGAATGGCTCCTACTGCCACATCACTGGCGTCCGCTTGGACGATAAATGGCGCATTAGGGTCGGGGTGTAACAAAACAAGTTCTCTGGCAAACATCCTTTTCAACGTCTCAAATGCTTGTTGACATTCGGCAGACCATGCCACTCTCAACCCCGCGGGAGCCCCTTGGAGACCAAACGGCATCACACGGAACTGGAAGCTGCCAAGTGGACAATTAAATGCCGTTTTCCACTCATCACCCTTCTTGATCCATACCCGGTAGTAAGCTTCCCACAGGTCCAATCGGGTGAACACCCTCCTGCTAGCTAGATGGGCTAACATGTCTTTCATTAGGGGTAGTGGGTACAAATGCTCGACGCACACCGTGTTAACCCCACGGTAATCCACACATAGTCGAAGATCGCCATCTTTCTTCTCCCTAAAGAGAACGGGCGCTGCCATCCTTGAACGTGCAGGCTGGATGAACCCTCTCGCCAGGTTCTTGTCTATGTGTCGCCGCAACTCCTGCATCTCTCATGGTGCCATGGCGTACATTCGCAGCTTGGGCAGTTTAACTCCCGGCTCCAGCTCAATTGCACAATCCGTGGGTCGATGGGGTGGTAAAAGATCACACTCTTGTTCGTTGAAGACCTCCAGTAGGTCGGAATATTCTGGTGGTACTCAAACCTCTGACCCAGTCCCAACCCCACAAGCCTTCTCTTCATCCGGCCTCTTTCCTCCCACGTGTTCGTGGTTTGGGGGTTGGGGCCCCACCCCAAGGCGAAGATGATGACAACCCCCCTCCCACCAAATGGTTGGGCCCCATTTATCCAGCCACGTAAGACCCAAAATCACCTCCTCAGTCATGGAAGGCACCATGATAAACCGCAACATTTCCCAGTGTTCCCCCATTTCCAGGCGTATGGGTTTTGCTACATGCGTAATGGGTGCACCCCCCAAGAGGGACCCATCCACCTGTTTGAAACATATAGGGGTTTCCAACCGCACCACCCTAATACCAACCTTGGACACCACCTTTTGATTAATTAAACAGCGAGTGCTTCCCGAATCAATCAAAGCCTTAAACTCCAGTTTGTCACCTGTGTTGGGACTCACCAATGTTATTGGGATCGTGAAGGGGCACATTGGTGTGGTTACCATTGGGTCCTCCTCCTGCTCCTCAGCACCATTGTAGACATCTAGGTCTGTGTCTGTTGGCCTCTCTGTCTCGGTCTGGTTATTCTTTCTGGGTGTCTCGCCCGGCGCTTGACGTGTGGCATGGGATCGCTCCACAGAACGTCCAGGGGAGATACCCCGTGCTGGCATTGTGACTGTCGCTACCCAAGGCACTGGCACCGGGCAGTCCGCAACACGGTGCCCCGGTTGATCACACAGGAAACAACGGAGTACGGGCCGGGGTGGTGGTGCTGAGGGTGTCACCATTGGCGCCAGCTTTTGTCCCTCCCGCTGCGATTTGTTCAGGGCTCGTCGAGGGTCAGCCGGGGTTCCTGCTTGCCATTTGCAGCCCTGCAAGCCGACGTCCAACTCAACTGACACTCAGAGCCAGTCCTGGAGTCTAGGAGGCATCCCACGGATGATACAAGCTCTCTGGAGAGCCCCATACAGCCCAGTCCGGAAGTGGCGGATCAACATCCGCTCCGGCCACAAACTAAGTTTTCCGGCCACCTCCCTGAACTCACGAACGTACTCTGTTGCTGGGCAGCCATTTTGTCAGAGTCCGACGATCTCAGCCTCAGCACGTTGTACACGGGTGATGTCCTCAAAGCGTACACGTAACGCCTCGAGGAACAACCTGACATCCCCCAACTCCCTGGCACGGTCGCTGTATAATGTAGCAGCCCACACCGCAGCCTCCCTTTGAAGCGCTGTCGTGACCGCCATCACCATTGCCCATTGGGAGGCATACACTGGGTCGAATTTGTCCAGATGGTGTATTACATGGCTTAAGAAAATAGCCAGATGGTCGGGGTGGCCGTCAAAAGTCATTGGCAGTGGTGGTGGGCCCCATGCTGCGCCCTCTCCCCAGGGACCCGTTTGGGCTCCCGGTCCTTGTGCTGTGGCCCCCGGCTGTTGCCAACCCAACACTCCCGCTGGTGGTCCTATGCACCGTGCAGAGCTGCCACCTCCCGTTGCGGGCATCTCTACGGCCCCCTGGCCCGGAGCACCAACTGGGGCTTGCATAGGAGGTGCAGTCCCCTGCGGTGTACCAAGGTTTTGCGGGCCCCGGAACCGGGGACTGGCCAGACGGAAGCGAGTTTGACCCTGACGCACGGGGCCAGCTCTGTCCTGTGACCAGCATCTGGTATCAGGTTCAGGTTCAATGGGGGTACATGGCCGGGGTTCTCCGAACCTGTCCCTCAGGACATCCATGGTGTAGCTACCCGGAGCTGTTGAATAACTCCACTCCTCGTCCTCCTCGTCAGTGATGTGTTGTTCTCTCCACTCCAGCAACGATCCCCTCTGCCTAGATGGCTGTTCCTGGCCGGTGTCCGTCTGTCCCAGAACAGGGCTCAACCACCATTCCCCACCACTTGCTTGCCCACCCGTCCCCTGGGGCCCACTGCCCCTGTGGTTACAGGGCAGGGGTCCCGGACCTTGGGCCGTACAATGGGTGGAGCCTCCGCTAGCTCCCCCACGTCAAGGGGTGCTGTGGCCCCAGCCGGCTCTCCTCCTTCGGCCACAGGTACAGCCCCCTGGGTTCCCTCTGCCATGTCGGTCGGCTCAGAGGCCGAAGCAGAACACAGCAGCAAGGAAGCAAAACGATGGTAATGCTGACTTACTGTCAAAACCGTCCCCGATGAAACAATCGATGAAGCATGGTACGGTCAACAACCAGGATTCCTTTATTCACGAAACTCCAAGTGCATACAAAGTCAGTGTTGGGAGCTATCTGCCCCAACGCCCTCTTATGATGGTGCATTTCTTAGCCCCACCCTTCCCCAACCAAACCAGCATCCTGCTGTCTCTGGATAAATCCCGCCCTCTTCCCGTCTCCTCGTGCGCCCCATCACCCGTGCTCCCTTGCCTCCTCCTCGCCGTGCGTCAGGTAAGTATTTCCCCCCAACCCCCTCATCGTGCTCCCCTTCACCACCCAGCATGTTATCATCTCCCGATACCCCATTACAGCCCCTCCGGCCCCACCCAGCCCGGTGACTCCCTCCCACAAGCCCCACCACGGTCCACTGTCCGGTCTTGGCCCCGGCCCGTCCGGTGTCTCTGACGAAGGTTGCTGGTTGCAATGCTTCGCTAGAATACAGGCATTCACAGAGACGGATGTATCCTGGAGGCTACCTGGGCTGCCCTCCAGAGTGCCTGCGGGGCCTTCCACTGTCCCCTCCAATGCAGGCGCACCAGAAAGCCCTGGAGCAGCTATTTGTCGGGGCAACGGCTGCGGGTCCTACAAGGCAGCACGTGGAGACCGGCGCTCGGCCAGCTGTTGGGTCTGCCGCTCCTGGGTAAGTCTGGATACAGGGCCGTGTGGACAGGTGGTCCTTACGCTCTCCCCCGGATGCCCCTTGTGGTGTCGGGCCCACGGGGCTCGACAATATATATATATATATACTGTATATATATGTGTGTGTGTGTACACACACACACACACACACACACACACACACGCACACATATATATATATATATATATATATATACACACACATACACACACACACGACGGCTTTTTTTCTAAAAAAAAAAGGGTGCCGGAACTCTCGTCTTGTTAATCTTTTATTTATATAATTTTATTTACATATTTATATAATTAAACAATTATATATTCAACTCTTAACATACATTTAATTTATTGTATTTAAGGCAAATATTCATAGAAAATTCCAAACTTTTGTCCAATTCTCGTCTGGCAAATCTTCTTGACTCCTTTCCTTGCTCTTAGTATCTATGGCCGAATGTCGTCCTCTGAGTAACCACAGATCAACGTACTTTGAAGGATCGAAAAGTTTCAGAGGTGGTCCGACAAGTTTGATGAACAAAAGTGCTGAAATTGTCTTAGTCTTTAACGAAGCTCTTGTTGGGATGGCAATTAGATTCATCTGTGAAAACCCACGTTCACATTCAATTGAAGAAATAGGAATGGTATTGAGAGTCCGTATCAAATGCAACAGTTTTTCTGGATATGTCTTTTTGAGAATATATTCACGGAATCCACAAATCATTTCTCTTTCATTTAGTTGCAGTCTGATAAGTTTCTAATTTCCACTTCTCCAAATGTCAGTTGAGTATTACCATCTTCAGGCCAATGTTTTTGATCAAGTACGCGAGACCAATACGCCAACTCATCGTCTTTACTATCAAGTAATCTTTTTTCAATTGACTTTTTCAATTTTGTATAAAATATACTTGGGTCAATGGGAGGATCCTTTTTTGAATCTCTTTTGTGAAGTAAAACTTCACAAAAGCGAAGATCACTTACAGGAGAAACTCGAAAAATTAGAATATCGTCCAAAAGTTCATTTATTTCAGTAATGCACCTTAAAAGGGGAAACTAATATATAAGATAGACTCATTACATGCAAAGCAAGATAGTTCAAGCCGTGATTTGTCATAATTGTGATGATTATGGCGTACAGCTGATGAAAACCCCAAATCCACAATCTCAGAAAATTAGAATATTACATTCAATCATTAAAACAAGGAGTGTACATAGAACAATATCGGACCTCTGAAAAGTATAAGCATGCATATGTACTCAGTACTTGGTTTGGGCCCCTTTTGCAGCAATTACTGCCTCAATGCGGCGTGGCATGGAAGCTATCAGCCTGTGGCACTGCTGAGGTGTTATGGAAGACCAGGATGCTTCAATAGCGGCCTTCAGTTCTTCTGCATTGCTCGGTCTCATGTCTCTCATCGTTCTCTTGGCAATGCCCCATAGATTCTCTATGGGGTTCAGGTCAGATGAGTTTGCTGGCCAATCAAGCACAGTAATCCCACGGTCATTGAACCAGGTTTTGGTGCTTTTGGCAGTGTGGGCAGGTGCCAAGTCCTGCTGGAAAATAAAGTCAGCATCCCCATAAAGCTCGTCTGCGGAAGGAAGCATGCGTTGACCCTGGACTTAATGAAGCACAGTGGACCAACACCAGCAGATGACATGGCTCCCGAGATCAACACAGACTGTGGAAACTTCACACTGGACTTCAAGCATCTTGCAGTGTGTGCCTCTCCATTCTTCCTCCAGACTCTGGGTCCTTGGTTTCCAAATGAGATGCAAAAGTTGCTCTCATCAGAAAAGAGGACTTTGGACCACTGAGCAACAGACCAGGTCTGTTTTTCTTTAGCCCAGGTAAGACGCTTTTGACATTGTTTGTTGTTCAGGAGCGGCTTGACAAGAGGAATACGACATTTGAAGCCCATGTCCAGGATCCATCTGTGGATCTTGATGCACTGACTCCAGCCTCAGTCCACTCCTTCTGAAAGTCCCCAACACTTTTGAATGGCCTTTTCCTGACAATCCTCTCCAGGCTGCAGTCATCCCTGCTGCTTGTGCACCTTTTTCTTCCACACTTTTCCCTTCCACATAACTTTCTATTAATGTGCTTTGATAGAGCACTTGGGGAACATCCAACTTCTTTTGCAATTACCTTTTGAGGCTTCCCCTCCTTATAGAGGGTGTCAATGATGGTTGTCTGCACAACTGTCAGGTCAGCAGTCTTCCCCATGATTGTGATTCCTACTGAACCAGACTGAGAGACCATTTAAAGGCTCAGGAACCCTTTGCAGGTGTTATGGCTTAATTAGCTGATTAGAGTGGGACACTTTGAGCCTAGAATATTGCACCCTTTCACAATATTCTAATTTTCTGAGATTGTGGATTTGGGGTTTTCATGAGCTGTACGCCATAATCATCACAATTATGACAAATCACGGCTTGAACTATCTTGCTTTGCATGTAATGAGTCTATCTCATATATTAGTTTCCCCTTTTAAGGTGCATTACTGAAATAAATGAACTTTTGCACGATATTCTAATTTTTCGAGTTTCACCTGTACAGCAGCAAGACCAGATTTATAATAGGGCCCAAAGTTCTGCCTTCTTTCTTCAAAAACTTCTACCAGTATTTTTATTTTCTTATTTGCCTTATACAAGTTGATGTTGCGGTCCTGTAGATCCAAACTTAAATCTGACAATTCTTGGAGAGCGTCACATATCAATCCTAGGTCCAATAAAAATTCTGTAGATGTTATTTTTCTTTTCAAGCCATCATAATTGCATTTATCATTTTTATCTCTTGTAGGATCATGCATTGCTTGTTCAAAATGATACACAAGGGATTCAAAATTATTCCATACAGCCAAAACTGTACGCAAACTAGATGACACCCATCGGGTACTTAAAATTCTTCCAATTTTGAGCAGCTCAGTCCCCAGTAATTCTGCACATGAATGCAACTCTCTGCTATTCTTTGGTGAAGCATGGTACTGTATATGACAGGGGTGTCAAACTCAATTACATTGAGGGCCACATCAGCATTGTGGTTGCCCTTGGGGGGCTGGGTGGGTGTGGCCAGGGTGGGCATGGCCTACTGAGGGCGTGGCTGGAGTGTGTGTGGCCTACTGGGTGGGCATGGCCAGCTCTACATCATTCGCCTCAAGGGTACCTATGGGGGCCTGGGCAGGAGTGGGACAGATCTGAGGGCCTCTGGCAGAAGGAGATCGGACCGGGGCAAGTGCCAAGGCATGGTCCATTGGAGGACCCTCACTGTTCCTCTGAGGCCATGCAGGGGGGAGGCTAGACAGTGGCGCGGAGGTCAAATGCCCAGCCCGGCCCTCAAGCACCCGTGGCACTAAGCCCAGCCCCACTTCCCCAAGGGGGCTCACAGCTGCACTTACCTCCTCCTCAAGGCTGTTGCTCCTGTGCTTGCTCTCCTTAGCCAGGTTGCTCATGATGGGTACAAGGGCAAAGTCAAGAGGGAGGCCCACTCCCTCCCCATGTGAGGAGACCTGGCTTTGTATCCAAAGCTTCCTTAGCAATAGGATGGGAGACACCCCAGGATAGGCCAGGAGGAGGGGGCAAGGGGATGGTGAAAGGGCAGCAGGGAAGAACTAAGGCAGGACTTCCCTCAGACCTTCCTTCCTTCCTTCCTTCCTTCCTTCCTTCCTTCCTTCCTTCCTTCCTTCCTTCCTTCCTTCCTTCCTTCCTTCCTTCCTTCCTTCCAGTGGTGGGAAAATATCTGAGATGAGGGAGGGAGAAAAACAGGCAAGAAATGCAGCTGGGGAAGTGTCATCCTTTGTGAGGAAGAAATGCACCATCACCTGGAAGTGGCCAGCACATGGCCCTCGCCTACTTCACATATCCGGCTTGGTGGGCTCTGGGGGAGGGGATGCTACAAGCAGCATGAGAGTTGATGTTACCTGCACAATGCTGCCCAGTCCCCAACCTGCCCGGTTTTGGCAGGCAGTGGGGTGCTCTCCTCAAGGTGCTGAGAGGCTGAGCTGGGTGGCATGAATCTGAAGAGAAGTGCAACGCTTCCCAGCCCCTAGCCTGCCCAAAGTAGCAGGCCACTTCCAGGCAATGGTGCATTTCTTCATTCCTCCCCAGCGCGCACCCAGGGGGTGGGGCCAATGTGGCAGGGGCTGGTCCCTCGCTGTTTTCCGATGGCCTTGTGGAGCTAAGACTGAATGCATTTCAGCATAGATGGCCACCACAAAATTGTACATTGGCTCCCGGCCGGCCTGGGCCAGGACCAAGGCAGTGGGGGCCATTCCTTCACTGATTCCAGGATGGGTTCACGGGCCACATGAAACCACTTCGCAGGCCGGATCCAGCCCCCGGGCCTTGTGTTTGACATGTCTGGTATATGACATACAGTTTATCAATAAATGATTGGAATCTATTTATTCCTGAAGTTTCCTTGGCAGCATCACCTACTGATAATTCTAGTCTGTGATTAGCACAATGCCAAACTATAATAGAAGGAAAATGTTCTGACAGCAATTTTTTCACTCCACTTTTACATCCCATCATCACAGCAGCGCCTGTTCTGTACCAGCCTGCTACCGGCCCTGCAGAAAAGGCAGGGACAACCCCTTTTACAAGAAGGCAAGAGGCTGGAACTAAGCCTGCCAAATTTATTAACATAAAACAGAGCAAAGAGAGCAAACACGAACCATGAAACAGGAGCTATTCAAATGGTTGCCTTCAGCAAACCAGCCCTCCCACGCATTCCCCTTTTAAACAGTTCAGGGCGTGGCTTCTCTCTTCCTCCTTCCGAGGTGCCCCATTGCCTTCCTCTGTTTACTCCTGATTGACTGCCTCCTGCATCGGGCATCCTTGAACAGGGCCAGCTGTGGGTCATCTTCATCCTTTAGGAGCCTTGGTGGCGCAGTGGGCTAATGCCTCCTTAAGTAACACCAGCTGCCTGCAATTAGTGCAGGTTCGCATCCCACCAGGCTCAAGGTTGACTCAGCCTTCCATCCTTCCGAGGTGGGTAAAATGAGGACCCAGATTGTTGGGGGCAATAAGCTGACTTTGTAATAATGCCGCTGGGGGGGCAAAAGCCCTAATAAGCAGGCATATACATAGAATGAAGGCTATTGCTAAGCACATTGGTTTGTGCTTAAATTGTAAGCCGCCCTGAGTCTTCGGAGAAGGGCGGGATATAAATGGGATTAAAATTTTAAAAAAAATTAAATCCACGCTGTCAGGCTCACACAGCTGGGTCTGCGTCGTAACCAGGTGGGAGGGGCCTGGCTGAGGGCTCTCATCAGCAAGCTCTCCAACACCCTCAGCAAACTCTCCAACACCCCACTCCTCCTCCTCCTCTGAATCGTCCGACCCAACTGCCGAACCCACAGGCTGACCCTGAATCACAACACTATCCCGCACCGCAGGGCCCTTCCCCCGGGTCTGCCGATCCGGATGCGGTCGGGATGGAAATTGTTCATGAAAAGCGGTCACCAAAGCAGGGGCATGAACGGCGGTCGCGTCTTCCCAGGTGAACTCCTCTGGTCTGTAGCCTTTCCATTCAATCAGGTACTGGAAACGACCTTTCAGCCAACGGGAGTCCCTGATGCTGGCGACCTTGTACTCGGGGGTGCTGTCTCCATCACAAGGTCCTGATGGCGGAGGTTCCGCTCAGCGGAGTGGACAGGCCGGTTGCTCGGGGACCAACAGAGACTGATGGAAAACTGGGTGCATGCGCAGGGAACGTGGCAGAGTTAAGCGATAGGCGACCAGATTGATGACAGCCTCGACTGGGAACGGTCCTAAATATCGGTGATCTAACTTTCTCACCGGCCGTGTTGACGGTAGGTTCCTGGTGGACAACCAGACCCGATCTCCCACCAATAGTGGAGGCGTATCCCGTCTTGACCGATCAGCAAACCTTTTGTAATCGGCCTTGGCCTTCTCTAACTGACGTCGCACCAATCGATGGATCGCCTGTAACTCTGCCATGAAGTCGTTCACTGCCGGCTCCGGTGAGTCCACGGGAGAAAGGGGGAAAAACCGGGGGTGATATCCCACATTGGCCAAGAACGGTGTCATCTGTGTGGAGGTGTGCTGCGAATTGTTAAATGCAAACTCAGCTATGGCCAGATAGTCCACCCAATTGTTTTGTTGCAGATTGACGTAGCAGCGCAGATATTGTTCCAGGATACCGATGAGCTTCTCGGTTCCCCCGTCAGTTTGAGGATGATGCGCGGACGAGAGGCAAATCTTGATATCCAACGCATGCATCAACTCCTGCCAGAAGCCTGCTGTAAACTGGGGCCCCCTATCAGAGACGACTCTATCTGGGAGGCCGTGCAGCCGAAACACCTGCTGAATGAACATACGACTAGTGGCGCGGGCTGACGGTAAGCCGCGACAGGGGATGAAGTGCGCCATCTTGGTCAGCATGTCCACCACCACAAACACTGTCGTAAAAGCAGAGGATGCAGATAAATCCGTCAGAAAGTCCATGGACACAGCCCCCCAGGGTCTTTTGGGTGTCGGCAAGGGCTGCAGTAATCCAGGCGGGGCCCCTGTTGCTGACTTGGCCTGCCTGCATGGGATGCAGGAGGTGACATAGGACTGGACGTCATGTTGGACTCGGGGCCACCAGAAGGTACGGGAGACCAGGTTCAGGGTCTTGAACAGGCCAAAATGCCCCGCCGCCGGGTTATCGTGACACTGGCTGAGGATGAGTCCCCTGAGTGGCCCTCCCGGAAAGTAGAGCCGGTCACGATAATACAAGAGTCCATCCGTGACTGTCCAAGGAGAATCTGGCCCCACCTCCTTTTTCCGCTGAGCCACCCACACCTCCTGCTGCTGTGCCTTCCGGATCCGAGCCCGTATATCAACCGGATCCCGCACCGCAGCAAAAGACTCGACGGGGATCACTGTCCTGGGCAGAAGCTTGTCTTCCACTCAGGAATATTCGGGCTTCCTGGACAGAGCATCCGCTCTTTGATTGTGCCCGCTAGGTATGTACCGAACTCGGAAGTAGAACCTCGCAAAGAAAAGAGACCACCGGATCTGGCGTTGGTTCAAATTCCGAGCGGTCTGCAGGCTTTCCAAATTCTTATGGTCCGTCCGGACCTCGATTTGATGCCACGCTCCCTCCAGATGATGCCTCCAGGCCTCGAACGCCGCTTTGATGGCCAGCAGCTCCTTCTCCCAGATTGTATAATTGCGCTCCGAAGGGTTCAGTTTTCGTGAATGGTACGCGCAAGGGAAGAGGGTACCGCTGGGCGTCGTTGCCTGGAGTAACACTGCCCCAATGGCAATGTCGGAGGCGTCCGCCTCCACGACAAACGGCCGTTGCGGGCTTTGAAGGCTTTGAAGGCTTTGAAGGCTTTGAAGGCTTTGAAGGCTTTGAAGGCTTTGAAGGCTTTGAAGGCTTCCTTCAAAGTCTGGAAAGCCTGTTGTTCTGGAGCATTCCACTGAAACCGAGTCTTCTTCTGCAGGAGCCGGGTGAGGGGGGCTGTCAAAGCAGCAAACCCAGGGATGAAAGCTCGCTAATAGTTGGCGAACCCAAGAGGTCGCTGAACATCCTTCACACGACGTGGGGGTTGCCAACTCTGCAAAGACTCAACCTTACTCAGCTCCATGGCGATGCCCTCAGGAGAAATGCGGTGACCCAGGAAATCGATGGTCACCCGGTAGAACTGGCACTTCTCCAACTTGGCAAACAGCCGATGTTCTCGGAGTCGCTGCAGGACCTGATGGAGATGCTGATGGTGCACCTCACACGACGGGGAGTAGATCAGGATGTCGTCCAAGTAGATCACGACAAACTGATCCAACAAATCCTGGAAAATGTCGTTCATGAAATGCTGAAACACGGCGGGGGCGTTGGTCAGGCCAAACGGCATCACCATGTACTCAAAATGTCCATAACGAGTACCAAACGCCGTCTTCCACTCATCACCCGGCCAAACCCTGACGAGGTTGTAAGCTCCACGCAGGCCCAGTTTCGTGAAGATCTTAGCCTCCCGGAGTCGGTCCAAGAGTTTGGGGATGAGGGGCAGCGGGTAATGATTGCGCACCGTGATGGCGTTGAGTTTCCTATAATTGCAGCAAAGCCGCAATTCGCACGACTTCTTTTTGACAAAGAGCACAGGTGCAGACACTGGCGAGGACGAGGGCTGGATGAAACCGCGAGCCAAATTCTTCTCCAGAAAGTCCCGCAATGCAGCCAGCTCGGGGTCCGACATGGAGTACAAATGCCCCACTGGGAGAGGTGCATCAGGGACTAAATCAATGGGGCAGTCATAGGGCCTGTGCGGGGGTAATTGATCCGCTTCTGTCTCGCTGAACACATCAGCAAAGTCGGACAGTTCGGGAGGCAAGGAAACCCCTGGGGAACCCTCCACCTGGCCGGCACAGATATGGCGGTAGTGGTCCACACACTGCAAGCTTGGGAAGGTGACCAGGTTCTGTGACCAATAGATCTGTGGGTCATGTGCCCGGAGCCATGCCAGTCCCAAGACCACGGGGAAATGCAGATCTGAGGTGATATAGAACTGGATGGCCTCCACATGGGAACTGATGGCTCTACATAATGGTTGCGTGGCGGCCGCAATTGGCCCAGACAGGAGCACTCGACCATCGATAGTCTCCACTAACATGGGCGGTTCCACCGGGCACTGGTGAACAGCCCATTTGGCCACAAATGCTGAGTCCATAAAATTTGTGGTGGCCCCAGAGTCAATTAAGGCATGGACTGGAATCCCCTCTGGCTTGCCAGGAAAGATCAGACATGCCTCCAATATCAGATGCCGTGGAGGTCCACAGGCAGCATCGGAAAGACGTCGCTCAGTGTTGTTGTGGGATGCCCAATCTATCACACCTTCTAGATCGGGCTCGGGGCATTTCGCGACAGAAAAGTAGGGGACTTTCTTGGGGCAGACTCAGTCACTGATGCCCGCTGTCGCTTCTTTGGGCAAAAAGCAGCCAAATGCCCAGGGTCCCCGCAGTAAAAACACAACCCCCCCGATCGTCGTCTGTTCATTTCAGTCACCGATAGACGAGACCTGGTGGCACCCAGCTCCATTGGCTCCTCCCTTTGAACTGGGGGCTCACGCACAACAGGTGCTGCAGGGGTCTGTGTGAGCCTGACAGCGTGGATGAAGATGACCCACAGCTGGCCCTGTTCAAGGATGCCCGACGCAGGAGGCAGTCAATCAGGAGTAAACAGAGGAAGGCAATGGGGCACCTCAGAAGGAGGCAGAGAGAGGCCACGCCCTGAGCTGTATTTAAGGGGAATGTGTGTGAGGGCTGGTTTGCTGAAGGCAACCGCTTGGATAGTTCCTGTTTCATAGCTCCTGTTTCATGGTTGGTGTCTGTTTTATGTTAATAAATTTGGCAGGCTTTATTCCAGCCTCTTGCCGTTTGTAAAGCGGTTGTCCCTGCCTTTTCTGCAGGGCCGGTAGCAGGCTGGTACAGAACACTCAGGAATTCTCGGAGTTGAAGTCCATGAGTTATAAAAGAGCAAAGCCTGCAATAGGCTTAAGCCAATAGCAGCACAGCTTGTGCAATAGCTTTTCTTTTCTTTTCTTTTTTTTGGGTCATTCGGGTTTTTTCCCACGTAGAATTGGGAACCTCACCTCTACAAAATCTAGCCAAATTTCTTGCCAAACAACTACAGCCTTACGCAAATTCCATCACCTCACACGTACAAAACTCATTCCAATTCATAGAGATCATAAGTAAAATAAACTTACAGCCCTGTGACCTACTTGTGAGCTTCGATGTCATATCCCTCTTCACCCAAGTGCCAATCAAAGAAGCCTTGACAGCTATCCTAAATAAATACAACCCCCCAAAACACATCCTAGATCTGACCAACCACTGCCTATCAAACACATACTTCATCTACAATGGACAAAGATACAAACAAATGGAAGGAGCACCCATGGGATCACCCCTTTCACCTGTCATCGCAAACCTCTACATGGAACACTTTGAAACCCTCGCTCTAGAAAAATCCAACCACAAACCCAAACTCTGGCTCAGATACGTAGATGACACCTTCGTAATCTGGCCACATGGCAAAGAAAAACTGGATGACTTCCTCACACACCTCAACAGCCTACACCCCAAAATACAATTCACCATGGAAACAGAAGCTAACAATCAACTTCCCTTCCTTGATGTCTTAGTCTACAAGAAATCCAACGGCTCCCTAGGACACACTATCTACCATAAAAAAACACACACAAACCGCTATTTGAACGCACTCTCACACCACCACCCAGCACAGATCAACTCTGTAGCCAAGATACGCATCTCCAGAACAAACACCTAGCTGACAAACAACACCTAAAAACCGAACTGCACACTCTCACTAATGTACTAACAGCCAACAGATTCCAAAGAAACATGATTACCAACTTAATCCGAAGAGAGACACCCACAAAAATCCAAGACAGAGAACAAGAAAATGGCAAAGCCCTCCTCCCATACTTAAAAGTGACCACAGAAAGAATCAGCAAGATCCTCCAAAAACACAACATCAAAACAGCATTCTGCACAGACAGAAAAATATCCACCATCCTAAGAAACCCCAAAGACATAATTGGGTTAGAAAACCAAGGAGTATATGAAATCCCATGCACCACCTGCCCCACCACATACATCGGACAGACCAACAGAAGAATAAGTGCACGTATTGAAGAGCACAGGAACTCACTCAGAAAGGGAGAACAAACTTCATCCCTGTTCCAACACTTTAAAGCCACGGGACACGAAATTGATTTTAAAAAAACCAGAACTATCGCCAAAATTGAACATTTTAAAAACAGAATAATCAGAGAAGCCATCGAGATAGAAAAACGCCCCCACAGCATGAACAAACGAGATGATACCTCTTGCCTACCAGCCATTTGGAAACCCGCCTTGATTGACAGACGAGTCCCAACCACCAAGAATGATACCAGACCCAAACTCATGATAACATCACATGACATCACCACCACACAACCATTCAAAAAGCAAATCCGAACCCACAACGATAACGACACACAACCACAAAACAGAAACCTAACTACAGCTGCAACATTAGCCACTTTAAACCCCTCCAAACCACACAATAAGCAAACTGACACCCACTATAAAAACATGGCACCACCACAAACACGGAGCCGAACAAAAGCAGCACAACTCACCAGTTCAGGTCTAAGGCTGGCAGCTGAGACCAGCCCATCCACTCAAAACACATCCCCACCCAATCAGAACACAGCCCCCATTCAAAACACACTCCCACCCAATCAGAACACACTTACTCCCCCACCCAATCAGAGCAAAAAAAAAAAAACCAAAACTATCGCCAAAATTGAACATTTTAACAACAGAATAATCAGAGAAGCCATTGAGATAGAAAAACGCCCCCACAGCATAAACAAACGAGATGATACCTCTCGCCTACCAACCATTTGGAAACCCGCCTTGATTGACAGACGAGTCCCAACCACCAAGAATGATAGACCCAAACTCATGATAACACATGACATCACCACCACACAACCATTCAAAAAGCAAATCCGAACCCACAATGATAACGAGGCACAACCACAAAACAGAAACCTAACCACAGCTGCAACATCAGCCACTTTAAACCCCTCCAAACCACACAATAAGCAAACTGACACCCACTATAAAAACATGGCACCACCACAAACACGAAGCCGAACAAAAGCAGCACAACTCACCAGCTCAGGTCTAAGGCTGGCAGCTGAGACCAGCCCCTCCACTCAAAACACACCCCCACCCAATCAGAACACACCCACCATTCAAAACACACTCCCACCCAATCAGAACACACTTACTCCCCCACCCAATCAGAGCAACCTCCACCCACAGAACACACCCCCTCTGGCAGTTTAAAAAAGAGGAACAAACAGCCACATGCTTCTCCCAGAAGAAGGAAGCAGAAGCCTCCAGCCTGATGATGACGGATGGGATTCCGTCGAAACGTCGCCCCTACACCTTTAGTTCTACGCGGGGAAAAACCCGAATAACCAAAGATCCACATACGAACACCCGCGAAAACCTCAGAAATATACATATACATATACACACATACACATACACATACACATACATATATATATAAAGTAAAAAGGTAAAGGTTCCCCCGCACATGCGTGCTAGTCGTTTCCGACTCTAGGGGCCGGTGCTCATCTCCGTTTCAAAGCCGAAGAGCCAGCATTTGTCCGAGGACGTCTCCGTGGTCATGTGGCCGGCATGACTAGATGCCAAAGGCGCACAGGACGCTGTTACCTTCCCACCATAGTGGTCCCTATTTTTCTACTTGCATTTTTACGTGCTTTCGAACTGCTAGGTTGGCAGAAGCTGGGACAAGTAACAGGCGCTCACTCTGTTACGCGGCACTCGGGATTCGACCCGCCAAACTGGCGACCTTCCGATCAACAAGCTCAGCGTCCTAACCCACTGAGCCACCGCGTCCCTTATATACATATATGCATATATACATATATACATATATACATATATACATATATACATATATACATATATACATATATACATATATACATATATACATATATACATATATACATATATACATATATACATATATACATATACATACATATATACATATACATATACATATACATATACATATATATATTTGTAGATTTTCGTGGGTATAGGTATGTAGGTCTTGGCGTATCGGGTCTTTTCCCGTGTAGGATTGAGGGTGTCTTGGCGACGTTTCGACGAGGTCCCACTCATCATCTTCATGCTGGTGTCTTCGGTTTCGTGCTTGTGCAAGTGTAGCGTGATCGGAGCTGCCATCTCTCTATAAATACTAGTGGGGATGTGTGGGGTGCTGGCTTTGTTGCTGTCTGCGGATTGGTTGGCAGTGATGTTACATCATGATTGGTTGATGGGGTTATTTTTAGGGGATTAGTTGGCTGATTTGTAACATCCTGTGTGGCTGAGGTGCTGGTTGTATGCTCGTTAGTCCTTTGTGTTGTAACGACCTGGGTAATGGGCTGTGTGATGACATCCTGAGCTCTGTTGTAGTGATTTCCTGAGTTCTGTGTTGAAATATCCTGGGTGGTTTGCTGTGTTGTGCTATCCCGGGTTTTAGCATTGTAACCTCCTGAATTCTGTGATGTAATGTCCCGAGCAGAAGGCTGTGGTGTAACATCCCGGGCT
Organism: Vipera ursinii; assembly: GCF_947247035.1. Taxonomy (NCBI): domain Eukaryota; kingdom Metazoa; phylum Chordata; class Lepidosauria; order Squamata; family Viperidae; genus Vipera; species Vipera ursinii. The sequence continues at coordinate 16,662,878 of NC_139522.1, forward strand.
TTGGTTTGGCTTCGAGTTTGCGGTCTGGCCCTGTGTTCATGGCGTATGTCAGTTTGCTTTGTGTGGGGGTCAGGGGGGTACAGCAGCTGGAGATGCCGCCGAGGTTTGGCTTCTGGATGGTGGTTGCATTTCGTCTATGGGGTGGGTTTGGGTTTGAGTCTGGTGAGGGTGATTGGTGGTGGTGTCCTGTGTTGTTGTGGGTCCGGTGTCAGTTTTCATGGCTGGGACTCGTTTGTTGACTAGGGCTAGTTTCCAGATGTCTGGTAGGTGGGAGGTATCGTCACGTTTATTCATGTTGTGGGGGTGTTTCTCTATTTCGATGGCTTCCATAATTATTCTCTTGTTGTAGTGTTCAGTTTTGGAGATTAATTTCATTCCTTCAAAGTCAATTTCATGTCCTGTTGCTTTAAGGTGCTGGAAAAGGGAGGAACTTTTTTCTTCTTTTCTGACTGCATTCTTGTGTTCTGCGATGCGTGCATTTATTCTCCTATTAGTTTGTCCAATGTATGTGGCTGGGCAGCTTTTGCATGGTATTTCATAGACTCCTTGGTTTTCTAGCTGGATCTTGTCTTTGGGGTTTCTTAAGATGTTGGCTATTTTTTGGTCAGTGCCAAAGGCTGTCTTGATATTGTGTTTTTGGAGAATTTTGCTGATTTTATCTGTGGTGCCTTTGATGTAGGGGAGGAGGGCGATGCCATTGTCCTGTTCTGTGTCTCGGTTCTTGGGGGGTGTCTCTCTTTGGATTACTTTGGTAATTGTGTTTCTTTGGAATCCGTTGGAAATTAATACGTTAGTGAGAGTGTGTAATTAGGTTTTCAGGCAGTCTTTGTCGGCTAGGCTTTTGGTTCTGGAGATGAGGGTCTTGGCTACGGAGTTGATCTGTGCCGGGTGGTGATGGGATTGTGCGTTTAAGTAGCGGTTGGTGTGTGTTTTTTTCTGGTAGATGGTGTGTCCAAGGGAACCATTGGGTTTTTTGTAGATTAGGACATCCAGAAAGGGGAGTTGGTTATTAGCTTCTATTTCCATAGTAAATTGTATTTTGGGGTGTAGGCTGTTGAGATGTGTGAGGAAGTTGTCCAGTTTTTCTTTCCTGTGTGGCCATTACAAAAGTGTCATCTACATATCTGAGCCAGAGTTTGGGTTTGTGTTCAGATTTGTCTAAGGCGTTGGTTTCGAAGTGTTCCATGTATAGGTTTGCGATGACGGGTGAGAGAGGTGATCCCATAGGTGCTCCTTCTATCTGTTTGTATCTTTGTCCATTGTGGCTGAAGTATGTGTTGGTTAGGCAGTGGTTGGTCAGATCTAGGATGTACTTAGGGGGGTTGTATTTATTTAGGATAGCTGTCAAGGCTTCTTTGATTGGCACTTGGGTGAAGAGGGATATGACATCGAAGCTCACGAGTAGGTCGCTGGGTTGCAGGTTTTGTTTCTTTATAGTTTCTATGAAGTGGAGTGAGTTTTGTACGTGTGAGGTGATGGATTTTGTGTAGAGCTGAAGTTGTTTGGCAAGGAATTTGGCAAGATTCTGTAGAGTTGAGCCTATGGAGCTGACTATGGGTCTGAGTGGTGTTCCTTCTTTGTGTATCTTGGGGAGGCCGTAGAGCTTGGGGCATCTGGATGATTTCTCTCTGGGGATGATTCTTTGCTGGATCTCTTCACTGATGGGAGAGGCTTTTATTTTGGATTTGGTGGTTTTTTCCAGGTAGGTGGTGGGGTCTGTGTTTAGAGGTTTGTAAGCGGGGTCTTGGAGTAGGTTGGCTAGTTAGGCTTGGTAGTCAGATGTGTTCATCATCACAGTGGCGTTTCCTTTGTCTGCTGGGAGAATGATTATGTTGTTGTCTTTCCTCAGGTTGGTGAGTGCTTTTTGTTCTTCTTTATGTAAGTTGCTTCTAGGTGGATTGCTGGGACCTTGTCGAAACGTCGCCAAGACACCCTTGTATATATACAGGTGAAACTTGAAAAATTAGAATATCGTGCAAAAGTTCATTTATTTCAGTAATGCAACTTAAAAGGGGAAACTAATATGTGAGATAGACTCATTACATGCAAAGCAAGATAGTTCAAGCCGTGATTTGTCATAATTGTGATGATTATGGCGTACAGCTCATGAAAACCCCAAATCCACAATCTCAGAAAATTAGAATATTGTGAAAAGGTGCAATATTCTAGGCTCAAAGTGTCCCACTCTAATCAGCTAATTAAGCCATAACACCTGCAAAGGGTTCCTGAGCCTTTTTTTATTAAAAAGTTTTACAATACATTTTATCTTTAACAAACCAAAAAAAAAGAAAAAAAACCCTCCCAACCCCCTCCCCTCCCACCCTCTTCCCCCTCCCCAACCCTCCCCAACCCTTCCCTCCCTTTCCCCTCCCCCCCCCCACTTCCCAGAGCAGAATACAGGGTATAAAAATACAAACAATCATAATCTAACTTACGCAAACAATCCTAAACTATTTAAACTATCGAACTTTAACTCATATAGGTAAACTCCAAACATATATATATATATCATATCAATAATTATACAAATACAAAATAATACTTTCCAACCTAATACCAAAACACAGGGTATAAAAAATACAAACAATCATAATCTAACTTACGCAAACAATCCTGAACTATTTAAACTATCAAACTTTAACTCATACAGATAAATTCCAAACATACATATATATATCATATCAGTGATTATTCAAATACAAAATAATACTTCAATCTAATACCCAATAAAAACAATCCCATATAAACCAATTTATATCAATTGTCTAAAGTTATTCCTCATTCCAACTAAGCTTTAAATTCATATTATCCTAATATATTATACAACTTAATATACCATAGATTACTTTCCAAACTTAGAAAATTTTTTATATAATCACATCATTCTTATATTCTTATATTCTATTACCTATTCCAATATTACCCATAAAAATATTACAAGTTAGCTTCAATCACAAAGAAAACAATTTATATCAATTTTATAAAACTATTCTTCTATCCAACTAAGCTTCAACATACTAAAACCAGGTTTATACAACCTTCCCTTCTCCTAATGTATTATACAACTTAAAATACCATACATTACCTTCCAAGCTTAAAATTTTCCATCCAAATAACAAATCATAACCTACAGAATATCAATAAACACTACTACAAATCTTCCCAATTAACTTTTCATAATCATCTTAAAACTAAAACAACACAAAGTATTGCATAATTATTTTATAAGGGTAAAAAATATATCCCCAAATATTTAGTCCTTCTAGCAATTCCAATACCCATAATCCTTATTACATTGTTGTCTCTTACAATTACGTAACTAAGTCTTCAGGCTTGATTCATTCATCCAGAAGCAGCACGCCTCTTCCCATTTCTGGCCTTCTCCAGTGGTAATGAAATTTGACCCACTCCTGTTCCTTTCACATCTGTCTGCATTAACCCTTCAGCAACTTGCGGGTTCTCTCTGGAACATTGAGACTCTCTCTCACCTTTTTTCTTTGTAGATTCCAAAGATGGTATGGGGACTGCTTTTAAAACATTACTGTAGAAATCACGTGCCTGAATCACTGTGGTAAAACAGTACCTCGTACCTTCATATGTTACCACCATACCCACTGGTATTTGCCATCTAAACTTGATATCACGTCGTCTCAATTCTTGTGTCAAAAAAGCAAATTCCACGAGTTAAACTTAAGATTATGCAGGATACTCGTGAAAGAGGTGGTCTTAAAATGCCTAATCTTAAATTATATTATGAAGCTGCTGCGTTGTCAGGAATAAGTGATTGGATTAATTTGACACAAGGGAGATTATTAAATCTTGAGGGCCACGACTTGTTATTTGGCTGGCATGCATATTTGTTGTATGATAAGAAGGTAGATAATGTATTTAAAGTGCATATTTTAAGACAGGCATTGTTGAGAGTTTGGAAGAAGTATAGACATAAGTTAGATTGCAAGATGCCGTTGTGGGCAATCCCGAAACATGCAATAGAAAATATAAATGTAGGCTTCAAACATGATGTGACTACGTATAAGGAGATCTTAAGTTTGGAAAGGAACGTCTGGTGTTTGAAGCCGTACAATCTCTTGCGAGATGAGAAGATCGTTCAAACTTGGTTCCAATATACTCAATTACGTGCCAGGTGGAAAGAAGACCAGAAAATTGGTTTCTCAATGACTGATGAAAATTTGATAAAGCAAATTAGAAAACAGGGTCCAGCACATATTAAACGGATTTATCTTGCATTGATAGATATCGACTCAGAAACAGAACTTGTTAAAGACTGTATGATAAAATGGGCCCAGAATATTCAAGAAGTTATTACAATGGACACTTGGGAAAAGATCTGGGTGAGGAACGTAAAATTTACGCAAGCTCAAAATTTAAGAGAGAACTTTTATAAAATGTTTTATAGATGGCATTTAGATCCTAAAAAGCTTGCAAGTATGTATCCGAATTATCAACCTAAATGTTGGAGATGTGGTGGTGAAGATGCAATGTATTTTCATATATGGTGGACCTGCAAAAAGGTTAAGGCTTTTTGGATAAAAATTTGGTGGAATATGCAAAAGATCTTTAAGCAAAGGATAAAGTTTTGTCCGCAATTGTTTTTGCTGGGCATAATTACAGATGCTACTGTTGTGGACATTAAGTTGATGTTGAATTTAATTACAGCAGCAAGACTCTTAATAGGTCAATATTGGAAAAAGGAGGAATTGCCGACTATAGAAGAATGGACTCTAAAGGTTTCTGACCTGGCGGAAATGGCAAAGATTTCGGCTTACTTGAAAGATCATTCGCAAGAACGTTATATTATGGAGTGGAAAAAGTGGATTGATTATATTCAGAACAAATATGGGACTAAAAAGTTTCATTTAGCATTTGAATAAGTTTTCTTTTCTTTTTTCTTTTTTTTCTTTTCATATGTAATATTAGTATCGCTTGTAGTCATTTTATTGCTAGAGGGCAATAGAATTAATAGTTTATTGTTTTTAGCATATGGATGTTTATGATTTTTTGTTTTTATACCTTGTACTTAGCTCTGGGAAGTCGGGGGGGGAGGGGGAATGGGGGGGAGGGATAGGGAGGGTTAGGTAGGGGTGGGGGGAGGGGGATTGTTAAAGATAAAATGTACTGTAAAACTTTTCAATAAAAAATAAAAAAAAGCAAATTCCTTCCTTTTTCTTAAAACTTTTGCAGGGATCTCTTTTAAAATCAGAACTTTTTGCTCATCCATTACAAAATGAATATTGTAATATATTGCCTTAATAACTTCATTTCTAATCATTCTCTTTGTAAAGTAAACCACCACATCTCTGGGTAGTTTCCTTTGTCTTGCGATCCACGAATTAACACAGAAGATTTTATCTATATCTTGCATTATTTCATCTGCTGGTCACTCCAACACCCCTTCCAAAGCCTCAGAAACCATTTTCTTCAAGTTTTCCTTAGGATTTTCTTTCAGACCTCTAACTCTTAAAGCAAATTCCATCTGATAATACTGTGTCGAAATCAAATCATAATCCATTTTCTCTATCACATTTTCAGCTTCTGTCATTTTGGTTTCCAGTCTAATATCATTTTGAGCAAGATCTTCCACTCTGTTATCCAAAATCTCAATGCTTTTAACCATGCTTTGTATTGCAGATGTAATGTCTGCTCTCAATTCTGTTAATTTCTCTGTAAACTTCTCCTCCAACTTTTTCTCCATTATCTCAACAAATTGCTGCATTTGCTTTCCCATAGTCTCTTGCAACAGATTCTGCAAATCTTTTGCTGTAAAAGCTGATACAGATTCAGATGCAGAGGACAATGAAGTTTTCACCAAAGACTGCTGCCTCAGGGCAGGAACTTTAGAAGATATAGCCGCCATTTTCACCCTCTATTGTTAACTACGCACTTTCACTTGCAGATTCAGCAAACTCCATTGAGTTAAAGATCAACACATCATCTTCACCAAAATCTCCTGCATCGCTCTGCCTGCGTCCTCGTTCTCAAAGGCTCTTCCTTGCTAGCAGGGATGGTTGCGAACGCCCTGTTCTGCTCCAAAAAAACCCGGAGCAGAGACGCCTCGTAGTCCGGAGCATGCCCAGGCTTCGGGGGGGCTCAACCCTTCCGCCGCCAAAACTCTAAGTTCTGGCGGCCCCGGAGAGCTCTACCCCTACCTGGACGCTCAACCCCTCCTCTTCTCCCGAGGTGGGGGCTTCCGAGCCGCCGAACAGCTGATCGGTGCTGTTTTCGGCGGCTCTACGGAGCCGCGAGGCTGACAGCCAAGAAATGGCTGCCTCCGGCGACGCCTTGCCATCCGGAAGCCAGCCTTTAAATGGTCTCTCAGTCTGCTTCAGTAGGAATCACAATCATGGGGAAGACTGCTGACCTGACAGTTGTGCAGAAAACCATCATTGACACCCTCCATAAGGAGGGAAAGCCTCAAAAGGTAATTGCAAAAGAAGTTGGATGTTCCCAAAGTGCTGTATCAAAGCACATTAATAGAAAGTTATGTGGAAGGGAAAAGTATGGAAGAAAAAGGTGCACAAGCAGCAGGGATGACCGCAGCCTGGAGAGGATTGTCAGGAAAAGGCCATTCAAAAGTGTTGGGGACTTTCACAAGGAGTGGACTGAGGCTGGAGTCAGTGCATCAAGAGCCACCACACATAGATGGATCCTGGACATGGGCTTCAAATGTCGCATTCCTCTTGTCAAGCCGCTCCTGAACAACAAACAACGTCAGAAGCGTCTTACCTGGGCTAAAGAAAAACAGACCTGGTCTGTTGCTCAGTGGTCCAAAGTCCTCTTTTCTGATGAGAGCAACTTTTGCATCTCATTTGGAAACCAAGGACCCAGAGTCTGGAGGAAGAATGGAGAGGCACACACTGCAAGATGCTTGAAGTCCAGTGTGAAGTTTCCACAGTCTGTGTTGATTTGGGGAGCCATGTCATCTGCTGGTGTTGGTCCACTGTGCTTCATTAAGTCCAGGGTCAACGCAGCCATCTACCAGGAGATTTTGGAGCACTTCATGCTTCCTTCCGCAGATGAGCTTTATGGGGATGCTGACTTCATTTTCCAGCAGGACTTGGCACCTGCCCACACTGCCAAAAGCACCAAAACCTGGTTCAATGACCGTGGGATTACTGTGCTTGATTGGCCAGCAAACTCGCCTGACCTGAACCCCATAGAGAATCTATGGGGCATTGCCAAGAGAAAGATGAGAGACATGAGACCGAGCAATGCAGAAGAGCTGAAGGCCGCTATTGAAGCATCCTGGTCTTCCATAACACCTCAGCAGTGCCACAGGCTGATAGTTTCCATGCCACGCCGCATTGAGGCAGTAATTGCTGCAAAAGGGTCCCAAACCAAGTGCTGAGTACATATGCATGCTTATACTTTTCAGAGGTCCGATATTGTTCTATGTATACTCCTTGTTTTAATGATTGCATGTAATATTCTAATTTTCTGAGATTGTGGATTTGGGGTTTTCATCAGCTGTACGCCATAATCATCACAATTATGACAAATCACGTCTTGAACTATCTTGCTTTGCATGTAATGAATCTATCTTATATATTAGTTTCCCCTTTTAAGGTGCATTACTGAAATAAATGAACTTTTGCACGATATTCTAATTTTTCGAGTTTCACCTTATATATAATAAAACTTGTTTTGTTTTTCAACATCCTTGGAGTTGAATTTTTATTCCTCACACTTAGATTTGTAAATGTTTTAACCTACTTAATGGAAATTTGTTTCCATCTCAATAGAATTTGATTAAATTGGAATTTGACTAAATATATATTAAAAGCAATACTAGAGTTTGATATAAAACTATTTCAGTAACTCAGAATATCTCATTAAGCTTGTTTATTTTTTGTGGAGTTGCTTTTTTTTGTTTCTTTTATGTTGTTATGTCTGTGTGCGGGACACACTGATAGAAAATAATACCTAAGAGAATTGAAGGAATTGTAATTCAATCCTTGCCTAAAATGAAGAAGGATTTGAGAAAATTTTTGGGATCATAAATAGGTATGTTGTTTTGACTAATGATTTGTATGTAAAACTGTTAAAAAAGAGCTTATGTTAACAAACGCAAGCAGAGTTTGTTGAGCGCTCCTTTGTTGGCTCTTTACTAAGTAATTTGTTTGTAAATATGGACAAAGGAATGGCTTGGGTGGGTTGACCCAGAAGTGGGGGAAAAGAGGAAGTTAGTGGCATTTTTGTCTAAAATTGACATTTGGAGAAGAGAAAAGAAGAGTATTAATAGTAAGAGGAAAGAGTTGGCTCATGTAAAGTTGATAGAAGATGTACTTGTGGAAGAAGAAAAGTTAGTAAGTGGTAGAAGGGAAGGGAAGGAATGGATAATGGAAGAAGCAGGAAAGTTGTTTTTAAGTTGGTATGCACAGACTTGTGAATTGCATGCATTAAGGAGGGAGACTGCCATTAATGTGGTCAGCTCAAACGTGATGGAAAGAGAGAAAAATGGAAACTAGAAGAAAGTGGGAAGTGGATGTTGCAAAGAAAGAAAGAAAGAGAAAGAAAGAGAAAGAAAGAAGAAATAGCTAGGACACAGAAGCAGCCACTAAAGGGGGGCACAAGGGATGGTTGATACTTTTTTTTAAACAAGGAAGTTGTATTTATACTTTAGTTAAACAAATCTGTGATAAATATATGATATGTAAACGAGTAAATAAAAAGCTCTACAACATTTAGTGGTGAGGCCATTTCAGTATAGGCTTCAACTGGAAAGCTGTCTTTGTCCCTTTGAAATGATGTATGGGAGGCTTTTGTTACATGAAGGTTCAAGAATGACAATGAAGAAGAGAAGAAAGTTACTCAGTATTTGCATAATCTGATGCAGGTTTTGTCTTCTATCTCAGTATAGGCCCAGGCTGCCCTACCACCTGTCTCTGCCCATTGTTGTTCCTGGAGAGTGGGTTCAGGTGAAAAGAACTGTCACCAAGAAATACCAGCCCTGAGTGGTCCCAACCATGCCAAGTCCTCCTGATCTCAACTACCGTGAGAGTGAAGGAATCAAGGTGTGAGTCCATGGAAAGTCCCATCATTTCCTCTCCAGTGACAAGCTCTGAAACTGGACGGCCTGAAAGTGAAATTTCGACCTGCCTCGCCTATTGAACTGTTTCCATCTAAGTAGGAGAAAAACCTCACTGGATTGGACTACTCTGGAAATCGTGTTCCTAGAACCTGGACTATGTATTGCAATATTTTTATTCTGCTACCGTTGTTTCCCTCGTACCTTCTTTGGTAGAAGGAAGGACCATGGGCCCAATACTTAAAGAAAAGGGAGTTGTGTTTATAACAAGACTACTGTATGTGTTCCACTTGTAAAGGGAGAATAGGGTCACTTGTTATGGTCCTGTCAGTACAGTAAAGCTTTACCAACAACTTGTAAAGCTATTGACTATAATCAAGCTAAATGGACTAAGTGTGGAGACAGGCCTACTCATTTAATGCCAAATATGTTTGCAAATCCTACCCAACCTGGCACAATCAAAGGATACCTGCAACCCAGTGTGCTTCGAGATAACCAGACCAATGGATTTCTCAGCATCTTTTGGACTAGCTATCGATTGAACCAGATACAAATATGGGTTCAAGTTGATTTTTATGAACTGGAAACCACAATTGAGATTCCCTCAGTATCAAAGAATTTTTTTTATTGAACTGGCCCAAAAGAATTGTTTTATTTTTAAATGTGACTAACTGTTACATGTGTGGGTACTAACATGGGGGAACAATGTACATGGGAAGCTCGAGAGATTCAATTGGAGAACATCACTTCTCATTTTAATTTAACTTGGAAAGAAAAGGACCATCCAACCCAGTGGGCCCTCCATTCTGTCACTGTGGCCCAAAGTTGCATTATTAGACCCCAGTCCGACATTACATATAAGGAATATGTTGAAGAAATCACTGACAGAATGAGAAAGTTAGCTCATGTCCCTGTCCAGACATTGACAAGAGCACTGGATGTTGGAGGATGGTTTTGGGGAATGTTTGATAATTGGGAAAGGATGTTGTTCATTGTGGTCTTGGCCTTGGGAGGGTTGTTGTGTTTACCATGCTTTATCCTGCTTGTTCACAGAATTGTTAGATCCACTATATCTGGACTAACCTTTGCTGCCACTCCTATCTATAACGATAAACCAACTAAAGCAATGATTTTAAGACCTTTACGTTCTGACTACACTCCCCTCTTCAAGAGTCCCTAAGCCGATTCGGTTTTATAAAAAAAAAGGAAGGATTGAAGGGACCCTATTGTACTTATGATTTTATTATACTTAAGCTTGATATCAGTGGTGTAATTTTGTAGCCATTTTATATAATCATTTTATATTGATATTAGTAGTGTTAGTTTGTAGCTATTTTATATAATTTTTTATATGAAAACAGCCTTATAGATAGAAGCAAGTATTTTATGTATATTGAAAAAGTAAATGTCTCATGCTAAATATACAGGAGATTGCTTACATGAAAGGAGCAAGGTAAGGTTCAGTGGTACAAGAAATAGGGAGGGGGGAAGGTGAGTTAGCCTGTATTGATGTGTATGAGTCATCCTGGAATTTGTTTTTCTGTGCTTCCTTGCTCCTGGTACAGCGACTTGAATCTCTTTGTTCTGAAAAGTTATAAAAAGTGGAAGAAGTCTCTTCTGGGTGTGCCTTCATCCCTCTAAGCAGCCACAAAGAAGGAGAAGGTTACCCAACTCTGTCTTGGCCAAAATAAAGTTGTTTTCTTTGCTGAAACCTCGGCTCAAAAGTTTCTCTTTGAAATTTCTGAGTAGCGCAGGGAAATTTGTGAGGTTAAGTGGAAAACCTTTCACCATCTTCGGTGACTGTTCCTAGATATTTGAACTTTGGTGCTTGTTTTATTTTTGTTCCCTCTATTACTATGTTGATAAGGTATGCTTTTTTTCTTCTGATAGCCATTACTTTTGGTTTTGCTGATTCTCGAATTATTTGTCTTGTATTCTTGGTTCATGGCCATAAGATTGTAGGAGGACAGCCCCCCCCCCAAGAAAGAAATATTTTGGGGAATATTAAAAAGGCAGAGTATTATATTTCCCCAAAGGAATAATGGAGAAGATCTTTAAAAAGGCAGAAACTTCTCCCTCCCCACAGCCAGAAAACTCAGCAGAAACCAGGTCTGTAGAAATGCAGATGCAATAATCCTTTCAGAAAGGCTGAAGCCAGGAAGCTTGGAGCTGATGGGATTAGAAAGACAAAAAAGATCCCTAGAATCAACAACCCCTCACCCAAAAAAAAATCTAACACAGGACATAGTAATCAGCCACAGCCCCAGGGAAGCAGGATATGACCTTTGGGACATAATAGGATTAACTCACCAATACCAGAAAGGCACACTGAACCTCAGGTCAAAGTTCATGCTCAGGAACAGGAACTCCAAACACAAAAGCCCAAGAAGGTATAAAAACCCACCACTCCCAGCTACATGTGGTCAGCTACTCCAGAGCCTCATGTCTTGTGGTTCTGCTCTTCAATAAACTACAACCTTCTTTCTAAAGCAGTGTCCATTTTGTTTATTCCCAGCTTGGACTGGACCCTGATGAAGATTTTTCTTTTGACAATTTGGAGACCCAGATGGGACTCCAAGCTAGCCTGAACATTAATGGACTGGGCCTGGTAAGCCCCATCTTGCTGGCAGCAGACCCCTTGTGTTTGTGGATGGGTTTCCCAGACCATGCCCATGTGGAGTGAGAGTAGTAAAGGGAGTTTTGCATTTGAGCTCAAGGGCTGTGTCAGAATCCATTTATATCCCATTCATAAAACTCTATCTGTATGTTTTTAAAATCTTATCCCTCCCCCTGGATTCTGCCATTTCTCCAAGGAGAAGAGAGGATATGTATTCAGCCTGCCAGGAGGCTGTCTTCAAAGACCAGGGGAAGAACCTTTGAACTGAGAAAAACAAAGGAGGGGGGGAAGAGATCTGGTTTGTATCTCAGATTAGAATCTCTAAAGGAAGGGAGCAATTGTGAAGACATGAGAGTTCCCTCCTTCCCATGGAAGGATTTGACACCTGAATTTAAATTGATCCAGGACAAACCAGATGGCTTGGAGGGAGGAGGTTCGACCCGGGGACTCTTTAAAAAAACACCAAACTGTAACACAGTTCAGATCCTGTCTAGTATTCCCATTACCAATCATGTTTCAGTAAAAACTCCTTTTGGACAATTTCTGTTTCAAGAGTTCGTTCTTTCCTGGGATGTGGATTGGGGTGGGTGGGTCCTGACAGGCTGCTTTGGAAAGAAGGTGAGTACCTCTAAATTTTAACTTTAAAGTCCAGGGAAGTGAGGGAAATGTGTGTATGTCTGTGTGTGTGAGTGAGTGAGAAGACCCTTTCCCCAATCACAGTTGGATCTTGCTTCCTCTGGCCTTTTCTAACCGCCAAAAGATCTGTTCAACCAACAGACCCAGGAAAGCATGGGGGTTTGACCAGAGCGCAGGACCTTTTGTTAAGGAAAAGGGAGAGACTGTGTGAAAATGGAATGGAAAAGTGAGTGAGAGAATCATATTTGGGCTACCAGCTGGTAAGGCCCTGTAAGCAAAGCCCTGCATTAGAAAAGTTAAGCCCTGGGCTAGGAGCAATCCTTACCTCTGAGAAGCAAGCAGAGGTCCTCCCAGACATTTGAAGTCTGTAAACTGTGGTTGTGTAGGTAAAGCCAGTAATTGAGTGACCCATACTCACTAGGGGAGCAGATGAGTCCTCAAAGTCCCCTTTTTGGTCTTAAACTGTGGTAGAGAATCCCTGAAGGAGTGACCCATATTCTCTTAGGGATTCCAGAGTCCTCCACAGATTAGGAGGTGCCCGTACCTGCTGTGTTGGGGGTGGCAGGTCCTCCCAGACCCCTTTTTGGTCCCCAAAGTGGCAGGCAGTGTGTTCCCTGATTAGGAGGTCCCATACTCTGTGACGGAACCAGAGTCCCCCCCGGACGCTTTTTTTTGTCCGAAAACAGACAGGCTGCAAAGGGAAATTTCTAAGGAATGGGCTTTGCTCAGGGCTTTGCTGGGAACCCAATTTGGCTAAATAAAGGCACTTAAAAGGAAAAGGAAAATAAAGTATAGGAATAGTGATTCTCTCTCTCTTTCTATGCAACCACGTGATATGTTTAACATTTGTGCCTTCCCTAATTTGAGTTAACTGAGATTTATGGTGGGAATGACCAGGGTATGAAAACTGAGTGTTCTGTTTTCCTCTCCTTTTCCTCTTTGTCTTCGTGTGTGTCAAGGTCTTTGTGTGTCCTTGAGGTAAATGTTAACTGTTGGGTGTCTCTAATCCCTAGAAACAAGAATTCTAAATTCTGCTAGAAATTCTGCTTAAAATAAGCAACCAAAGGAAAATACTTTCACTCTAGTTTGTCTGGCCAACAAAATAGAGTGAAGAGAATTGAGTTCCCTTTTGCCTTCCCTTGTTAGGAGGGAATGTTTTAAGCTCATTTAGAAGGAAAATTTTGTTCTTCTGCTCGTTTTATTTGTGCATTTTCTGTATGTGTTGTAAATGGGTTTTATCTATCTATCCCTTTCCTGAAACATGAGGTGTGTCTACCCACAGGAGCCTCATGAGCTCACATTTGCTTGTGTAGGGAAATAAGTCCTTAAGTCCTCTTTAACATGTTGCAAATGTTCAGTTTCAGAAGTGAGACCTTACATTTTTTGTTCTCTTACCAGAATCCAGCCTCTCTTTTGTCCTCATCTGTGGTGTCCCCATTTTGTTGTGACTGGTCTTATCTGTTTCTTTAACAATTGCAGTATGGATGCCTTTTCAAACTCTGTCTGCAAGCTACCCCCCCCTCCATTCTACTTCTCCATTTCTTATCATCTGTTCTCCATGCCTAAGTCTGACCAGTACTGCCTCTCCTGGGAGAGTCACCCACAAAGGGGGGAAGGGGACCCTGTTTTCATGTTTTTCAGCCCTGCACAGATGACTCAGCAACCTTTGGAAGCAGACCACACTGACCCAGATGCTGCCTCCAGAGGAGACCCTCCATTCATTTGAGCCATGGAAATTGGGTTTTGAATCCAGCCATCCACTAGATCACAGGTCGGCAACCCGCAGCTCCGGGGCCACATGCGGCTCTTTCAGCCGTCTCCTGCGGCTCCCAGTCCTCTGCCATGTGCAGTCCAAAAAAAAAGTGGGACTATAAAGGTTCAACCAATCAATTCAAACTTCTCATGGAAAAAAAACCTTGCGAAGCTTGAATTGATTGGTTGAAGTTCTTTGGTTTGTGGGACTTCCCACAAGCTGTTTGTGGGACTGCCCACAAAACTCTTTTCTTCCTCGGATTGCACATGGCAGCGGAGGAAGAGACTGGAGGACTGCTGGAAAGGTGAGTGGGTCGGTCAGATGGGGCGTGCCGGGGAGGGGGAGTTTTGTGTGTGTGTGTGCGTGCACACGCGCCTCCAAAACTGTTCATTGCCAAGGTTTCTTCCCAGTGAGGAGGGTCCGCTAGAAAGAGGGGATTTAGCAGCTTAGTTGGTCAGCCCACAAGCTTTCTCTTACCAGTTTTACTGGATGAGGAAAGACGCAATCCCCTTTCCCAATCTGTATCCTCCCTAATACCCATTGGGCACCACTCTGTCCATTAGAAGGAAAGAAACCAAAAGCCACCCCTTTCACGTTCCTCCTTCCAAGCAGGGAACCTTTTGGGGGAGGAAAGGGTGAAGCAAACGCACCCCTCCCCCAACCATTCCTTACAGAAGAAACTAAGACTGATCAGCCACATTTATTAGGAAGCGGCCCCTCTATTCTGGAGAGCCAGCAGGGCCCCTGCTTCGCTTTTCCTACATCAGTAGGGCTGGCACTCCCTTAGCCTGGAAAAAGAAGAGTAAAAAACTCAAAAAGATGGTTCTTGCTAGCGGCAGGGAGCTGTGAAGGTTGGTGACTTGGGAGAAACAGCCGGGGGGGAAGGTGGTGTCCAAAGAAAGGGATAAAAGGAAAGCTTTTATCTCGCTCGCTCATTCACTCACACATTCCTCGCAAAAACTTATCTTGCTCTCATTCATTCACATTTGCTCTAAAAAGCCTCTTTCACACTCTCATTCACTCACACTTTGCTCAAAAATGCTTCTCTCTTGCTCTCATTCACTCACCAACTCGAAAAACCAGCCGCGGCACCTCAATTGACTTCCATGGGGACGCTTGGCAATGAAGGGGCTGATTAAAACTGCTCCCGCTAGTGCTGCTACTGCTAACTTTTTCACTTTCTGCTTGGTTCCAGTGAAACTGGAGAATCCCCAGATGCCACTGCTGGGGGTGGAGGAGGCTGCCCAGGTTTGGCCATAGCGGAAGCCAATGACAGTAGCGGTGGAGGCGGCAGCGAGAGAGACGCTGGAGTTCTGCCGCATCTCTGTTAGCCTCCACCTCCCTCGCAGAAACAAATCCCCGTGCCTGCCCCCATGGCAGCAGCGAGCCTCAAGGACTGGGCAATTGCTCTGCCAGCGGCAGCTGCTGTTGGAGCAGCCTAGTGCACTCGCAGAGACGCTGGAGCGTCTTTGGCGGCAGGAGTAGCAATGCCTGCCTGCCAGGCGGAAGAAACAGAAAGGTTGGCAGCAGCAGTGGCGGCTGCTGTTGAGGCAGCTTAGTGCCTTTGCACAGATCCTGGAGGTGCTCCAGGCCCGGCGGAGCATCCGCGCTGCACGGCTTTGGTGGAGAGGTAGCAACACCTGCCTGCTGGGCAGAAGAAACAGGAAGGTTGGCGGCGGTAGCGGCGGCTGCTGTTGAGGCAGCTTAGTGCCCTTGCACAGATACTGGAGGTGCTCCAGGCCCAGCAGAGGCTCTGCGCTGGTGGAGCGATGCACTGGCAGCTCCTGCCCCTCCAAGTACCAGGTGGTGCTGCCCAGACACACCGCTGCTCCTGCTGCCAAAGCACCTCCAGGATCTCTGCAAGGGCACTAAGCTGCCTCAACAGCAGCAGCAGCTGCCACCGCCACCAACCTTCCTGTTTCTTCCGCCCGGCAGGCAGGCATTGCTACCCCTCTGCCAAAGCCACGCAGGGGCTGCAACTTCCCCGGGCGAGGTGGCAGCGGTGTGTTCAGAAGAGGGGAGCCCAAGGAAGTTGCAGCAGATGGAAAAAGGGCTGGACAGCCCTGCTGCAAAAGAGTGGGGTAGAAAGAGAGTTCGGCGAGACAGCAGCTTCCCCTCCCCTTGGAAAAGACTGCTCCAAGGGAGCGGAGGAGGAGGCCGATGGGGAGAAGGAGCTGCTGCAGCAAATCTTCCGAGGCTGCTGCTCGGACTTGCCTATCTCAGCTTGCTGCGGGATTTGGGGTTTTTTGTGGGATTTTTGCATGCAGTTTACTTGGGGGGGAGGAGGAGGAAGACGAAGCGCGGACCAGCGAGGGCAGAGAAAGAGAGAACGAAAGGCAGACAAGGAGGGCTCCTCCCTCCCTCTCAAAGGCAAGCTGCCCTACTCTCCATCCTGCGCCCCCTCTCCCAAAGAGTTTGGCTGGCAGTTTGTCAATTGCCGCTCTTCCTCCTCCTCCTCTTCCTCCTCCTCCCCCTCCCCATTCCAGCTTGAGCACAGAGTTTGTGCCAAAAGAAGAAACAGGGCGCTTTCCCCCCCCCGCTGTTTCTCTTCCTCTCTTCCTTCTCCCATCACTTTCAACCCCACTCTTTCACAGCAGGGCTGTTCAGCAGTTTTCCATCTGCTGCGCCTTCCTCAGGCTCCCCTCCTCCACTGTTTCGCCCAGTGAGGTCAGGAGAGAGTTGGGTGAGATGACAGTGGTGTGTTTGGAGGAAGGGAGCCCAAGGAAGTTGCAGCAGATGGAAAAGGGGCCAGATGGCCCTGCCGCGAAAGAGTGGGGTGGGGAGAGAGTTGGGCGAGACGGCAGCGATGTGTTCAGAGGAGGGGAGCCCAAGGAAGTTGCAGCAGATGGAAAAAGGGCTGGACGGCCCTGCTGCGAAAGAGTGGGGTGGAAAGAGAGTTGGGCGAGACGGCAGCGATGTGTTCAGAGGAGGGGAGCCCAAAGAAGTTGCAGCAGATGGAAAAAGGGCTAGATGGCCCTGCCACGAAAGAGTGGGGTGGAAAGAGAGTCAGGCGAGACGGCAGCGGTGTGTTCAGAGGAGGGGAGCCCAAGGAAGTTGCAGCAGATGGAAAAAGGGCCAGACGGCCCTGCCGTGAAAGAGTGGAGTGGAAAGAGAGTTGGGCGTGACGGCAGTGGTGTGTTTGGAGGAGGGGAGCCCAAGGAAGTAGCAGCAGATGGAAAAAGGGCCGGACAGCCCTGCCGTGAAAGAGTGGGGTGGAAAGAGAGTCGGGCGAGATGGCAGCAGTGTGTTTGGAGGAGGGGAGCCCAAGGAAGTTGCAGCAGACAGAAAAACGGCCGAACGGCCCTGCTGCGAAAGAGTGGGGTGCGGAGAGTCGGGCGAGATGGCAGCGGTGTTTTCGGAGGAGGGGAGCCCGAGGAAGGCGCAGCAGATGGAAAATGAGCCCACTCACGTTTCCAGCAGTCCTCCAGTCTCTTCCTCTGCTGCCGCCATGTGGAGTCCAAAGAAGAAAAGAGGTTTGTGGGCAGTCCCACAAACCAAAGAAGTTCAACCAATCAATTCAAACTTCGTGAGTTTTTTTTTCATGAGAAGTTTGAATTGATTGAACTTTTTTAGTCCCACTTTTTTTGGGGGGGGGACTGTACATGGCGGAGGAGGACTGGGAGCCGCAGGAGATGGCTGAAAGAACCGCACGCGGCTCCAGAGCCGCAGGTTGCTGACCTGTGGTATAAGCTTTTGTTTACATTAATATGGTAAGATTTTCATTTACTCAACATTAGGTCAATGTTTGCCATAGCAATATCCTATCAACTCTATCAAATGCTTTCTCTTGGTCTACAAATGCAACAAAGAGATTCTTATTGTATTCCATATTCTTTTCTATTAGTTGTTTAAGTGCAAAAATTGCATCTGTGCAGCTTCTATTTCTTCTAAAACCCATCTGCTCTTCTGCCAGTTGTAGTTCTGTAACTGGTCTTAATTTTGTTTCTATTATCTTCTATTATCTTTTCCCTACATGGCTGAAGACTGAGATGCCTTGATATTGTATGCATTCTTGTTTGCTCCCTTTGTTTTTCCACAGTGGTGGTATTGTTGTTGCCAATCAGTAGATGCAGTTAGTCCATGCTGCATTAAAGGTCCTATGTAGCTGTCTGATGCCGCTTTCCCCCAACGCTTGAATTATTTCTGTTGGTAGCCCATCTATTCCTGGTGCTTTGTATTTGGGTGACTTTTTAACAACTTCCTCAATTAGTATTTCCGACTCTAGTGCTGCTGTTTTGTGGTCTTGTGTTGCTTCTTTGTGAAACTCTCCTAAGGGATTGAGCTCTTCAAAGTATTCTCACCACCTTTCTATTACATCTAATAGTTCTATTAGTGGCCTTTCGTTCTTGTCATTATCTCTGAGGTGTTATAATTCTTCTCTCTTTTCCATATACTTTTGACTACTTTGAAAAACATTTTGCAGGCTGTTCTTTTATTATGCTGACTCTTAAACTGCTTAGAAAGGGCTGTAAAACACTATAGAGCAGTATATACGTCTAAGTGCTATTGCTATGATCAGTCAATGTTTGACTTTTTGTACTAATTTGTTTTTAATTTATATAGCTTTTATCTTTTACGATTGTAAGCTGCCCAGAGTTACCTTAAGGTAAGATGGGCAGCCAATAAATTTTACAAATTATTTACTTTATTTATCTGCTAATGATTTCTAGAAGCACTCTGAGGATTTTTATTTTGCCTTCTAGATTATTGTCAGGTCTCTCCCAGCTTGGGCATTCAACTCCATTTGTAGAGAAAGCTATACTTTTAATGAAGCCAAGTGATTACAGCAGGGGTGTCAAACTGCCGGCCCACGGGCTGGTTGCATCATGTGGAGGCTGCACCCACCCCAGCTCCAGCAATGCGAAAAAAGTTGTGATACGTCACAACATGTCACCTGATGTGGCGAGCTTGACACCCATGGATAACAGCATAGCAAAGCAAGATCTGAGGATTTCCCACATAAACCTGGTAATTTTCCTTTCTTCCATGCCCTCCCCCACTTGGTCATCTTAGTGGTGTCCAATATGGTTCAAATTAGGTGTTTTGGTAACAGTTCCACATGTTGGCTACTCTTTTGTGGGCATTGAATGAAGGCTACTGCTAAGCTTGTAAGCCGCCCTGAGTCTTCGGAGAAGGGCGGGATATAAATGGAATTAAAATAAAATAAAAATAAAAATTCACATTCTGTTCCCAGGCTGGTGGCCTTGGATCTCTCAACCATTGTCTCTGGTTGGCCCCTCTGGTTCCTGTCATCCCCCTCCCTATATCTGTGCTGCCCCACTCACTCACACACATACGTAACTGTGTTTTAGTGCAGGGCTTTTCAACCGGTGGTATGCGTACCACCAGTGATACACGAGCACATGGCTGGTGGTACACGGCGTTGCCTTCCTACCGCCCCGCCCCCCCCCCTCTTTACCAGCTCACTTGCTGCCAGAAAACATGCTGCTTGCCAGCAGCCTGCAGGCGAAGAGCGCAGGCGCAGAGTGAGGCCCCGCCCTCCCCTTGGACTCATTGTTAGCAACCTTCCCCCAGAAGCAAGAATGAAGGGGACAGAGACAGCCTCAGCAGGTAGGTTGTCCATTTTCTTTTCCTCCTCCCTCTCCTCTTCCCGATGTTCTTTATGGAGGGGAAAGCAAAGCGGCAATGAGTCCCCAGGACTCATCCCGCAGAAACAGGTGGGAATCAAGGCGCACATTTTCTGATCCGCGCCAAGTTAGGCGAAGCCATCAGAATGTGGAGGGAAAAATGTGCCCATCTGACTCCCTCCCCCCCACACTGTTGGTGGCTCTGTACAGCTGGCCCCGATGGCGGAGGTTGGGGCTGGGGGTACAGAGTCATCAGCTGATCAGAAACGTGGATGCCCTCTGCTGTGCGTCCCAAATCTTTCCTTGCAGCAAGGCAAGCATTTGGGACGAGGAATTCAAGATTCAGCGTTTCTGAGCACATGCTGATCTTGCATTCCTGATACTCTGTGTTTTTGTTTGAGTTTGCTTTCTGTGCATTGCTCAGCGCTGCTCAGAAACGCGGATTAAAATCTTTCCTTGCAGCAAGGGAAGTATTTGGGATGAGTCTCTGTTTTTGTTTCAGTTTGCTTTCTGTGCGTTGCTCAGCGCTGCTCAGAAACGCGGATTGAAATCTTTCCTTGCAGCAAGGCAAGCATTTGGGACGAGTCTCTGTGTTTTTATTTTAGTTTGCTTTCTGTGCATTGCTCAGCGCTGCTCAGAAACGCGGATTAAAATCTTTCCTTGCAGCAAGGGAAGCATTTGGGACGAGTCTCTGTTTTTGTTTCAGTTTGCTTTCTGTGTTGTTCAGCGCTGCTCAGAAACACGGATTGAAATCTTTCCTTGCAGCAAGGCAAGCATTTGGGACGAGGAACTCGAGATTCAGCATTTCTGAGCACACGCTGATCTTGCATTCCTGATAGTCTCTGTGTTTTTGTTTCAGTTTGCTTTCTGTGTGTTGCTCAGCGCTGCTCAGATTCCCTGTGCTGTGTGTCCCAATTCTTTCCTTTTAGTAAGTATTTACTGGCCTCAGTTAGCAACCTCAAGCTTCCAGAGTGGGGGGGGGAGGGAGGGAAGGGGAGATGGGATGGAAGGAAGGGAAGGGAAGGGAAGGGAAGGGCTTTGACATTACAGATGTTCTTCTTGGAGGGGAGGTCTCCAGGTGGACAGAGCAAGGCAGAAGGGAGACTTCTGGAGACTTCATCTTTGCAGCAAACTCCTCTGCCATTATACACATCTGAAAATGGAGAGAAAAGTGAACTTTCTAAGGATGTTTTCCATTAGAATTCCCTTTCTAGTGAGATCTACCCTGACATCTTCACTACATGCATTGTCTCTCTTGTTTGAATCTGCTTAATTGTAATTTCCTTGATTAGCTACAATTTTCAAGCAGTTATAATCTCTTTCAATCTCGATCTATTTGATTTCTCCAGAGTTTCTTATTTCTTCCTGTCAGTTGTAATATGTTACGCATCAAGATCCTTGCCCCCCCAAATTTTAATTACTTTACTTTTCATAGCAAATTTCTGCTAGTTTGAATCAAAGCATAGCACTCTCTGAGCTTTGTTGCAAAGAAACAAAAAACCTTTAAGATCACTCCTCCCTATACTAACAGGGCAACCCACTACAAGAATATAAATTAACAGCAAACCCCATTCCCTACTAGCACTGCTGATGTTTCATAATTGGGGTAATGAAAATCTGCAAGAAAACAACCAAGTTCAGAGAGCACCAAGGACCCCTCATGTCAACCCTTAGCTAGAAATACTCTCCTTGATCAGTTGAATCAAAGTGTTATTCTTTTCAATATTTCTCAACTTACTGCACCCTTCTGGGTTGCATTATCATTATCATCATCTTAACTTTATTGCAGTCATTAACCAGAACAAACAAATTGGCATTCAAATACTCAGAATATCCAAAACTAAAGTGAGAAATTCAGGATAGTTAAAAAAGTACTTTCAGACAAATATTTTGGCTAAAAAACAATATCAAATCATACAGCAAGATGAAATTCAAGTATGCAATCTGGATAATATGAACTTTGAATAGCACTATAAAATATGAGTATATGCACAAATAGATATGCATATTCATATACATTCTCTCTCTCCCTTTCTCACATACACATATATACACACATACATGTAGCCCGCTTATCCTGGGGCTTCACTTAACAAGCAGCATATTTGCTCTTCAGAGTATAAACAGTAGCACACCTATTGAAAAGTTTGGTTTCCATCCTACCCACTCACAATAGTAACAACTTTTGGGGTGTCTTTTGTGGTAAGTTGTAGTTCTTACACAAAGGCTGAGATTACTTGCACCAGAATCTTGGCATGAAGTTTTTGCAACTGTTCCTGTATCAAGAGATTTAGTCATTACTTTATATTGGACTTAACACTGCTCATCTTAATTATTACAGTAGCAGAGAAAGAGAAAGAGTGTGAGAGAGGAAGAACAGCATACCAGCCACCTGACCATCAAGGTAGTGCATATTAATATGGAGAAATCAGTGCAAAAGGAAAGTGATTCAGTAATGGAACCACCACCGAAGAAATCAAAACTGGCACCAAATTGAAAATACAGTGAAGATTATTTGAAGTTGGGATTTCATTTCCTGGAAGAGAATGATCAGCAGCTTCCTGTTTGTGTTATCTGCAATGAAGTATTATCCAAGCATTCCATGAAGCCTTCTTTACTCCAGAGACATTTTACAACAAAACATAAAAAGCACACTGAAAAGCCAGTAGCATTTTTTGTGAAGAAGAGAGATGAATATATAAAACGCCGTGCTGCTTTCGTGAAGGCCACTACCATCTCCAAAAAATGTCAGGAAGTATCTTACCAATTGTCCTTGATAGCAGCTAAAAGAAATAAGCCTCACACAATTGTAGAAGAAGTCGTGATTCCCTCTGCCATTGCTATTTCCTCAATTCTCTTTGATGGAAAAATGACTGCTGCTATTGGTCGTATTCCATGTTCTGATAACACCGTCCAAAGACGAATACAAGGTATGGCCAAAGATGTTATTCAACAAGTGGTGGGAAAAAATCACAGCAGCAGAAAAAATTGTATTTCAATTGGATGAAAGCACTGACATCCCTGGTGAGGCACAATTAGTTGTCTTTGTGCGTGTTCCTGATTCGGATGATATACAGGTGAAACTCAAAAAATTAGAATATCGTGTAAAAGTGCAACTTAAAACGGGAAACTAATATATGAGATAGACTCAGTACATGAAAAAGCAAGATAGTTCAAGCCGTGATTTGTCATAATTGTGATGATTATGGCGTACAGCTCATGAAAACCCCAAATCCACAATCTCAGAAAATTAGAATATTGTGAAAAGGTGCAATATTCTAGGCTCAAAGTGTCCCACTCTAATCAGCTAATTAAGCCATAACACCTGCAAAGGGTTCCTGAGCCTTTAAATGGTCTCTCAGTCTGGTTCAGTAGGAATCACAATCATGGGGAAGACTGCTGACCTGACAGTTGTGCAGAAAACCATCATTGACACCCTCCATAAGTTGGATGTTCCCCAAGTGCTGTATCAAAGCACATTAATAGAAAGTTATGTGGAAGGGAAAAGTGTGGAAGAAAAAGGTGCACAAGCAGCAGGGATGACCGCAGCCTGGAGAGGATTGTCAGGAAAAGGCCATTCAAAAGTGTCGGGGACTTTCACAAGGAGTGGACTGTGGCTGGAGTCAGTGCATCAAGAGCCACCGCACACAGATGGATCCTGGACATGGGCTTCAAATGTATTCCTCTTGTCAAGCCGCTCCTGAACAACAAACAACGTCAGAAGCGTCTTACCTGGGCTAAAGAAAAACAGACCTGGTCTGTTGCTCAGTGGTCCAAAGTCCTCTTTTCTGATGAGAGCAACTTTTGCATTTCATTTGGAAACCAAGGACCCAGAGTCTGGAGGAAGAATGGAGAGGCACACAATGCAAGATGCTTGAAGTCCAGTGTGAAGTTTCCACAGTCTGTGTTGATTTGGGGAGCCATGTCATCTGCTGGTGTTGGTCCACTGTGTCTCCAGCCTCGTGCGGAGAGCAGGAAAATCAAGCAACCGAGACGAGTGCTGAGTTCTCAGGAACAGTTTATTGAGCAGAAGCAAACAAACCCCAAAAGGAATAAAGCCAACATTGGCTGCTACCCGCACCCAACGCTGTTAAATACACGCTGCACGTACACGCCCACGGGCCACCCGACCGCACCCACATCCGCCCATCCCTTACTTAACGCCCGTTCCTCCCAAACACCTCCCTTTGTGACACGTCCCAACACCCGGCACCCTCCACCCCCCAGGTGAGTTCCCTCGCGCACGCCCGCCCCGTCACTGCCAGACGACACCCCCACACCCGTCCCCAGAACTGGCACCTCCCTCCCCGACGCTTCTAGCGCTGCTCCACCCTGCTGCTTGCCCCCCCCTTCGCAGAACCGGTGAGCCCCTGGCCATACTGCCTCGGAGACTGGCGTCGCTCCCCTGTTTCAGCAGCTCCCGGGGCCCAGTCTGGTGTGCCAAGTCTGCCAGCGCGCCAAGAGTCAAGTTCACAGCTGCCTCGGTCCCAAGGCCCTGCGAGGCCACCGTAGCCGGCAGGACAAGGTCGGGCCGCAGAGCGCACGCGCGCACCACCGAGGCTCCAGCCGGCTCGGCGCGCACGTGTGCAGGCGCGCAGCTTCCAGCAGGCCGCCGTCACTGCCGCAGCCGGTGGAATGCAGATGCGGCCCGGGCCCCGCCGAGGACGTCGGAGCAGGAGGTGAGCGTCGGGCCAGGTGCCGGTGAGTGGCGAGCCCGCGGTGCCGTCGAGCGTCGAGCCCGCGGGGCGCGACATGCCGCCCCTTCTACCAGGGCCCCTCCTGCAGGGGAAGGCATAAGAGGTAAGCAACTGTCCACCCGGTTCGCGGCTTCCACCCGTCCCCCCCTTGGTTTGCCAGGGTGTAATCGGTGGAATGCCCGCACCAGCCGAGGGGCATGTACATCAGCTTCCCATACCCATGTCGCCTCCTCTAAGGGATATCCCTTCCACCTGATTAGGTACTGGACACCCCCCCCTACGGACGCTGGAGTCAAGGATCTCTTGAACCTCGTAATGCTCGCCGTGGGTGGGCCCAGGCCCTCCCTCCCCTACTGCTGTTGAGGTTGTGGTGGCAGGCTTCAGCAGGCTACTGTGGAACACTGGGTGGAGTTTGCCTAGGATCTTCGGTAGTTGTAGCCGTACCGTTAAAGGGTTAATTACCTGTACCACCCGGAATGGCCCAATGTATTTGGGCCCTAACTTCTTACAGGGGACGTGGGCACGTAGATACGTGGTGGACAGGTAGACCAAATCCTCCACCTTTGGGACTGCGAACGCTTTTCATTTTTTATCGGCCTGCTCCTTATACGTTACCGCAGCCCGTTCCAGCGCCTTTTTCGCCGCACCCCAGGCCTCCTCAATCTACCTCATCCACTCCTGAGGCTGACAGGGGGCTCCGTTCCCCGGGCTGCACTCAGGGATGGGGACGAAATCGTTGCCCGTCACCACTTTGAAGGGGGAAAACCCCATACTACTATGAACAGCGTTGTTATACGCCACTTCCGCAAACGCTAGGACGTCCACCCAGTTGGTTTGCTGGTACGACACGTAGCAACATAGATAACGCTCAACGGCGGCATTGGCCCATTCCGCTGTGCCGTTGGTGCTAGGGTGGTACGCCGTGCTGAGCCCCTGTGTTGATCCGATGAATCTAACAAATTCCTTCCAGAAACGCGCCGTGAACTGCACACCCCGGTCCGAAATGATACGGCGCGGCACCCCATGTAAACGGTAGATGTGAGTTACAAAGAGCCAAGCCAATCGACGTGCCGAGGGCAATCCTTTACATGGAATAAAATGGGCCTGCTTAGAAAACAAGTCCACCACTGTCCAAATGACATTATGGCCTTTACGTTCGGGCAACTCGACAATGAAGTCCATGGCAATGTCTTGCCACGGACGGGTAGGGTTGGCCACTCTCTGTAGGAGGCCCAAAGGTTTTCCCACCATGGGTTTAGTAGTAGCGCAAACGTGGCATCGCCGTACGTAGTCCACCGTCTTCGTCATGTGAGGCCACCAAAATTGCCGACGTGCCAAATGCAGAGTTTTCAAAAATCCATAGTGCCCGGCTTGCTTGGTGTCATGACACCGATATAGCACTCGTTCCCGCAAAGTGGCAGGTACGTAGATCCGGGTCCCGTGCCAGGCCAAGCCATCACGGGACCCGGGTCCCGTGCCAGGCCAAGCCATCATTTTCACCTTTTTAGTTCTCAAAAGAAAATCATTAGTCAACAAAATAAAATCAATCCTCGAAAAAGATTGGTGTCTATCAGAATAAAATGTATAATCCTTCTCCTGCAAATGTCTCTCACGCCAAATATCTCGCAATTCCAGGTCATCCATCATTTCAAAAAAAGATTTAGGCAGTCTAGCGTGACTTGGAATGCGCTTAAAGGCTCCAGCCTTATCCAACTGTACATCCATAACTCCATTCCAGTCCCCCATAAAAATAAAGGATTTATAATCCAACTGGGTAAGCTTTGTATGAAGTAAACTAAAAAAGTCAGCTTGTTGTTGATTTGGAGCATATAATCCAACTAAAAGCGTCTTTTTACCTTCAAACAACAGCTCGATCATAACATATCTTCCATGCTTATCTGCTTCAATTAGGTCCGCTGTTAAGGCACTTTTAACATAAACAACCACTCCATTTTTCTTATTCTCTGCAGAAGCAACAAATTGCGTACCCAGCCTCGAGTTCAATAAATACTTTTGATCCAAAACTCTAATATGCGTTTCTTGCAGGCATATAACATCTATCTTAAATTGTTTTAAATATTGAAAAACTTTCTTCCTCTTCTGCGGTGAGTTTAGTCCATTAACATTCCAGGTTAAAAATTTAGTTGCCATGTATATCCCCGAAAAGCTCTTGGACCACAGCTTTGATAGGACTGGTTACTTTAGGCCGTGCTCCTCCCACAGCTTGGCTATGAATGCGTTGTGAAGAATCTGAAGACTTTTGCTGATCTTGTTCTTTTATTTTCTTTGCTCGTTTTAAAGCAGCACGCGTCACTCTTTGCTCTCCAGGATCATCCAAAGAGATTGTAGCTTGATCTCCTCCAGCACCATTTTCCTCTGTTTCCTCCTCTTGTTGTTCTTCTTCTCCAGATCCCTTTCCAGCTTCCAGGAGCGTTAATGGGGTTGCTTTTAAGACATTATTGTAGAAATCACGTGCTTGTTTCACAGTAATCAGCCTATACCTTTTACCTTCATACATCACCATCAGCCCCTCTGGAATCTCCCATCTGAACCTTATATCTCTTTGCTTGAGCTCTTGCACAAGAAATGTATAGTCCTTTCTTCCCCTTAAAATCCTTGGAGGAATTTCTTTTAAAACCAAGACTTCTTGTTCAGCAATCACAACCTTAGCATCATAGGCAGCTTGTATAACTTGATCTCTAATTTCTCTTTTTGCAAAATAAACCACCACATCTCTAGGCAACTTTCTCTGTCTGGCAATCCATGAATTCACCCGAAACACTTTATCCATAGCTGCTCTTATTTCAGATGCTGGCTGGTTCAATACCCCTTCGAGAGCCTCAGAGATCAGCTGCTTTAAATCTTCTTTAACATTCTCTTTTAAGCCTCTAATTCTGACAGCAAACTGCATCTGGTAATATTGGGCATGGCTTAACTCCCTTTCCAACTTGCCTCTTTCAATTTCATTCTCCCGTGCTTTTACTTCTAGTATAGCATTCCTTTGAGCCAAATCATCCACTTTTTCATCTAAATCTTCCACACATTCCGCCACTTTATGCACTGAAGTCAAAATGTCTACCTTCATCACGCTGTACTTCTGTTCCATCCTCTCTTCCATTCTTTCCTCAAATTTCTCCAATTTCTCCTCCATCTGTGCAAATTTATCAGCAATTGATTGATTAATTGATTCCAAAAGTACCTGGGCATGTTTATCCAAGGCATCTCGCAAATCCTTCGATGTCAGCACTTCAGGAGGATGCAATGCCTGTAGTGATGATTGTTGCACCGGCGAGGATCCTCCACTCCGAAGAGTTTTAGAGGGAGGTTTAGCCGCCATCTTTTAATCCTCAATTATGACGCACTTTCAATTAAAGTTTAAAAAGTCCAACAAGTTAGAGAGTACAGTAAAATAGTCCTCTTCACCTTTTCCTCTTGTACCGCTCTGCCTGTTCCTTTAAATCATAGTCCTTTCTTCAGGCAGGGATGGTTCGCAGATGCCTGGCTCTGCTCCAGGAAGTTCGGAGCAGAGACGACGGCCAGCTGGGAGCAACCCAGGCTTCGGGGGAGTTCGATCCTTCAGCCGCCCAAGCTCCAAGCTCAGGCGGCCTCGGAGAACTCTACCCCTACCTGGGGCCTCACCCCCTCCTCTTCTCCCGAGGAGGGGGCTTCAATTTCGCCCGAACAGCTGATCGGCGCTGTTTCGGGCGAAAAAACAAACAGCTGAGCCGCGGGCAGCCAGGGGAGGCTGTCTTCGGCGCCGCGCCGCCACCGGAAGACCAACCTCCTGTGGATCTTGATCATCAGGTTGCGTGGCATCAGCAGCATTATCTCTAGGAAAATAAACTCCAGGATCGTTAGAATGAATCCTGGACCAGTCAGCGTCTTCCTCAAAAGTACCATATTTTCCGGCGTATAAGACGACTGGGCGTATAAGACGACCCCCCAACTTTTGAGATGATTTTCAAGATTTTTCGTCTTATACGCCGGAAAATCAGCGAGCCCGGGAAGGCACGCCCTCCCCTCTCACTGTGGAGGAAGCAGGGCAGGCTGGCGTCTGGCGGGAGCCGGCAGGGCAGTCCTGCGCACGCGCACGCTCCCCAGCTGTTAAGGAGCACTCCTTAGCAGCCGGGGAGTGCGCGCGTGTGCAGGACTGTCCTGCCAGCTCCCGCCCGACGCTCTTCCCTCTTGAGGCAGCATCCCCGAGGACTCCTTAGGAGCCGGGGAGCGATGCTGCCTCAAGAGGGAAGAGCGTCTGGCGGGAGCCGGCAGGGCAGTCCTACGCACGCACGCGCTCCTCAGCTGTTAACGAGCACTCCTTAGGACTAATTTATAATCTCTCATGTAAGAAAATGCTGGGGGGAAAAAAGAGAATTCATAATATGGTTTGCCCTGAAAAGGGATTTTGATGATGTGTTTGCAAAGGATTCACGGGTCGGGGAAAGGGAGGCATGTGGAGGAATGCTAATGACCAAACCCTCATATCAATGGTACAATGATTTTGTCGTATCAGTGGTACAATCATTTTGACGTCATCTTGGCTTGTTAAAGTTACCGGTGCGTGCAGCATGTAGGTGTATTCAAACACAGAGCCAGAGAGGTAAGAGCGTAGACAGGCGAGGTGCCAATACGTGGAGAAAAGAAAGGATGCGACCTATTAAAAATGCCTAGCACTTACTTAAGTAACTACAAAGATTCAGCAAATGGAGTAAGCCCGGTGGAAGAAGAACTGCCGGGGCTGCCTCTTGAGAGGGAAGGAAGAACGCGCGCCTCGCCTCCCCTATCCCAACGCCGCCTGCTGCCACGGTCTAGGGTTGGGTTACCTATAGCCCACACGTACGTCGGGCGCTTTCTCCCCTTCCAATTTTTTTTCACGACAAATGACACCCTCTTGCGGCGGCGCCCGCAAGACAGCACGAAAGAGACGAAGCCACGCTAGAAAGGTGGACGGCGCGCGGCAGCATCCAGAGCTTGTGCGAGGGGCATCTGGGAGGCCGGCGCGGGAGCGCGGGAGAAATTCCGGCGCGGCGCGAAAACAGGTGCTGCTCGCCCGCCTGCCTGTGCGCTCGCCCGCTGGGTGGCTCTCCCGCTCGCTCACTCCCCGGCTCCTAAGGAGTCCTCGGGGATGCTGCCTCAAGAGGGAAGAGCGTCGAGCGGGAGTCGGCAGGACAGTCCTGCACACGCGCGCACTCCCCGGCTGCTAAGGAGTGCTCCTTAACAGCTGGGGAGCGCGCGCATGCGCAGGGCAGTCCTGCCGGCTCGCGCCCGATCGCTGATTTTTTTTCCGGCGTATAAGACGACTGGGCGTATAAGACGACCCCCCAACTTTTGAGGTGATTTTCATGGGTTAAAAAGTCATCTTAGACGCCGGAAAATACGGTAGCAGATTGTGAAACCACAATAACATGATGACAGTCAATGTATTTGCTCCATTTTGAATTATCATCAATACCCATAAATCTCATCCTTTTTGCTGCAGGACCCCCTTTCTTTCTTTGGGCTAAGGGAATATTCACCATAGCGTATGAACCAAAAATATGGAGATGTGAGAGATCAGGCTTGTGTCCATACAATATGAAATAAGGGGTCTGATTTATCACACTACTCCAAGTACGGTTGATGATATGGTTAGCATATTTGATAGCTTCACCCCAGTATGGAAGACCAAGGTTGGCATCTTCAAGAAGGCAACGCATCATGGTTTGCAAAACCCCATTTCTGCATTCTGCCACTCCATTTTCAGCTGGAGTATAAGGAGCAGATGTCTGATGTACTATCCCATTCTCACGCATCCAGTCCTGGAAACGCTGAGACATGAATTCAACACCGCGATCACTCTGGATTCTGGCAATGTTTACCTCGAATTGGGTATAGACAAGACTAGCAAAGTCTTTAAAGATCTGAAAGGTCTCAGATTTTTCTTTCATAGGATATACATATCCATATCTAGAATAATTATCAACGATTGTCAAGAAATATCTTTTACCACCAAGTGTTGGTGCAAAAGGACCCACTATGTCAGTGTGTACCAAATCAAAAATGCGTGTTGACAGACGTGTAGCATGTTTTGGAATTGCTCATGCTTTGGATTTGGCTTTCTTGCAGACAGCACAGTCCAAGAACACCTTACACCCCTTTAGATCCAAACATCTTGCAAACTCTGGCATAATTTTCAGAACACGGAAACTGGCATGACCCAATCTTCTATGCCACTTATGGATACACCTGGAATGCAAAGGTTTACCTGTTAGTGAATTCTCAACATTTTTATTAGGAACCCCAGGCTTGTCATGAGCAACCTGTGTCTTTTTTGTATTTTCATTATCTTTAGGAACCTTTGGAGTAGCAACAGGATCTCTCTCTGTGGCATCTCTCTCTGGGCCTGTGGTTTTTGGAACGTGTATACTTGCCTGCTCTTGCTGCTTAGACTCTGGTTTTATGTAATAAACACCACCAATCACCATGGTTTCAGCAACAATATCTCCATCTTTAACTATATAACTTGCTTTTTCAAGATGATGGACCTGAAAATGAGAAAACCTAGACAAATGACTCTGACTAAGCAAATTACTACTGGCAGATGGAACATAGTAAACATCAGGAATGAGAGCACCGAGCTCTTCAATATAAACAGTTCCTTTTCCCATGACCTGAACAGGATGATTTGAAAAAGAGTAAAGTTCACGAAGTTCAGGTTCAGGCTCGTGCATCTCTGTGTAAAGCTCTTTTCTGTAGGTAACATGTAATGCTGCTCCACTGTCCAAAGTCCAAAGTAGTCGTCTGTCGTACTCTGGTTGAGACTGTGAATCGTTGGTCACAACCAATGTGACAAGTGGAGCTTATGGATCACGCCTGGAACCACGACCATGACCTTGTCATCCGCCTCTACCTCTGCCTCCTCTGGAATCTGTTCCACTGGGCTGGTACGTGACAGGCGCTGGAACTCGTTGGGGACAATCCCGGGTGGCGTGTCCCACACAATTGCAGATGTAGCATCTTGGCATCCTTGGAACGTAGGCCCTTCCACGGAAGGCACGCCTCGCTGGAGCTCTTGATGCTGGTGGTTCCCTTAAATGTGGCGCAGCTTGCATAAGTGCCTCTTCTTCGGTTAAAATTCTGCATACATGATCCACTGTGCGTTGAGCAATAGGCACTTGATTCATCTTGGAAATAGCATCTTTCCACTCATGATTCAAAGAATTGATGATAACGCTGATCATTTGAAAATCATCAATAGGATAGCCTTTTTCACCCAGTTCTTTTCTAATACCTTTCATTTTAGTCAAATGTGCTCCAATATGTTCACCAGGTTTTAATCTGGAACCATAGAACTCAGACAAAAGTAAACATGTAGACTCAATTGATGTAGGCCGATAACATGTCTCTGAGTCCAAATTTGTTGGCCAGTTGCATCTTGTAAAAACGTGAGCTGCAATTCAGTGTCCATTGACATCAATAATGTTGTGCATGCTCTATTATCCAAGTGTTGTGACTCAGGGCCAGCCTGTGGGTCCGACAGCCGGCTCCGATGTATCGGATGACTCAGATGAGGGGGAGGAGGAGGGTGTGGAAGACGAACCGGCTGATGATGGTTTGGAGGCTTTGCAGAGCCCTCAGCCGGGGACCTCTTCTCAGCTGCGTGAGCCCGATAGTGCGGAGGATGATGACCCACAGCTGGCCCTGTTCAAGGACGCCCGACGCAGGAGGCAGTCGAGCAGGAACAAACAAAGAAAGGCTGTGGGACTCCTCGGGAGGAGGCACAGGGAGACCACGCCCTGAGCTCTCAATAAAAGGAGTGTTTGGGGAGGGGCTGGTTGCTGAAAGCAACTCTTCCGCTTGAGGAGTCAAGCTCTAGTGTTTTTGTTAATTGAGTAATAAATCTTGGCAGATGCCTTTTAGCCTTGGACGCTCTCCAGTCTCTTCTTTCTGAATAGGGGTTTGCCTTACTACAAGGCCAGAAGAGGGCTGGTTCAGAACACCAAGTCCCATATTTCAGGAGTCCATGGCTGGGCAGGAGGATTAAACACCATCATGTGAGTAACTTCTCTGCGTAGCAAAAGTCCAACCTCACTGACCCATGCCCTGTAATTCTGTCCTGACTTCTTTAATTTTGAGTCACCAGCCAGTGGTACAATAGAAGGTGTTTGATAAGGAATATACAATTGAGGTACTGGCTGTGCAGGTTCTGCTATCCGACCATGACCTGCAGGGGGCATCAGTGGCGTTTGTGCCTGTGCCTGGACATGCGGCAGTTGCATTGAAGCTGCCGGTAGCATTGGTGCTGGCTGTGACTGTCTTTGAGGTGCTATTCCACCCTGGCCAGCAGGAAGCACTGGGGCTGGGGCTGGTGCATTAGCATAACCTGCAGATGACACTGGCCCCAGTGGCAATTGCATGTGGGCTAAATATGGCTGTGCTCTGTCAGGTAGAGGGACTTGCATAGAAGCAATATTAACAGGAGAAGCAATAGTAACAGGAATCCTAGCACCATCAGGGGCTGGAGCCTCAGATAACGGCAGAAATCTTGCATCTCTGAGCAAAGATTCCTGCGTGGACAATTGCGAGAGTGAGAGCTCCAATTCATGTCTTAATGCAGCTTCACCAGTAGATGGTGCTATAACATTTGCTTCAGGCATCACTGTGGCTATGTATGTCCTTTGGGACAGCCCATAATCATGTGACATAGGAGCCTCCAGTTCCCATTCGTCTGGCATGACACTCAATGATGGGCATGACTTTGGCTTTGGGAAAGGAGGAGGCAATATGGCTTCTTCTTGTGGGTGTGGCAATATGGCCGATTCTTGCTCATAACTCCTCTCATATTGCTGAACCATTGATACATATTCCTTTGCCTGCTGCAAACGCTTTTCAAAACCCCCAATTTGTTCACAGTAGCCTTGCATAGCCCTATCTCGCATAGTTTGCTTGGGGCTTGAAGGAGAAGAAGGAATTTTTTTCGGCTTAACTTTACGTTTCACTCCAAGCCCTTGAAATTCATCTTGAGCCCCTCAAGTGTGAACATTTTCAAGAGCAGCTGCCAGGGAGCTTGGAATAGTAGAAAAAGGAGTGACTGACCTTGCATTGTCGACAGGAGCAGGTGCGTCTTCTCCAAGGCGTGTGGCTGAAGCAATCGGAGTTTGTAAAGTTGAAGGGAGATGCCCCACAGACAGGCTCCTAGCCTCCCTTTTCATCCGTGGCTTCCTTCCTGACATGTTTCAGCAGTTAATCACCGCTGCCCCGCTAGAACTAACTGATAACAGCCACAGAAACTAGAACAAGGCTGAACCATGTTTGCACAGTTGATCAGTGTCTATATGTTCTGCTTGGGTGAAAGAAACTACTCAAAAAGAAACTTGGGTATAAGTTTCATATATTTGAATGTAATTACCAAAAATAACTGCCTTCCCAAATTCTAAACTTTTAAGAGTTCAACCTGTATAAAATAAATCAAGTGTTTAGAATATTTGACATAAGCAAGTAACTGAATTTTTTAGCATTTTACTGAATCCAGTTTTAAGTAGTGTTGTGATTACATCCACACTTAAGTAAAACATGAATTCCTCCCACAATAAAGCACAGAAAATAGTCACAAGGTTTATACTTATATTTCCCTACAGAACCAATTCTGCATAAATGTAAACTGCAGAAGGAGCAGAATACAAATTTCACAATTTTATATTATTGAAACAGGTTAATACAAAAATTGTATTGTTACCCTAATTATTTTTTCTGTGTTTTTTTCCTAATTTATAGGAAGCTGTAAGCATCTGCTATAAAAGGGGTGGAGAAACTATGGCAACTTTATGACCTGCTGACTTCAACGCCCAGAATTGCTGCCTGGGTCAGGAATTCTAGGAGTTGAAGTCCACAGAATTGCCATAGTTGCCCTCTCCTGCTATAAAGATATTCACCAAAAGATGCACTCAAAAGTTAGATTTAATGCACCATTTCTAAGCAAGCTTTAGTGCAAATGCCATTTGCTATCAGCTGTGTCTTTATCAAAGTAGAGGTGTTTTCTAAAGGAACTGCCCTTTGAATTTTAAATATGAATTACTTATACCTCTATTTTTGTACTATTTGTTTAAATATTCATTTTATTAACAGGCTTTTGGAAAGATGATAATCAGGAAGACCTGGTCTAATAACCTAGGTGTGAAATACAAAATTTTCCCAGAACACATTAAATATGAACTTTAAAAAGTCCTAATAGTATTCACAACAATAACAGGTAATTGGTTTCAACCCTCTTAAGTAATTAAGTAACAAGCACATTCAATGCAGCACAATCACTTAATTCAGAAACATGCATAGTACTTCATAGATTTCGAAGTAGGTTTACAAAAACTCAAGCCATTATACAGTACAACTAATCAATGCTGTAACAATTTCAAAAATTAATAAAAGCTTAAATTCAAAGGCAAGTAGTAAACTTAGATTTCTTTAACAGCACCATACAAACAATCATTAAGACAACTTCTTAAATTTAACAGTTTACAACGGTTTTTATCAAACTTCCTTTTTCAGGCTTAAATTAAATAGGACATGTAAATAACACCCAGATGTTGTGCTATTTAAAATACCAGAAACTAGAAGGTCATGTTTCAAAAGAACTAAGTTGTTAAACACAGTAATATGCTGAGGTGATTTTGCATAACCACTAGAGAAGTGCCACCTTCCCACAAGAGTTTTCAGTCTTCCCATCCTATTGAAAGCAGCTAGTAGTGAAACAGAAGTACAGAAGCGTTGTCAAGAATTCAGGCCAGGCCGAGATGGCGCTGCCTTGGGAGGAGAGGTGATAGACGGCCGAGCCTCTTGTTGTTTTTCAGGCCTCCTGAGGCGATATTCTGCCGTTTCCAGCCCTGGAGAGGCTGGGAGAAGCGGAGGGGGCATCTTTGGAGGCGAGGTGTGATGCAATCACCTCACTGGAAAAAGGAAAGCACCCCGAGGATCCGGAGGCTTGAAAGAGGGCCGCAGTTTGGCAGCCCCGAAGCCAATGACTCAGCAGTTTGAGAAAAAGCAGGGAAGTGAGAAAGAGTGGAAGTGATTTTAAAGACTTTCTGAGCGAGCGCGCCGGCGGGGTGCTAAGCAGAAGTGAAAGGAGCGGCAGCTCCTTTTTTTTGTTCCCCCTTTTGTCTTTTGCTGCCGTGAATGCTGATTAGAGGCTTAAATGGACTTGTCTACGAATATGACATGATTGGTGGAAGCTTTCTCTTCCCTGAAAAAGTTAGTGTATTGCTTTGCGGACTTATAGAAACTGATGGATATTGATGTGACTCCTTTTCTTTTTTTTTCTACCTAAAGAGCGGAAGTGAAATTATTAGAAGGAAGTACAGGGTTTGTGATAAAGTTTCTGGGAAGGAGTCAACCTGTGGTGTACAGTAGCGTGGAGAAACCTCCTGGGACAAACTGAAATGTCTTTAACGACAACGTCAACTAAAACCTTAAGGAAGGCCCCTACCTTGACAGCAGCGGCCTCTCCGGTTACGACGCCACCAGGGGTTAGGAAGTCGATGGAGAACCTACCAGCGACAGAAAAATCTGCTACAATTCAAGGGATTTATACGATGTTACAAAATATGCAGGACATAATGGAGAGGAATTTTGACAGCTTGAAGGCTGAGTTGGGGGACATGAGAGAAGAGATGAAGGAAATTAAAGGAAAATTGGGTGCAGTCCAGGTGACACTGGATACGCATGAAGTGCGAATTAAAACAGTAGAAAAGGACTCTGAGAATATGGAGAAGCGGATGGAGAAATGGGAGCACAGGTGCACGCAAGCATCCAAGAAGCTGGAAGATGATATGGTGTACCTGGAGATGGAGAAAGCGGCCTTTTTTGCGCTTCCAAAATGTTACGGAAGACAGAGAAGAACAGCTGGAAGAAGTGGTAGGAGAAATGATTGCAGACCTGGTGGGGAAAGAGAAAAAAGAGGTTCGGTGCGATATTGATGAGGCTTTTCGAGTTTATACCAATTATGCCAGGCGATACAGCCTCCCTAGGGAAGTGCATGTTAGGTTTACCAAAAAGGTGCTTAGAGATGAAGTGCTCCATAGAGCTAGAGATCAACCAATTCAGTATAAAGGCCGTCCAGTTACAATTCTTAAGTAACTGCCAAGAAGGGTCCGAGAGCAACGTCAACGCTATCAATTTGTTACTTCGCAATTGAGGAAAAAAGGTGTGACATATAAATGGCTGCTTCCAGAGGGGCTCCAGGTGATGTGGGAAGACCGAAAGATAAAGATTGAGAGTCTACGCAACGCACAAGATTTCTGTAAAAATGTTTGTGGGACTAGTGATCAGGAGGGTGATGGAGAAGTGGAGAGTAGAAGTCAGAGGGAGGAGAGGAATCTGGGGGGAGCGGAGGGGGGAGGGGGGGAGGGGGGGAGAGGGAAAGGGAGAAGAATATAAGAGGGTAACTAGACACACTACCAAATCTAAGGCCCCACGTAAGTAAGGATGTGTCAAGGGGTGAATTTTTTGACACTCAATGTTAATGGTCTCAATGCTCCTGTTAAAAGAAAAAATATCTTAACCAGATTAAGGAAATGTGGAGCTGATGTATTATGCCTTCAGGAAACTCATATTAAGAAAAGCCAAATTAATTTGTTGAGTTACTCTAAACTAGGGAAACTATTTGTAGCATCTGCTGAGGAAAAAAAGAAAGGTGTAGCAATGTATATTAAGGAGTACTTGTGTCCTAAAGAATTATGGGTGGACCCGGAGGGGAGAAGCCTGATGCTGGAGATAGAAATGGTGGGAAGCAAAGTGTTACTGGTAGGCATATATGCACCTAATAATAATCAGGGAGACTTTTTCCAGAAAATATATCGGAAAATATTAGATCTGGAGTATGAGCAGATGTGTCTCTTGGGGAACTTTAATGCGGTGGTAGATAAGGCTAAGCATTACAAAACAGGGAGGGTTGATTTGAAGAAGAAAAAAGGGAAAGATAGGAGGGTCTTACCCAAAGTATTTAGGGATATGTGTGAAGAATTTGGCCTTAGGGATATATGGCGTGTGATTAACCCAGCCTCTCAACGTTATACCTACTACTCCCCCAGGCATAACTCATGGTCTAGGTTGGATATGGTATGGTTGTCGGATGGGCTGATACCTTATGCAAAAGATGCCATGATTTTGACAAACGAATGGGCGGACCACAACCCGGTGGCTATTACATTGATAAGGGGGAGTAGAGTGAGGAGTAGATGGATGATGAGCCTGGAGACCCTGAAGGATACGGTTTTTGTACAAAAAATTAAAGAGATGAGTCTGGTTTTTTTAGAAAATAGGACGGAAGGGATGCCCCTACGAATAGTTTGGGATACGGCTAAAGCTTATTTGAGAGGCTTGATAATAAAACAGATGGCAGTTAAACGTAGGAAGGAGGAGGAAAGTAGGAGGGAAATTGTTGAGCAACTTACTAAGGCAGAGAAGGCTCTCCAGGTAAACCCACAGAAAGTGTACGGGAAGGAGCAGGTGGATTTTTGGAGGCATAAACTCAACCTTGTGGACCAAGAGAAAATAGCACGTCAAATTAGGGTGGCGAGGCAGAATTATTTTGAATATGCCAATAAACCAGGGAGATGGCTTAGCTATAGAATAAGGAAAGAGAAGGAAAGTAGAAGAATTGAGCAGTTAGAGGATAAGAGGGGGACACTGATAGGGGATAAAGAAGGGATAGAAAAGATAGCGATTGAGCTTTTTACAGAATTATATCAGGAAGAAAAGGTTCCTGAGGAGAGGATTAAACAATACCTGACAGAGTCAGACCTTCCTAAGTTATTTCCTAATGAGAAAGAGGCCTTAGATCAGGAGATAACAATAGCAGAAATTGAAAAAGCGGTCAGACAACAGAAATGTCAAAAAACCCCAGGCACTGACGGAATTCCTGCAGAATTGTATAAGGTATTAGTGGAAGCGTTGGGAAAACATATGAAAGATCTATTTAATGAAATTTTGGATGAGGCTATAGTCCCGCAAACTTGGTTGGAGGCAAATATTAGTTTGATTCCTAAGGATGACTTCCCTTCGTAGCATATTAAAAATTATAGGCCAATATCCCTTCTTAATTCAGACTATAAAATATTTGCAACAATAATTGCAGATAGATTAAAAATTTACTTAAACCAATTCATACATACAGACCAGAATGGGTTCCTTCCCACTAGACAAATAAAAGATAATCTCAGAATTATATTAAATGTTCTGGAGTACCGTATTTTCCGGCGTATAAGACGACTGGGCGTATAAGACGACCCCCCAACTTTTGAGGTGATTTTCAGTCTTATAGGCCGGAAAATCGCAGGGCAGGCTGGCGGGAGCCGGCAGGGCAGTCCTGCGCACACGCGCACTCCCCGGCTGCTCCTTAGCAGCTGGGGAGTGCGCGCGTGTGCAGGACTGCCCTGCCGGCTCCCGCCAGACGCTCTTCCCTCTTGAGGCAGCATCGCTCCCTGGCTCCTAAGGAGTCCTCGGGGATGCTGCCTCAAGAGGGAAGAGCGTCGGACGGGAGCCGGCAGGGAAGTCCTGCGAGGGTTTGCGAGACAACCAGCAGCTGCCGACCCGAATTATTTCCTGATGAAGACAGAACAACCCCCCGAAGCGGCAACAATGGGCGCTTCTCTTGAAACGACCATAATACAACGGCCAATACCAAGTATGCGCGGGGGGAGGAGAGGAGAGATAAAGAACGGAAGCCGAGCGTTTGTCTAGAGCTTAAAGCTTCTTAGGAAAAGAGGGGAGAGCCTCTCGCCGAGGACACGACGGCAGCGCCCTCTCACCTTCCAGCGTACAGGCATGACTCTTCGCCTGCCTGGAACTAGACGTGGACAGCGAAAACGTGCAAGTCTTCTAAGGGGAGAGAAAAGAAGGCGGTTGCGGTGGAAGCAGAGAAGGACGCAACAACTGTAAACAGAGGCGTTTCCTTGACAAAAAGCCCCGCGGCCTACTTGGCTCCGGCCTTCGGGCGCCTGCGCGAGAAGTCACCAATCAGAGCCTGCACTCGCGTTTGCCTTCGACGATCCTCTGACTCTTCCCTTTCCAACTGCTGGCGGGCTTACTTGAGCAGGAGCGCTTTCTTTGCTAGTGGGGGAAGAGTAGTCGCGCGTCCGAGGGGAGAGGGAGGGAGGGGTTAATGTTGCTCTCTTCCCTCTTGGAGAGATCTCTATAATCGTTGTTGAATTCCTCCTTTGGGTGCTTGTAACTGCTGTAGGATAAGGTGGGTTTATGTTTATACGCAGATTCGTGTCCAAATAAACCATTGGTGAATGGGATGACCTTTCGATACTTACCCCTCCCCCCCAGATTGTTGAAATAAAATGAGGCAGAGACGAGCATCACTCCGGGTGCCTTAATGTGTAATTAATACCGCTTCCCTTCCACGTTGCTTAGCCTTAATTCATGAAGCAAAGGAGGATTTGGAGAATTGGAAAGGACGACGAATGGGGGCAATACAGGACAGTTGAGGCAGCATCCCCGAGGACTCCTTAGGAGCCAGGGAGCGATGCTGCCTCAAGAGGGAAGAGCCTCGGGCGGGAGCTGGCAGGGCAGTCCTGCACACGCGCGCACTCCCCAGCTGCTAAGGAGCAGCCGGGGAGTGCGCGCGTGCGCAGGACTGCCCTGCCAGCTCCCGCCAGACGCCAGACGCTGATTTTCCGGCATATAAGACGACTGGGCGTATAAGACGACCCCCCAACTTTTGAGGTGATTTTCATGGGTTAAAAAGTCGTCTTATACGCCGGAAAATACTGTATTATGAAAGCCGACCAGATAAACAATTAGCTTTAATATTTATCGATGCTCCAAAAGCATTTGATAGGGTTAATTGGGATTTCCTGATGTGTCAGTTGGAACATATGGAGTTTGGGGCTAAATTCTGTAATATGATTAAAGCAATCTATACTAAGCAGGAAGCGAGATTGTTGATAAATGGGAATTTAACTGACAAATTTGATATCTGTAAGGGCACTAGGCAGGGTTGTCCACTCTCCCCACTTTTATTTATCCTAACCTTAGAACCCCTATTGAGAATAATAAGGAAAGATGAGATTACTGGGCTTCAGATAAGAGACCAAATTTATAGACTGCAGGCGTTTGCAGATGATATGGTCTTCGTTTTGGAAAATCCTCTGGAATCTAGCATGTAATTACTAAAAAGGATTGAGGAATTTGGAAACGTGGCTGGTCTACAAGTAAATAAAGATAAGACAAATATATTGACGAAAAATCTTTCAAATAGAAGTAAACAGATGTTAGAGGACACTACAGGGTTTAAAATCGTGAAGAAGGTGAAATATTTAGGAATCTGGTTGACGGGAAGATGTTCAAGTATTAGGGAGGATAATTATTCTAAATTACTGATACAAAAATGGACCTGGGAAAATAGGGTAGGATACAGTTGTCATTATTAGGAAGGGTAGCCACGGTGAAATCTTATGTTTTGCTGAAATGGAATTTTCTTTTTCAGACAGCACCAGTTAAACTTTCGCTGAAATTTTTAAAAGAGTTAGAGGGGGTAGTTTCTAGATTCGTATGGCAGGGGAAACGGCCCAGGATTGGGAAAAAAAATGATGCAAGAAATTAAGGAAAGAGGGGGCCTTGGACTACCGAACTGGGAACTTTACTATCAGGCTGCCCTCTTAGTTTGGGGCAAGGAATGGATAAGTTTAAGGAATAATCGATTGTTGAGTTTGGAAGGATTTGATTTGCTGCAGGGATGGCATGCAGCTCTTTGGCGGGAAGGTACTCCTCCAAGCAAACAGTTTACTCGCCACTACATAAGGGATATACTGATTCGGAATTGGGATACGACAAGGGCTACGTACTATGCGCAAATTCCATGTTGGTTATCAACTTTGGAAGCCTTGACCCATTCGACCCTACTCAAGAAGTCTATAAGCCAACCATCTGCCTGGCTTATTAGCATTGCAAAAAGTATTATGCCTAGCAAACCGCAGATTGGTCGCCACTTGATCAGCCATTAATTTATCAAATTGTCCTCGTAACAGTCTAATAGCCTCCTTGATCTTCACCTCCTCTGGGTTCAAAATCAAAGCCTTTTCTTTTTCCTTTATTTCATTCTCCAGTTCTTTCCTTCTAGTTTCCACTGCACGTCTATGTCTATTATTCATATATATCAACACCCCTCTCATATAGGCCTTGCTAGCATCCCAAACCATATCCATAGAGGTACCCTTATTCATATTCATCTCAAAAAAATCCTTCATCCGCTGTTTGCATTCTTCCACATTTCTCTGATTTCTAAACAAATTCTCATTTACGCGCCATGAGCGTCTATCTCCTCTTTCCTTATCAATCTCCAACCACACTGGACTGTGATCAGAGATAATTCTTGCGCAGATTTTCACCTTTTTAGTTCTCAAAAGAAAATCATTAGTCAACAAAATAAAATCAATCCTCGAAAAAGATTGGTGTCTATCAGAATAAAATGTATAATCCTTCTCCTGCAAATGTCTCTCACGCCAAATATCTCGCAATTCCAGGTCATCCATCATTTCAAAAAAAGATTTAGGCAGTCTAGCGTGACTTGGAATGCGCTTAAAGGCTCCAGCCTTATCCAACTGTACATCCATAACTCCATTCCAGTCCCCCATAAAAATAAAGGATTTATAATCCAACTGGGTAAGCTTTGTATGAAGTAAACTAAAAAAGTCAGCTTGTTGTTGATTTGGAGCATATAATCCAACTAAAAGCGTCTTTTTACCTTCAAACAACAGCTCGATCATAACATATCTTCCATGCTTATCTGCTTCAATTAGGTCCGCTGTTAAGGCACTTTTAACATAAACAACCACTCCATTTTTCTTATTCTCTGCAGAAGCAACAAATTGCGTACCCAGCCTCGAGTTCAATAAATACTTTTGATCCAAAACTCTAATATGCGTTTCTTGCAGGCATATAACATCTATCTTAAATTGTTTTAAATATTGAAAAACTTTCTTCCTCTTCTGCGGTGAGTTTAGTCCATTAACATTCCAGGTTAAAAATTTAGTTGCCATGTATATCCCCGAAAAGCTCTTGGACCACAGCTTTGATAGGACTGGTTACTTTAGGCCGTGCTCCTCCCACAGCTTGGCTATGAATGCGTTGTGAAGAATCTGAAGACTTTTGCTGATCTTGTTCTTTTATTTTCTTTGCTCGTTTTAAAGCAGCACGCGTCACTCTTTGCTCTCCAGGATCATCCAAAGAGATTGTAGCTTGATCTCCTCCAGCACCATTTTCCTCTGTTTCCTCCTCTTGTTGTTCTTCTTCTCCAGATCCCTTTCCAGCTTCCAGGAGCGTTAATGGGGTTGCTTTTAAGACATTATTGTAGAAATCACGTGCTTGTTTCACAGTAATCAGCCTATACCTTTTACCTTCATACATCACCATCAGCCCCTCTGGAATCTCCCATCTGAACCTTATATCTCTTTGCTTGAGCTCTTGCACAAGAAATGTATAGTCCTTTCTTCCCCTTAAAATCCTTGGAGGAATTTCTTTTAAAACCAAGACTTCTTGTTCAGCAATCACAACCTTAGCATCATAGGCAGCTTGTATAACTTGATCTCTAATTTCTCTTTTTGCAAAATAAACCACCACATCTCTAGGCAACTTTCTCTGTCTGGCAATCCATGAATTCACCCGAAACACTTTATCCATAGCTGCTCTTATTTCAGATGCTGGCTGGTTCAATACCCCTTCGAGAGCCTCAGAGATCAGCTGCTTTAAATCTTCTTTAACATTCTCTTTTAAGCCTCTAATTCTGACAGCAAACTGCATCTGGTAATATTGGGCATGGCTTAACTCCCTTTCCAACTTGCCTCTTTCAATTTCATTCTCCCGTGCTTTTACTTCTAGTATAGCATTCCTTTGAGCCAAATCATCCACTTTTTCATCTAAATCTTCCACACATTCCGCCACTTTATGCACTGAAGTCAAAATGTCTACCTTCATCACGCTGTACTTCTGTTCCATCCTCTCTTCCATTCTTTCCTCAAATTTCTCCAATTTCTCCTCCATCTGTGCAAATTTATCAGCAATTGATTAATTGATTCCAAAAGTACCTGGGCATGTTTATCCAAGGCATCTCGCAAATCCTTCGATGTCAGCACTTCAGGAGGATGCAATGCCTGTAGTGATGATTGTTGCACCGGCGAGGATCCTCCACTCCGAAGAGTTTTAGAGGGAGGTTTAGCCGCCATCTTTTAATCCTCAATTATGACGCACTTTCAATTAAAGTTTAAAAAGTCCAACAAGTTAGAGAGTACAGTAAAATAGTCCTCTTCACCTTTTCCTCTTGTACCGCTCTGCCTGTTCCTTTAAATCATAGTCCTTTCTTCAGGCAGGGATGGTTCGCAGACGCCTGGCTCTGCTCCAGGAAGTTCGGAGCAGAGACGACGGCCAGCTGGGAGCAACCCAGGCTTCGGGGGAGTTCGATCCTTCAGCCGCCCAAGCTCCAAGCTCAGGCGGCCTCGGAGAACTCTACCCCTACCTGGGGCCTCACCCCCTCCTCTTCTCCCGAGGAGGGGGCTTCAATTTCGCCCGAACAGCTGATCGGCGCTGTTTCGGGCGAAAAAACAAACAGCTGAGCCGCGGGCAGCCAGGGGAGGCTGTCTTCGGCGCCGCGCCGCCACCGGAAGACCAACCTCCTGTGGATCTTGATCATCAGGTTGCGTGGCATCAGCAGCATTATCTCTAGGAAAATAAACTCCAGGATCGTTAGAATGAATCCTGGACCAGTCAGCGTCTTCCTCAAAAGTACCATATTTTCCGGCGTATAAGACGACTGGGCGTATAAGACGACCCCCCAACTTTTGAGATGATTTTCAAGATTTTTCGTCTTATACGCCGGAAAATCAGCGAGCCCGGGAAGGCACGCCCTCCCCTCTCACTGTGGAGGAAGCAGGGCAGGCTGGCGTCTGGCGGGAGCCGGCAGGGCAGTCCTGCGCACGCGCACGCTCCCCAGCTGTTAAGGAGCACTCCTTAGCAGCCGGGGAGTGCGCGCGCGTGCAGGACTGTCCTGCCAGCTCCCGCCCGACGCTCTTCCCTCTTGAGGCAGCATCCCCGAGGACTCCTTAGGAGCCGGGGAGCGATGCTGCCTCAAGAGGGAAGAGCGTCTGGCGGGAGCCGGCAGGGCAGT
Source organism: Vipera ursinii (assembly GCF_947247035.1). Lineage (NCBI taxonomy): Eukaryota > Metazoa > Chordata > Lepidosauria > Squamata > Viperidae > Vipera > Vipera ursinii. The sequence goes on from NC_139522.1 coordinate 16,707,349, forward strand.
CCTACGCACGCACGCGCTCCTCAGCTGTTAACGAGCACTCCTTAGGACTAATTTATAATCTCTCATGTAAGAAAATGCTGGGGGGGAAAAAGAGAATTCATAATATGGTTTGCCCTGAAAAGGGATTTTGATGATGTGTTTGCAAAGGATTCACGGGTCGGGGAAAGGGAGGCATGTGGAGGAATGCTAATGACCAAACCCTCATATCAATGGTACAATGATTTTGTCGTATCAGTGGTACAATCATTTTGACGTCATCTTGGCTTGTTAAAGTTACCGGTGCGTGCAGCATGTAGGTGTATTCAAACACAGAGCCAGAGAGGTAAGAGCGTAGACAGGCGAGGTGCCAATACGTGGAGAAAAGAAAGGATGCGACCTATTAAAAATGCCTAGCACTTACTTAAGTAACTACAAAGATTCAGCAAATGGAGTAAGCCCGGTGGAAGAAGAACTGCCGGGGCTGCCTCTTGAGAGGGAAGGAAGAACGCGCGCCTCGCCTCCCCTATCCCAACGCCGCCTGCTGCCACGGTCTAGGGTTGGGTTACCTATAGCCCACACGTACGTCGGGCGCTTTCTCCCCTTCCAATTTTTTTTCACGACAAATGACACCCTCTTGCGGCGGCGCCCGCAAGACAGCACGAAAGAGACGAAGCCACGCTAGAAAGGTGGACGGCGCGCGGCAGCATCCAGAGCTTGTGCGAGGGGCATCTGGGAGGCCGGCGCGGGAGCGCGGGAGAAATTCCGGCGCGGCGCGAAAACAGGTGCTGCTCGCCCGCCTGCCTGTGCGCTCGCCCGCTGGGTGGCTCTCCCGCTCGCTCACTCCCCGGCTCCTAAGGAGTCCTCGGGGATGCTGCCTCAAGAGGGAAGAGCGTCGAGCGGGAGTCGGCAGGACAGTCCTGCACACGCGCGCACTCCCCGGCTGCTAAGGAGTGCTCCTTAACAGCTGGGGAGCGCGCGCATGCGCAGGGCAGTCCTGCCGGCTCGCGCCCGATCGCTGATTTTTTTTCCGGCGTATAAGACGACTGGGCGTATAAGACGACCCCCCAACTTTTGAGGTGATTTTCATGGGTTAAAAAGTCATCTTAGACGCCGGAAAATACGGTAGCAGATTGTGAAACCACAATAACATGATGACAGTCAATGTATTTGCTCCATTTTGAATTATCATCAATACCCATAAATCTCATCCTTTTTGCTGCAGGACCCCCTTTCTTTCTTTGGGCTAAGGGAATATTCACCATAGCGTATGAACCAAAAATATGGAGATGTGAGAGATCAGGCTTGTGTCCATACAATATGAAATAAGGGGTCTGATTTATCACACTACTCCAAGTACGGTTGATGATATGGTTAGCATATTTGATAGCTTCACCCCAGTATGGAAGACCAAGGTTGGCATCTTCAAGAAGGCAACGCATCATGGTTTGCAAAACCCCATTTCTGCATTCTGCCACTCCATTTTCAGCTGGAGTATAAGGAGCAGATGTCTGATGTACTATCCCATTCTCACGCATCCAGTCCTGGAAACGCTGAGACATGAATTCAACACCGCGATCACTCTGGATTCTGGCAATGTTTACCTCGAATTGGGTATAGACAAGACTAGCAAAGTCTTTAAAGATCTGAAAGGTCTCAGATTTTTCTTTCATAGGATATACATATCCATATCTAGAATAATTATCAACGATTGTCAAGAAATATCTTTTACCACCAAGTGTTGGTGCAAAAGGACCCACTATGTCAGTGTGTACCAAATCAAAAATGCGTGTTGACAGACGTGTAGCATGTTTTGGAATTGCTCATGCTTTGGATTTGGCTTTCTTGCAGACAGCACAGTCCAAGAACACCTTACACCCCTTTAGATCCAAACATCTTGCAAACTCTGGCATAATTTTCAGAACACGGAAACTGGCATGACCCAATCTTCTATGCCACTTATGGATACACCTGGAATGCAAAGGTTTACCTGTTAGTGAATTCTCAACATTTTTATTAGGAACCCCAGGCTTGTCATGAGCAACCTGTGTCTTTTTTGTATTTTCATTATCTTTAGGAACCTTTGGAGTAGCAACAGGATCTCTCTCTGTGGCATCTCTCTCTGGGCCTGTGGTTTTTGGAACGTGTATACTTGCCTGCTCTTGCTGCTTAGACTCTGGTTTTATGTAATAAACACCACCAATCACCATGGTTTCAGCAACAATATCTCCATCTTTAACTATATAACTTGCTTTTTCAAGATGATGGACCTGAAAATGAGAAAACCTAGACAAATGACTCTGACTAAGCAAATTACTACTGGCAGATGGAACATAGTAAACATCAGGAATGAGAGCACCGAGCTCTTCAATATAAACAGTTCCTTTTCCCATGACCTGAACAGGATGATTTGAAAAAGAGTAAAGTTCACGAAGTTCAGGTTCAGGCTCGTGCATCTCTGTGTAAAGCTCTTTTCTGTAGGTAACATGTAATGCTGCTCCACTGTCCAAAGTCCAAAGTAGTCGTCTGTCGTACTCTGGTTGAGACTGTGAATCGTTGGTCACAACCAATGTGACAAGTGGAGCTTATGGATCACGCCTGGAACCACGACCATGACCTTGTCATCCGCCTCTACCTCTGCCTCCTCTGGAATCTGTTCCACTGGGCTGGTACGTGACAGGCGCTGGAACTCGTTGGGGACAATCCCGGGTGGCGTGTCCCACACAATTGCAGATGTAGCATCTTGGCATCCTTGGAACGTAGGCCCTTCCACGGAAGGCACGCCTCGCTGGAGCTCTTGATGCTGGTGGTTCCCTTAAATGTGGCGCAGCTTGCATAAGTGCCTCTTCTTCGGTTAAAATTCTGCATACATGATCCACTGTGCGTTGAGCAATAGGCACTTGATTCATCTTGGAAATAGCATCTTTCCACTCATGATTCAAAGAATTGATGATAACGCTGATCATTTGAAAATCATCAATAGGATAGCCTTTTTCACCCAGTTCTTTTCTAATACCTTTCATTTTAGTCAAATGTGCTCCAATATGTTCACCAGGTTTTAATCTGGAACCATAGAACTCAGACAAAAGTAAACATGTAGACTCAATTGATGTAGGCCGATAACATGTCTCTGAGTCCAAATTTGTTGGCCAGTTGCATCTTGTAAAAACGTGAGCTGCAATTCAGTGTCCATTGACATCAATAATGTTGTGCATGCTCTATTATCCAAGTGTTGTGACTCAGGGCCAGCCTGTGGGTCCGACAGCCGGCTCCGATGTATCGGATGACTCAGATGAGGGGGAGGAGGAGGGTGTGGAAGACGAACCGGCTGATGATGGTTTGGAGGCTTTGCAGAGCCCTCAGCCGGGGACCTCTTCTCAGCTGCGTGAGCCCGATAGTGCGGAGGATGATGACCCACAGCTGGCCCTGTTCAAGGACGCCCGACGCAGGAGGCAGTCGAGCAGGAACAAACAAAGAAAGGCTGTGGGACTCCTCGGGAGGAGGCACAGGGAGACCACGCCCTGAGCTCTCAATAAAAGGAGTGTTTGGGGAGGGGCTGGTTGCTGAAAGCAACTCTTCCGCTTGAGGAGTCAAGCTCTAGTGTTTTTGTTAATTGAGTAATAAATCTTGGCAGATGCCTTTTAGCCTTGGACGCTCTCCAGTCTCTTCTTTCTGAATAGGGGTTTGCCTTACTACAAGGCCAGAAGAGGGCTGGTTCAGAACACCAAGTCCCATATTTCAGGAGTCCATGGCTGGGCAGGAGGATTAAACACCATCATGTGAGTAACTTCTCTGCGTAGCAAAAGTCCAACCTCACTGACCCATGCCCTGTAATTCTGTCCTGACTTCTTTAATTTTGAGTCACCAGCCAGTGGTACAATAGAAGGTGTTTGATAAGGAATATACAATTGAGGTACTGGCTGTGCAGGTTCTGCTATCCGACCATGACCTGCAGGGGGCATCAGTGGCGTTTGTGCCTGTGCCTGGACATGCGGCAGTTGCATTGAAGCTGCCGGTAGCATTGGTGCTGGCTGTGACTGTCTTTGAGGTGCTATTCCACCCTGGCCAGCAGGAAGCACTGGGGCTGGGGCTGGTGCATTAGCATAACCTGCAGATGACACTGGCCCCAGTGGCAATTGCATGTGGGCTAAATATGGCTGTGCTCTGTCAGGTAGAGGGACTTGCATAGAAGCAATATTAACAGGAGAAGCAATAGTAACAGGAATCCTAGCACCATCAGGGGCTGGAGCCTCAGATAACGGCAGAAATCTTGCATCTCTGAGCAAAGATTCCTGCGTGGACAATTGCGAGAGTGAGAGCTCCAATTCATGTCTTAATGCAGCTTCACCAGTAGATGGTGCTATAACATTTGCTTCAGGCATCACTGTGGCTATGTATGTCCTTTGGGACAGCCCATAATCATGTGACATAGGAGCCTCCAGTTCCCATTCGTCTGGCATGACACTCAATGATGGGCATGACTTTGGCTTTGGGAAAGGAGGAGGCAATATGGCTTCTTCTTGTGGGTGTGGCAATATGGCCGATTCTTGCTCATAACTCCTCTCATATTGCTGAACCATTGATACATATTCCTTTGCCTGCTGCAAACGCTTTTCAAAACCCCCAATTTGTTCACAGTAGCCTTGCATAGCCCTATCTCGCATAGTTTGCTTGGGGCTTGAAGGAGAAGAAGGAATTTTTTTCGGCTTAACTTTACGTTTCACTCCAAGCCCTTGAAATTCATCTTGAGCCCCTCAAGTGTGAACATTTTCAAGAGCAGCTGCCAGGGAGCTTGGAATAGTAGAAAAAGGAGTGACTGACCTTGCATTGTCGACAGGAGCAGGTGCGTCTTCTCCAAGGCGTGTGGCTGAAGCAATCGGAGTTTGTAAAGTTGAAGGGAGATGCCCCACAGACAGGCTCCTAGCCTCCCTTTTCATCCGTGGCTTCCTTCCTGACATGTTTCAGCAGTTAATCACCGCTGCCCCGCTAGAACTAACTGATAACAGCCACAGAAACTAGAACAAGGCTGAACCATGTTTGCACAGTTGATCAGTGTCTATATGTTCTGCTTGGGTGAAAGAAACTACTCAAAAAGAAACTTGGGTATAAGTTTCATATATTTGAATGTAATTACCAAAAATAACTGCCTTCCCAAATTCTAAACTTTTAAGAGTTCAACCTGTATAAAATAAATCAAGTGTTTAGAATATTTGACATAAGCAAGTAACTGAATTTTTTAGCATTTTACTGAATCCAGTTTTAAGTAGTGTTGTGATTACATCCACACTTAAGTAAAACATGAATTCCTCCCACAATAAAGCACAGAAAATAGTCACAAGGTTTATACTTATATTTCCCTACAGAACCAATTCTGCATAAATGTAAACTGCAGAAGGAGCAGAATACAAATTTCACAATTTTATATTATTGAAACAGGTTAATACAAAAATTGTATTGTTACCCTAATTATTTTTTCTGTGTTTTTTTCCTAATTTATAGGAAGCTGTAAGCATCTGCTATAAAAGGGGTGGAGAAACTATGGCAACTTTATGACCTGCTGACTTCAACGCCCAGAATTGCTGCCTGGGTCAGGAATTCTAGGAGTTGAAGTCCACAGAATTGCCATAGTTGCCCTCTCCTGCTATAAAGATATTCACCAAAAGATGCACTCAAAAGTTAGATTTAATGCACCATTTCTAAGCAAGCTTTAGTGCAAATGCCATTTGCTATCAGCTGTGTCTTTATCAAAGTAGAGGTGTTTTCTAAAGGAACTGCCCTTTGAATTTTAAATATGAATTACTTATACCTCTATTTTTGTACTATTTGTTTAAATATTCATTTTATTAACAGGCTTTTGGAAAGATGATAATCAGGAAGACCTGGTCTAATAACCTAGGTGTGAAATACAAAATTTTCCCAGAACACATTAAATATGAACTTTAAAAAGTCCTAATAGTATTCACAACAATAACAGGTAATTGGTTTCAACCCTCTTAAGTAATTAAGTAACAAGCACATTCAATGCAGCACAATCACTTAATTCAGAAACATGCATAGTACTTCATAGATTTCGAAGTAGGTTTACAAAAACTCAAGCCATTATACAGTACAACTAATCAATGCTGTAACAATTTCAAAAATTAATAAAAGCTTAAATTCAAAGGCAAGTAGTAAACTTAGATTTCTTTAACAGCACCATACAAACAATCATTAAGACAACTTCTTAAATTTAACAGTTTACAACGGTTTTTATCAAACTTCCTTTTTCAGGCTTAAATTAAATAGGACATGTAAATAACACCCAGATGTTGTGCTATTTAAAATACCAGAAACTAGAAGGTCATGTTTCAAAAGAACTAAGTTGTTAAACACAGTAATATGCTGAGGTGATTTTGCATAACCACTAGAGAAGTGCCACCTTCCCACAAGAGTTTTCAGTCTTCCCATCCTATTGAAAGCAGCTAGTAGTGAAACAGAAGTACAGAAGCGTTGTCAAGAATTCAGGCCAGGCCGAGATGGCGCTGCCTTGGGAGGAGAGGTGATAGACGGCCGAGCCTCTTGTTGTTTTTCAGGCCTCCTGAGGCGATATTCTGCCGTTTCCAGCCCTGGAGAGGCTGGGAGAAGCGGAGGGGGCATCTTTGGAGGCGAGGTGTGATGCAATCACCTCACTGGAAAAAGGAAAGCACCCCGAGGATCCGGAGGCTTGAAAGAGGGCCGCAGTTTGGCAGCCCCGAAGCCAATGACTCAGCAGTTTGAGAAAAAGCAGGGAAGTGAGAAAGAGTGGAAGTGATTTTAAAGACTTTCTGAGCGAGCGCGCCGGCGGGGTGCTAAGCAGAAGTGAAAGGAGCGGCAGCTCCTTTTTTTTGTTCCCCCTTTTGTCTTTTGCTGCCGTGAATGCTGATTAGAGGCTTAAATGGACTTGTCTACGAATATGACATGATTGGTGGAAGCTTTCTCTTCCCTGAAAAAGTTAGTGTATTGCTTTGCGGACTTATAGAAACTGATGGATATTGATGTGACTCCTTTTCTTTTTTTTTCTACCTAAAGAGCGGAAGTGAAATTATTAGAAGGAAGTACAGGGTTTGTGATAAAGTTTCTGGGAAGGAGTCAACCTGTGGTGTACAGTAGCGTGGAGAAACCTCCTGGGACAAACTGAAATGTCTTTAACGACAACGTCAACTAAAACCTTAAGGAAGGCCCCTACCTTGACAGCAGCGGCCTCTCCGGTTACGACGCCACCAGGGGTTAGGAAGTCGATGGAGAACCTACCAGCGACAGAAAAATCTGCTACAATTCAAGGGATTTATACGATGTTACAAAATATGCAGGACATAATGGAGAGGAATTTTGACAGCTTGAAGGCTGAGTTGGGGGACATGAGAGAAGAGATGAAGGAAATTAAAGGAAAATTGGGTGCAGTCCAGGTGACACTGGATACGCATGAAGTGCGAATTAAAACAGTAGAAAAGGACTCTGAGAATATGGAGAAGCGGATGGAGAAATGGGAGCACAGGTGCACGCAAGCATCCAAGAAGCTGGAAGATGATATGGTGTACCTGGAGATGGAGAAAGCGGCCTTTTTTGCGCTTCCAAAATGTTACGGAAGACAGAGAAGAACAGCTGGAAGAAGTGGTAGGAGAAATGATTGCAGACCTGGTGGGGAAAGAGAAAAAAGAGGTTCGGTGCGATATTGATGAGGCTTTTCGAGTTTATACCAATTATGCCAGGCGATACAGCCTCCCTAGGGAAGTGCATGTTAGGTTTACCAAAAAGGTGCTTAGAGATGAAGTGCTCCATAGAGCTAGAGATCAACCAATTCAGTATAAAGGCCGTCCAGTTACAATTCTTAAGTAACTGCCAAGAAGGGTCCGAGAGCAACGTCAACGCTATCAATTTGTTACTTCGCAATTGAGGAAAAAAGGTGTGACATATAAATGGCTGCTTCCAGAGGGGCTCCAGGTGATGTGGGAAGACCGAAAGATAAAGATTGAGAGTCTACGCAACGCACAAGATTTCTGTAAAAATGTTTGTGGGACTAGTGATCAGGAGGGTGATGGAGAAGTGGAGAGTAGAAGTCAGAGGGAGGAGAGGAATCTGGGGGGAGCGGAGGGGGGAGGGGGGGAGGGGGGGAGAGGGAAAGGGAGAAGAATATAAGAGGGTAACTAGACACACTACCAAATCTAAGGCCCCACGTAAGTAAGGATGTGTCAAGGGGTGAATTTTTTGACACTCAATGTTAATGGTCTCAATGCTCCTGTTAAAAGAAAAAATATCTTAACCAGATTAAGGAAATGTGGAGCTGATGTATTATGCCTTCAGGAAACTCATATTAAGAAAAGCCAAATTAATTTGTTGAGTTACTCTAAACTAGGGAAACTATTTGTAGCATCTGCTGAGGAAAAAAAGAAAGGTGTAGCAATGTATATTAAGGAGTACTTGTGTCCTAAAGAATTATGGGTGGACCCGGAGGGGAGAAGCCTGATGCTGGAGATAGAAATGGTGGGAAGCAAAGTGTTACTGGTAGGCATATATGCACCTAATAATAATCAGGGAGACTTTTTCCAGAAAATATATCGGAAAATATTAGATCTGGAGTATGAGCAGATGTGTCTCTTGGGGAACTTTAATGCGGTGGTAGATAAGGCTAAGCATTACAAAACAGGGAGGGTTGATTTGAAGAAGAAAAAAGGGAAAGATAGGAGGGTCTTACCCAAAGTATTTAGGGATATGTGTGAAGAATTTGGCCTTAGGGATATATGGCGTGTGATTAACCCAGCCTCTCAACGTTATACCTACTACTCCCCCAGGCATAACTCATGGTCTAGGTTGGATATGGTATGGTTGTCGGATGGGCTGATACCTTATGCAAAAGATGCCATGATTTTGACAAACGAATGGGCGGACCACAACCCGGTGGCTATTACATTGATAAGGGGGAGTAGAGTGAGGAGTAGATGGATGATGAGCCTGGAGACCCTGAAGGATACGGTTTTTGTACAAAAAATTAAAGAGATGAGTCTGGTTTTTTTAGAAAATAGGACGGAAGGGATGCCCCTACGAATAGTTTGGGATACGGCTAAAGCTTATTTGAGAGGCTTGATAATAAAACAGATGGCAGTTAAACGTAGGAAGGAGGAGGAAAGTAGGAGGGAAATTGTTGAGCAACTTACTAAGGCAGAGAAGGCTCTCCAGGTAAACCCACAGAAAGTGTACGGGAAGGAGCAGGTGGATTTTTGGAGGCATAAACTCAACCTTGTGGACCAAGAGAAAATAGCACGTCAAATTAGGGTGGCGAGGCAGAATTATTTTGAATATGCCAATAAACCAGGGAGATGGCTTAGCTATAGAATAAGGAAAGAGAAGGAAAGTAGAAGAATTGAGCAGTTAGAGGATAAGAGGGGGACACTGATAGGGGATAAAGAAGGGATAGAAAAGATAGCGATTGAGCTTTTTACAGAATTATATCAGGAAGAAAAGGTTCCTGAGGAGAGGATTAAACAATACCTGACAGAGTCAGACCTTCCTAAGTTATTTCCTAATGAGAAAGAGGCCTTAGATCAGGAGATAACAATAGCAGAAATTGAAAAAGCGGTCAGACAACAGAAATGTCAAAAAACCCCAGGCACTGACGGAATTCCTGCAGAATTGTATAAGGTATTAGTGGAAGCGTTGGGAAAACATATGAAAGATCTATTTAATGAAATTTTGGATGAGGCTATAGTCCCGCAAACTTGGTTGGAGGCAAATATTAGTTTGATTCCTAAGGATGACTTCCCTTCGTAGCATATTAAAAATTATAGGCCAATATCCCTTCTTAATTCAGACTATAAAATATTTGCAACAATAATTGCAGATAGATTAAAAATTTACTTAAACCAATTCATACATACAGACCAGAATGGGTTCCTTCCCACTAGACAAATAAAAGATAATCTCAGAATTATATTAAATGTTCTGGAGTACCGTATTTTCCGGCGTATAAGACGACTGGGCGTATAAGACGACCCCCCAACTTTTGAGGTGATTTTCAGTCTTATAGGCCGGAAAATCGCAGGGCAGGCTGGCGGGAGCCGGCAGGGCAGTCCTGCGCACACGCGCACTCCCCGGCTGCTCCTTAGCAGCTGGGGAGTGCGCGCGTGTGCAGGACTGCCCTGCCGGCTCCCGCCAGACGCTCTTCCCTCTTGAGGCAGCATCGCTCCCTGGCTCCTAAGGAGTCCTCGGGGATGCTGCCTCAAGAGGGAAGAGCGTCGGACGGGAGCCGGCAGGGAAGTCCTGCGAGGGTTTGCGAGACAACCAGCAGCTGCCGACCCGAATTATTTCCTGATGAAGACAGAACAACCCCCCGAAGCGGCAACAATGGGCGCTTCTCTTGAAACGACCATAATACAACGGCCAATACCAAGTATGCGCGGGGGGAGGAGAGGAGAGATAAAGAACGGAAGCCGAGCGTTTGTCTAGAGCTTAAAGCTTCTTAGGAAAAGAGGGGAGAGCCTCTCGCCGAGGACACGACGGCAGCGCCCTCTCACCTTCCAGCGTACAGGCATGACTCTTCGCCTGCCTGGAACTAGACGTGGACAGCGAAAACGTGCAAGTCTTCTAAGGGGAGAGAAAAGAAGGCGGTTGCGGTGGAAGCAGAGAAGGACGCAACAACTGTAAACAGAGGCGTTTCCTTGACAAAAAGCCCCGCGGCCTACTTGGCTCCGGCCTTCGGGCGCCTGCGCGAGAAGTCACCAATCAGAGCCTGCACTCGCGTTTGCCTTCGACGATCCTCTGACTCTTCCCTTTCCAACTGCTGGCTGGCTTACTTGAGCAGGAGCGCTTTCTTTGCTAGTGGGGGAAGAGTAGTCGCGCGTCCGAGGGGAGAGGGAGGGAGGGGTTAATGTTGCTCTCTTCCCTCTTGGAGAGATCTCTATAATCGTTGTTGAATTCCTCCTTTGGGTGCTTGTAACTGCTGTAGGATAAGGTGGGTTTATGTTTATACGCAGATTCGTGTCCAAATAAACCATTGGTGAATGGGATGACCTTTCGATACTTACCCCTCCCCCCCAGATTGTTGAAATAAAATGAGGCAGAGACGAGCATCACTCCGGGTGCCTTAATGTGTAATTAATACCGCTTCCCTTCCACGTTGCTTAGCCTTAATTCATGAAGCAAAGGAGGATTTGGAGAATTGGAAAGGACGACGAATGGGGGCAATACAGGACAGTTGAGGCAGCATCCCCGAGGACTCCTTAGGAGCCAGGGAGCGATGCTGCCTCAAGAGGGAAGAGCCTCGGGCGGGAGCTGGCAGGGCAGTCCTGCACACGCGCGCACTCCCCAGCTGCTAAGGAGCAGCCGGGGAGTGCGCGCGTGCGCAGGACTGCCCTGCCAGCTCCCGCCAGACGCCAGACGCTGATTTTCCGGCATATAAGACGACTGGGCGTATAAGACGACCCCCCAACTTTTGAGGTGATTTTCATGGGTTAAAAAGTCGTCTTATACGCCGGAAAATACGGTATTATGAAAGCCGACCAGATAAACAATTAGCTTTAATATTTATCGATGCTCCAAAAGCATTTGATAGGGTTAATTGGGATTTCCTGATGTGTCAGTTGGAACATATGGAGTTTGGGGCTAAATTCTGTAATATGATTAAAGCAATCTATACTAAGCAGGAAGCGAGATTGTTGATAAATGGGAATTTAACTGACAAATTTGATATCTGTAAGGGCACTAGGCAGGGTTGTCCACTCTCCCCACTTTTATTTATCCTAACCTTAGAACCCCTATTGAGAATAATAAGGAAAGATGAGATTACTGGGCTTCAGATAAGAGACCAAATTTATAGACTGCAGGCGTTTGCAGATGATATGGTCTTCGTTTTGGAAAATCCTCTGGAATCTAGCATGTAATTACTAAAAAGGATTGAGGAATTTGGAAACGTGGCTGGTCTACAAGTAAATAAAGATAAGACAAATATATTGACGAAAAATCTTTCAAATAGAAGTAAACAGATGTTAGAGGACACTACAGGGTTTAAAATCGTGAAGAAGGTGAAATATTTAGGAATCTGGTTGACGGGAAGATGTTCAAGTATTAGGGAGGATAATTATTCTAAATTACTGATACAAAAATGGACCTGGGAAAATAGGGTAGGATACAGTTGTCATTATTAGGAAGGGTAGCCACGGTGAAATCTTATGTTTTGCTGAAATGGAATTTTCTTTTTCAGACAGCACCAGTTAAACTTTCGCTGAAATTTTTAAAAGAGTTAGAGGGGGTAGTTTCTAGATTCGTATGGCAGGGGAAACGGCCCAGGATTGGGAAAAAAAATGATGCAAGAAATTAAGGAAAGAGGGGGCCTTGGACTACCGAACTGGGAACTTTACTATCAGGCTGCCCTCTTAGTTTGGGGCAAGGAATGGATAAGTTTAAGGAATAATCGATTGTTGAGTTTGGAAGGATTTGATTTGCTGCAGGGATGGCATGCAGCTCTTTGGCGGGAAGGTACTCCTCCAAGCAAACAGTTTACTCGCCACTACATAAGGGATATACTGATTCGGAATTGGGATACGACAAGGGCTACGTACTATGCGCAAATTCCATGTTGGTTATCAACTTTGGAAGCCTTGACCCATCCGACCCTACTCAAGAAGTCTATAAGCCAACCATCTGCCTGGCTTATTAGCATTGCAAAAAGTATTATGCCTAGCAAACCGCAGATTGGTCGCCACTTGATCAGCCATTAATTTATCAAATTGTCCTCGTAACAGTCTAATAGCCTCCTTGATCTTCACCTCCTCTGGGTTCAAAATCAAAGCCTTTTCTTTTTCCTTTATTTCATTCTCCAGTTCTTTCCTTCTAGTTTCCACTGCACGTCTATGTCTATTATTCATATATATCAACACCCCTCTCATATAGGCCTTGCTAGCATCCCAAACCATATCCATAGAGGTACCCTTATTCATATTCATCTCAAAAAAATCCTTCATCCGCTGTTTGCATTCTTCCACATTTCTCTGATTTCTAAACAAATTCTCATTTACGCGCCATGAGCGTCTATCTCCTCTTTCCTTATCAATCTCCAACCACACTGGACTGTGATCAGAGATAATTCTTGCGCAGATTTTCACCTTTTTAGTTCTCAAAAGAAAATCATTAGTCAACAAAATAAAATCAATCCTCGAAAAAGATTGGTGTCTATCAGAATAAAATGTATAATCCTTCTCCTGCAAATGTCTCTCACGCCAAATATCTCGCAATTCCAGGTCATCCATCATTTCAAAAAAAGATTTAGGCAGTCTAGCGTGACTTGGAATGCGCTTAAAGGCTCCAGCCTTATCCAACTGTACATCCATAACTCCATTCCAGTCCCCCATAAAAATAAAGGATTTATAATCCAACTGGGTAAGCTTTGTATGAAGTAAACTAAAAAAGTCAGCTTGTTGTTGATTTGGAGCATATAATCCAACTAAAAGCGTCTTTTTACCTTCAAACAACAGCTCGATCATAACATATCTTCCATGCTTATCTGCTTCAATTAGGTCCGCTGTTAAGGCACTTTTAACATAAACAACCACTCCATTTTTCTTATTCTCTGCAGAAGCAACAAATTGCGTACCCAGCCTCGAGTTCAATAAATACTTTTGATCCAAAACTCTAATATGCGTTTCTTGCAGGCATATAACATCTATCTTAAATTGTTTTAAATATTGAAAAACTTTCTTCCTCTTCTGCGGTGAGTTTAGTCCATTAACATTCCAGGTTAAAAATTTAGTTGCCATGTATATCCCCGAAAAGCTCTTGGACCACAGCTTTGATAGGACTGGTTACTTTAGGCCGTGCTCCTCCCACAGCTTGGCTATGAATGCGTTGTGAAGAATCTGAAGACTTTTGCTGATCTTGTTCTTTTATTTTCTTTGCTCGTTTTAAAGCAGCACGCGTCACTCTTTGCTCTCCAGGATCATCCAAAGAGATTGTAGCTTGATCTCCTCCAGCACCATTTTCCTCTGTTTCCTCCTCTTGTTGTTCTTCTTCTCCAGATCCCTTTCCAGCTTCCAGGAGCGTTAATGGGGTTGCTTTTAAGACATTATTGTAGAAATCACGTGCTTGTTTCACAGTAATCAGCCTATACCTTTTACCTTCATACATCACCATCAGCCCCTCTGGAATCTCCCATCTGAACCTTATATCTCTTTGCTTGAGCTCTTGCACAAGAAATGTATAGTCCTTTCTTCCCCTTAAAATCCTTGGAGGAATTTCTTTTAAAACCAAGACTTCTTGTTCAGCAATCACAACCTTAGCATCATAGGCAGCTTGTATAACTTGATCTCTAATTTCTCTTTTTGCAAAATAAACCACCACATCTCTAGGCAACTTTCTCTGTCTGGCAATCCATGAATTCACCCGAAACACTTTATCCATAGCTGCTCTTATTTCAGATGCTGGCTGGTTCAATACCCCTTCGAGAGCCTCAGAGATCAGCTGCTTTAAATCTTCTTTAACATTCTCTTTTAAGCCTCTAATTCTGACAGCAAACTGCATCTGGTAATATTGGGCATGGCTTAACTCCCTTTCCAACTTGCCTCTTTCAATTTCATTCTCCCGTGCTTTTACTTCTAGTATAGCATTCCTTTGAGCCAAATCATCCACTTTTTCATCTAAATCTTCCACACATTCCGCCACTTTATGCACTGAAGTCAAAATGTCTACCTTCATCACGCTGTACTTCTGTTCCATCCTCTCTTCCATTCTTTCCTCAAATTTCTCCAATTTCTCCTCCATCTGTGCAAATTTATCAGCAATTGATTGATTAATTGATTCCAAAAGTACCTGGGCATGTTTATCCAAGGCATCTCGCAAATCCTTCGATGTCAGCACTTCAGGAGGATGCAATGCCTGTAGTGATGATTGTTGCACCGGCGAGGATCCTCCACTCCGAAGAGTTTTAGAGGGAGGTTTAGCCGCCATCTTTTAATCCTCAATTATGACGCACTTTCAATTAAAGTTTAAAAAGTCCAACAAGTTAGAGAGTACAGTAAAATAGTCCTCTTCACCTTTTCCTCTTGTACCGCTCTGCCTGTTCCTTTAAATCATAGTCCTTTCTTCAGGCAGGGATGGTTCGCAGACGCCTGGCTCTGCTCCAGGAAGTTCGGAGCAGAGACGACGGCCAGCTGGGAGCAACCCAGGCTTCGGGGGAGTTCGACTTACAAAGACCAACTTACAAAGAACTTTTAGATAGCAGGGGAGAACTCAAAACACGACAGGATCTGGCTCAGCAAGGGTTTCAATTGGAGTGGTGGGCCTACCTGCAGATCCAGTCAAGGTATAAAAAGGATAAGGAAGGAAGGGGTATTTATCTGAATCTGCAGGAATTAGATAAGATTCTGCTGGGTCCGGAGAAAGGGATGATATCTAAGTGTTATAAATTGCTGCTAACTAGGGTAGTAGGGGAGGAGGTGGTAAAAGATGCGATGATTGCCTGGGGGAAGAATTTTGGTTATGCACTTCCACTTGAGAAATGGGAAGAGATTTGGTGGACTAATATGAGGCTGGTGGTTTCCACGTCATATAAGGAGAACATAGACAAAATGCTTTATAGATGGCATCTCCCTCCGGCTAGACTTTCCAAAATGTTCCCCGGATTGTCGGCCGATTGTTGGAAGTGTGGTAAAGGGATTGGCACATACTATCACTTATGGTGGACATGTCCGGAAGTGGTTAGATATTGGATGAGGATCCAAAAATGGATAGAGGAAATCACAGGGTGTTTAGTTGATCTTAAACCAGAGACGTATCTGCTTGGCTCCAGGCCTGGAAATATTAAGAAGGAAATATGGTATTTGGTTTTACATATCTTAACGGCGGCAAGGATGGGGTATGCTCAATTTTGGAAGGCAAATCATACCCCGCCGGATGAAGTTATAATTAGGAGAATACTTGATTGTGCAGAAGCAGACACATTGACCAAGAAGTTGAAGGGTAAAGAAGAGACACCAGCATTTCTATCATGGAATAAATGGTATATTTGGATGGATAAAAGATTAAAGAAATGAGGGTGGCTTGGAGGTTGGTCAAAAATGAAGTGATATAGTCTTTGGTGTTTTTTTTATTACATTTATATCCCGCCCTTCTCCGAAGACTCAGGCCGGCTTACAAGCTTAGCAGTAGCCTTCATTCTATGTATATGCCTGCTTGTTAGGGCTTTCACACACACCCCAAGCGGCATTATTACAAAGTCACCTTATTGCCCCCAACAATCTGTTAATGAATAAGCTTTGCAGTTGGATGGTTATAAGAGACTTAATGAGTGGAATATAATTGTTAGTTTAGAAGTAGATATAATGTGAAATTTTTGAAATGGTTTTCAATTTTTTGATTTCTTTGTTTTTTGTATATTGTAATTTTTTTTTTCTTTGTCGGTGTATGGTGTGTTTTTAACACGAAATGTAAATAAAGATTTATTTAAAAAAAAAAAGAAAGCAGCTAGTAGTGACTTGTCCAGCTGAGTTTCAGGAGTACTGTGTTAACTCCTTGGCTGCTGCAGCCCCTGAAGAGAAAGTTCTGTAGTGCACTGACTTCTATTATAATCAGAGTCTGAGTGTCACAGAACTTTGCTTCCAGAAACCAAACCTTTTTCTACTAAAGGAGCTCCATTAGCTGCGAGACAAGGCATCCATTTTCTTGTCCACTACAACAGAAATGAGAGAAGAAATTCATATATTAAGATACCAAGGAAACTATACATACAAATTGGTACGTTTAAAGTAAACAAATAATTTGGCCAGGGTCAGTTTTCACTTATGTGTATTCTACCTTTTGACTCCAAACAGCAGCAAAATTATATATACATTGATATATACAAAAAGTGGAAGAATTACTAGAAGACAAAGAAACTTACATCCCCGTGAACACCAACAAAATACAGAAACTAGACAACCTGATCAAGAGAACTTGTCAGAACCCACTCCAATCCACATCTTAAGAAAGAAAGACTGTTGGAGGCAAGATTGTCCAAGCAGGAACTTTTAGTAAGACATGGATAATAGAAAGTATAATACAGGGCTTTTCAACCAGTGGTACGGGTACCACATGTGGTACATTGGCACCTGGCAGGTGGTACGCGACGATCATAGAAAAGTGGTAGCAGGGGAGGGGAATGAGCTGAACCGGTGGCAGCACCGCACAAGCCTGAGTGAGAGATGGCTGGAGCTGCAGGCCTGTCAGGGCTCAGCGGAAGCGCTAGGATCAGCACCAGGCTCCAGCTGGAGCTCGGCGCTGATCCTGGTGCTTCTGAGCCCAGAAGAAGCACCGATCAGCTGCAATGTTGCAGCATCTCCAGGGTCTTTTGATTTACATTCAGATGCTTGCCAACTGATTCATATTTATGACGGTCACAGTGTCCCAGGGTCATGTGAAGT
Organism: Vipera ursinii; assembly: GCF_947247035.1. Taxonomy (NCBI): domain Eukaryota; kingdom Metazoa; phylum Chordata; class Lepidosauria; order Squamata; family Viperidae; genus Vipera; species Vipera ursinii. The sequence continues at coordinate 16,724,724 of NC_139522.1, forward strand.
GACCAAAACCTGCTGCAACCACCCAGCAGACGGGGAGGGATAAAAACCAAACAACCCCCCCTCCCGCTGCCAGTCCTCAACAGAAATGCTCACAACAATGAAAACCTCGGACAGGAGGAACAGGGCTGCTGGGCAGGCAGGCAGGTGTCTTGCTCAGCTATGGCTTGGGGGGCACTTTTTTCAGTGCCATTGTAACTTCGAACAGTCACTAAGTGGACTGTTGTAAGTCAAGGACTACCTGTACTTCATCACTTTTTTCTCTTTTTTTGGTCATTTTTTTGACACCTTGCTAGGCAACTGGTGGTACTCGGATGTTGCCATATCCTAAAAGTGGTACAATGGGTGAAAAGGTTGAAAAGCCCTGGTTTAATAGACAGGATCTGAAAAATCTTCTCACAGATCGATATTTTTAAAGTGTCCCCAAGCAAAACCCCACCCCTCAGTTCATTTGGTCAGTTCTGGATCAGTCAAGTTTCAGGTGGCAAGCCCCTCGTGGGAAAGGGAGAACCATCAGTCCATTCGCAGCACAATTACTCCCTCCCCTTCATATTCCATCCGGAGACACAAACCAGAATTCCCCCACCCCTTTTGTTAGTTGCTCATAAGATCAGAGACAGAGGATGCCTTTCATTGATCTTTTTGCGATGGCCAACAGGCAGGTTAGATAAACAAAAAGTTACATCTAAGGAGAGGAAATGGAGGCAATAAACTCCCCTGTTTATTCCCTTTCCTCCTTGGGAATGGCAGAATCCAAGGGGGGGTGGGTTTTGGGTTTGCACAGAAAGAGAGTTAGAAATGAAATATAAATGGATTCTGACATCCTGCCCTCCTTTAAAAAAAAGAGAGGTCCACCTGTAGAGGAAACAAAAATATAGATGTTAGCTCAGTTTGCTGGGATATTCTGTATGAAACTTCTTTAGCAACTTGGGTGCTCTAATGTGACGTTTATTGACCCACTCATTTTCTGAAGAGGAGATGTGTTTCCAAGCTACTAAGTATTGAGTTGCTCCATGGTGTTTCCTAGAATGTAGGATTTCTTTTACCTCGAAGTGTTGTTCTCCTTCAACCATGACAAGTGGTGGTGGTGTTTTTGGTTGTAGGGGTGGCTGTTGTTCCCTTTTTAGTAAACTGCAGTGAAAAATTGGGTGTATCTGCCTAAGATTTTTGGGTAGTTCTAATTCTACTGTTAATGGGTTTATGATTATTTTAATTGGAAAAGGTACAATATATTTTGGTCCAGGTTTTTTACAGGGTTGTAGGGATTTTAGGTATTTTGTGGATAAATATACCATCTCTCCCACCCTGAATGGTGTGGGATCGACTCTCTTTTTGTCTGCCTGTGCTTTGTATGCTTGTCTAGCTTTGTCTAAAGCTTTCCTAATGATTGGCCAGGTGTTTTGTAATTATGCAATCCAGTCCTTCAGCAATGGGATTTCCGGTTTGTTTGGGATCAGTTCTGAAATAGGGTTGAAACTTTGACTGGTGGCTATTTGAAAAGGAGTGTAGCCTGTGATGGAGTGAACTGCATTATTGTAAGCAACTTCTGCGAAAGGGAGTAGGTCCGTCCAATTTGTTTGCTGAAAATTAATAAAGTACTTTAAATATTGCTCAAGTACTGAGTTCGAACGTTCAGTCGATCCATTCGTCTGAGGATGATGACTAGATGACAGTCCTTGGGTGGTTCCTAAGAGGGACAGAAATTCCTTCCAAAACTTTGACGTAAATTGTACTCCCCTGTCAGATATGATGCATTGGGGTGTTCCATGCAGTCTGTAAATGTGCTGCACGAATAGTTTCGCTAAGGCTTTTGCGGTGGGAATCTTTTGGCACGGGATAAAGTGCACCTGTTTGAAAATAAATCTGTGACCACCCAGATGACAGTGTTCCCGTTGTTTTCTGGTAGTTCCACTATAAAATCCATGGCTATTTCTTTCCAGGGGGCTGACAGGTTCACCACTGGTTGTAACAGTCCGGGTGACTTCCCTTGCAGCCTCTTAGCCGTTGCGCAAGTTTGACAGCTGCCCACATAGCTTTCTATGTCCTTTTTCATGGATGGCCACCAAAATTGCCTTTTAGTTAAGTGTAAGGTTTTTACAAACCCAAAATGTCCTGCTGATTTTGTGTCATAGCACAACTGCATGAAATTGATCCTCTGGGTGGCAGGTATGTATAACTTCTCACCCACCCAGGGTAGTCCGTCTTTGATTGTGCACACATGTCTATTTTTCTGGAACCATTCATCAGTTTCCAAAGACTTTTGGAATTCTATTTCAGTTTGGCTATCCACTTGCGGCTTTATTTTAGCTTGGGCCCTGGTGATTACTGGTGCTGCCAGTTGTTGTTCAGGCATAAGTGGTTTAGAGTCAGTGACCCGTGTGCTGTTATATTGGGGCATGCGAGATAATGCATCCGCCAGGAAATTCTTCCCCCCTGGTAAGCGTTTGAGAGTGAAACGGAATCGGTGAAAATGTTGGGACCAGCGGGCTTGCTTAGGAATGAGTTTCCTGGGTGTTTTTAGTGCTTCCAAATTTTTGTGGTCTGTCCAGACCTGGAAGGGGATTTTATTTCCTTCAAGGAAATGACGCCATGTAAGTAATGACCACCTCACAGCGTAAGTCTCCTTCTCCCACACGGCCCAACGTTCTGTCTCCATGAGTTTCCTGGACAAGTATGCAAACGGTTGCAATACCCCCTTGTCATTTTCCTGTAATAATACAGCTCCCACCGCCACATCGCTCATGTCTGCCTGTATTATGAAGGGTTTATTGGGATCTGGGTGTCTCAGTACAGGTTCAGCAGAAAAAAGCTTATTTAGCCTCTCAAATGCCGCTCGACATTCCATTGTCCACTACAGGGGCTGGCTGGGTTTCAGTGCCCCCACCCTCGTTTTCAAGAGGTTTGTGAGGGGCAGGGCTATTTGGGCAAACGGAGGGATGAATTGGCGGTAGAAGTTTGCAAACCCCAGGAAACTTTGCAATTGCTTCCTTGTGCGGGGGGGATGTGGGTGCCCATTCTAATACTGCCCTGACTTTCTCGGGGTCCATTTCAATGCCCTGTGGGGATATGCGATATCCCAGGTAGTCTATTCTTTCCTGGTGGAATTCACATTTTGATAATTTTGCATATCGGTGGGTGGCCTGCAATTTTTTCAGAACTGCTCTGACTACATTAATATGCTCCTCTTTGGTCTCAGTGAAGATAAGGATGTCAACTAGGTAAACCAGGACCCCCTTATATAGGTACTCTCTTAGCACTTCATTAATTAATTGCATAAAAACTGTGGGGGGCCCTTGCAGTCCAAATGGCAGGACTTTGAACTGGTAGCAACCCATTGGACAATTGAATGCGGTCTTCCATTAGTCCCCTTCCTTAATCTTAGTGCGGTAGTATGCTTCTCTTGTCTAGTTTGGTAAAAATCCTTCCTTTCAATAGGTGGGATAGCATATCCTTCATTAGGGGTAGGGGATACAGATTACTTTCACTAATGGTGTTCAGAGCCCTATAATCCACGCATAAGCGCGTCCTTCTTCTCCCTGAACAGGACCGGGGCGGCCACTTTGGGTTTGGCAGGCTCAGTAAATCCCCTTTCTAGGTTTTTTTAATGAATCTTTCCATCTCCGCTGTCTCTTTGGGGCTCGTGGAGTACAGCCTGGGCTTCGGGAGTTTTGCCCCAGGTTTGAATTCTATAGCACAGTCTGTGGGTCGGTGAGGGGGAAGCTCATCTGCCCGTTCCTCACTGAAAACTTCAACAAGGTATTCTTCCGGTACTTCTGGTAACCCCTTCTCTTCCCCCACTAATGCTGTCTTGTCTCCTCGGGCTGGGGGGGGGTCCTTTGCGGTTTTAAGTTCCTATGCTCCCCTTCCGGGAAGTTGAGTTCTGCTGTCCTCCAATTTACCCAGGGGTTCCATTTCTTCAACTATTTCAGCCCTAAAATCATTGGGCATTCCATGCCTGGGGGTCACTACAAACATTATGTCTTCCTCATGGGTCCCCAGGGACAGGTGAACTGGTAAGGTAGCTAGGGTATGGACCCATCTAACTGGCCAAAAGAGATTGGTTGCTTTAGTCTCACCGGAATGCCCAAATTCCCCATCAGCATCAGACTGATGAGGCAGCGGATGCAGCCAGAGTCTATTAGGGCTTTTACTTTGACGGCTTCAGGCATGGAGGAAGCTAAATTAGTCACTGTCTTAAGAATGGGTGGAATGGATCCACTTACCAAGGTTTCTCCCTCCGAGCTGTCTTCCGAGGTGTCCACCGGCCCTGCGGTGTAGGCCGGAGTCCCCTCCCAGTCCTTGGCAGGGGTTGGGGACTCTACATCCTCTATCCCCCATATGGCAGGTTCTTTTGGTTTGCCTGGGGACTTCCCTGATCTCCTGGGCGATGATGGCTCTGATTTGCACTGAGGGGCTTTTGAGCGGCATTCTGTGGCATGGTGGCCCTCTCTCCCGCATTTGAAACAGCCTGTTGATTTCTTAGCCGTAGTCGGTGGTTTCGCTGCCTCGCATGTTTGCTCAGGCGGCGGGCGGGCCCATGGTTTCCCTTGGCAGTGCCTCTTCAGTAGGTCTATCTCCACCTCCTCTGCCAGGACATACCAGTCATCGAGGTGGTGTGGGTCTCCCCGAGGCAGGCAAGCATCATACAGGTCGTAGTTTAGCCCGTCTTTGAAATGGCTAACGAGGATGTCTTCCAGCCAGTTCAGCTTATTGGCAATGGCCCGGAATTCTTGGATATATTCAGCCACCGGCTGTCTGCCCTGCCTCACTGTTTTCATTCTCTCCTGGGCCTTATGATCAGCCAAAGGGTCCTCAAATCGCCTCATGGATGACATGAACGGGTTGAAGTCGTTGAGTTCTGGGGTGTTGGAGTCATGCAGGTTCACCACCCCGTCTGCAGCCGGGTGGCTGCATAATGCGGATGTGGGCTTTGTCACTGGGGATGTCCCGTCCGTATTCCTCCATATAACTGAGGACTTGAGTTAGGAAAAAACCCAAGCATGGCAGCTCCCCCTTGAATTTCGCTTCCAGGGGCGGTAGTCTTTGAATGGATCAGTGCCTACGCTGCGGGCGGTATTGCCCCCCATCCTGATCGTCTGTGGGTCGGTGGGGGCTGGAGGCTGCTGAAGTGGTAGCTCCGGGTTCAGTGGACAGCCCCAGTGCTGCAGGTTCCAGATCCCCCACACTGTCTCTCCAGCTGCGGCTCCAGGCGCTGTTGCAGCTGCGGGATTCAGGTTTCTCCTCTCTTAGAGAGCCAAGGGGTTTTTTTTCATCAGGTCAATAGCTTTCTCTAGGATCCACTCTGCATGTGGTGCATAACTCCCGTCCTCTTCCCTGACACGCAGGGAGCTCTCCATCTCTTGCTTCCATTCAGGTTGGTGGGCCCCCCACCTCAGGGTCACTTTCCTCGATGCCTTTCCCACTCGCTTTTCCTTCCAACGCCCATCAACCACCACGGTTTGTGGTCATGCATCTCCACCACCTCTTCCCCGGAGGAATATGACGCTTCAGCTTCCGATAGTTGGTGGGATTTCGGTCGGGGGGAAAGTTCCCTTTCCATGGGGCTTCCCTCCTTGTCGTTGGACATTGTATTTTTTGCAAAGTCCCCCAGTAAGGTTCTTCCTTCCAGGTTGACTCTTAATGCAAATCCTGTCTAATGTCAGAACCCACTCCAATCCACATCTTAAGAAAGAAAGACTCTTGGAGGCAAGATTGTCCAAGCAGGAACTTTTACTAAGACATGGATGATAGAAGGTATAATAGACAGGATGTGAAAATTTTTCTCACAGATCAATATTTTTAAAGTGTCCCCAGGAAAAAACCCCATCCCTCAGTTCATTTGGTCAGTTCCGGATCAGTCAGGTTTCAGGTGGCAAGCCCCTCATGGGAAAGGGAGAACCATCAGTCCATTCGCAGCACAATTACTCCCTCCCCTTCACATTCCATCCGGAGACACAAACCAGAATTCCCCTACCCCCTTTCTTAGTTGCTCGTAAGATCAGAAAGAGAGGATGCCTTTCATCGATCTTTTTGTGATGGCCAACAGGCAGGCTAGATAAACAAAGTTACATCTAAGGAGAGGAAATGGAGGCAATAAACTCCCGTTTATTCCCTTTCCTCCCTTGGGAATGGCAGAATCCGGGGGGGGGGGTGAGGTTTGGGTTTGCACAGAAAGAGTTAGAAATAAAATATAAATGGATTCTGACAGAACTCTCAGTGACCTCACCAAGAGGGTCTAGGACTTTTCACCTCCACCACATGCTTGCACCCCCTTCACCCCTGCCCGCTAACCACAGTCAATTGACACCAAGCATTCAAACTCAGCTGAACCTCTGCTGGGGTTTCTCCAATGCCAATGAACCCCCAGCCCTCCACCTCCGTCCCCCTTTCGTGGGTGTTTTGTAGAGGGATCATTGTACTCCAGCGATTCACCACAAGGGACAAGCAGCCGTGCCTCCAAGGAGCCAATTGGAGCTCCAAGGGGTGGGCCTCTGCTGAGACATGGCGGTGCTGACCAATGGTGGTGGCAGGTAGATGGGGGGCAGCAGCAGCTGGATGCTCAGCCCAAGATCAGGCCCTCGGTGAAGATGCTGGGGGGCTGCATTGGCAGGCAGCAGCATTCTCTCTCTCTCTCTCACACACACACACACACACACAAACACACACTCCGCTGCAGGATCAGGCAGGCAATCCTTGATTGGGGCTTCCGTGAAGGCGTTGGGGAGGGGGCTGTGTTGGCAGGCAGCAGCATTCTCTCTCACACACACGCACACTTGCCAGGCATCCACACAGTATCCAGGGGATTAAAACTGTGTGTGTTTGTGTTTGTGTGTGTTTGTGTGTGTGAGAGAGAGGGACCCTCCTCCTCTTCCAACAGAAAAGGATAGCCTGCCTGATCCTGCAGTGGAGTGTGTGTGTGTGTGTGTGAGAGAGAGAGAGAGAGAGAGAGAAAGAGAATGCTGCCTGCCAACACAGCCCCAATGCCTTCATGAAGAGCCCAATCCTGGGCAGAGCTGGGCGTCCACTGGCGTCAGAGAAATGCCAGCAGAGGTTCAGTTGAGTATGAAGGCTCGCTGTCAATTGGTTGTGGCTGGAGGGCAGGGGTGAAGGGGGTGCGAGCATGTGGCAGAGGTGAAAAGTCCCATTCTCCATCAAGAAAGGCCAATTTACCAAAGAGGAACAGTGGCGGATGAGAAGCAGTGACCCCTACCTACAACATCGCAAAAGAATTAACAAAAAAAGCTTGGGCACTTCACAAGGGGAAGCAAACAGTCCATCAACTCCCCACTTTCTTCAAACAGAGACGTGACTATAGATGACGAAATCATGGTCTCATTTGATGTTATAGCCCTTTACATGTCCATAGATCTGGAAATAGCTAAAGAATCTATGACCACATTACTCCACAGCACACCTGACTTAACCAAATACACAAAGATTGAAACACCCAAGATTATGGATCTCATTAACCTCTGTCTAACCACATACTTCCAATTTGATGGACAAACCTATCAACAAATTAAAGGTATACTTATGGAATCACCGCTTTCAGGACTTATAGCGGAGGTCGTTATGCAACATCTGGAAGCCATAGCACTTCCACAAATACAACCCAAACTATTGATCAGATATGTAGACAACACCTTCACCATAATAAAGGATCAATTAGAGAACACCCACAAAACCATCAACATCATCTTCAAAGGAATCCATAATAATAAAAATCCATAAATAACTCACTACCCTTCCTGGACATCCTGATCAGCAGAAACCACGATGGCAAACTAGAAACACAAGTGTATTGAAGAACCACCCACACCAACCAAGTGCTCCACTACCAAAGCAATAACGCAACCTCCCATAAGAGAAGCTGCATAAGATTTTATTTAGATGAGCACAAACTCACTGCAGCAACCCTGAACAGCAGAAAAAGGAAGCAGAGCATCTATATATCATCTTCCAACAAAATTGATATCCATGCAACTTTATCAAAAAGTGCCTGACCACTCAACCCATTATAGCACAACCAACACAAGCCATAACAAGTATAACACTACCATACTTCAAGAACTTCCAGTTTGCCATCAGTGCCTTCAGATGCATGGAGGCAAACTCCGTCTTCAGCATCCGATTTCATCCCACTGGGGGACCCTGGAAAGGGTTGAAAGTCGCCCTGTAGTGGTGACGAGCGAGGAGGGGATCCCTGCTTGATCGCAGGAGGGCAGCCCTCCCGCTTGATCAGGGTCAACTCTCCAAACCGACGGAGGAAAGACTGGCCATAGCAATATGGCTCGTCATTAAGCTGCTGACAGCCAAAGTCAAAATTACTACCAAGCACCTTTAAAGCAATGCAGATGAAACTGGGTGAGATCTGATCTTCTCTTTAAGACTCTAAATATCTTTCCTGAAAAAGCTGCCCAAAGTATTTTTCCCCCTGTGAGGAAGGAGGGGGAATTCCTGCCCCACCCTGTAAGAACAGCGGCAACTGACTACCCAGGGGAAACAAAACAATTATAAGAACTTTAATCTAATTGGATGCATATTTTGAAATTTACCTGTGAGAAACTCAGCTGTAAAGAGAATTTCTGGGCGGCATAACTGGCCCGCTTGAACTATGAATGTAAACCTTTACTGACTTTCAGAGTTATATGTGGGGAATTGCCTTCCTATCTCTTTATTTGAGGAAAGTAGCTAAGCCCTTTGCTTTTAAACTGCCAGAGGCTGCTGGGAAAAGCTACAATACTGTGAGTTAAGGTGGGTGGAGGAGCAAAGTAGCTAAACCCTTGCTGATTGGACCCTCTTTGCTTTTAAACTGCCAGAGGCTGCTGGGAAAAGCTACAATACTGTGAGTCAAGATGGGTGGAGGAGCAAAGTAGCTAAGCCCTTGCTAATTGGATATAACCAAAAATCAAAAATAGTGGTGGTACATTCAGGGCAAGTGCATCTGAGATTCCTTTCATCTCAACATGTCTGGCTTAGTTCAGTGCAACACTTGTTTTGTAGCTGTCTTTCGCAGCACTCTTTTCAAACTGGGAAAATGTCCTATCTGTACACAAATCACTAGTCTACAAGGACAGATTATTTATCTAGGGTCTGTAATCTGTGCTCTTCAGGCAGAAATTAGGTGTTCAGCTCAGCCCTTCTACTCTACTGAGCCTCCGCACTATCAGCCCCCTCTACCGCAAAGATCCTGCAGGAGAAGGGCAGTGTGGACAACCATGGGATCTGGCAGGGTGAGAGCTGTGAACCATAAACCCAAAGCTTTCGCTGTGTCCCTGCATAACAGATACAGTGCCCTTGCTGACCTTAAATAGGGACATTAAGGAAACAGGTCAAGGTAGTTTGTGATGATCACTCAAATAAGCAGGGGACCATGGTCTGAGATGAACTTGTTTTTGACAGGGAGAAGTGTGAATCAGGTATTACACATCAGTCATGCAAGAAAAGAAAGGTACCCCAAAAGAGAAGCCACCTTCTGGTTGGTGATTCAATTATACGGGATGTAAATTTAGGAAAGGATACAGAGGTTTTGACAGAGGTCAGGTGTCTTCCAGGTGCTACTGCTAGTAGGGACAAGATGCGTATTTTCAAAATAGTCAACAATGCCAGCAATGACTGTGATGTGGATGCTATTGTACATCTTGGCACTAACGATCTCTCCCAAAAGGATGTACTCTGTGTGCAGAATGATTTCCAGAGCTTGGGGCAGGAACGCAGCAGAATAGGCTGTAGGCTCACTTTTTCAGAGGTCCTACCAGTGTATAAGGAGCAAAATGGAAAAGGCCAGCGTATAGCAGAATTTAATATGTGGCTAAAGGAGTGGTCTAAAGGAGAAGGCTTTGGTTATATTGGTCACGATGTCTGTAGCTGGTCCAATGACAAAATGTACAAAAGAGATGGTCTGCATCCATCCAAGGAAGGGACTGAGTTACTTGGCAATAAATTCACAGCTTTTCTGGAGGAATATTTAAACTAAACAACGGGGACAGTGAGTTAATTGATACAGAACATCACTGTCCCCGGCAATCTAAGAAAATAGGGGAACTCAGGCACCACACAAGTTATGTAGCAAGTAAACACAGGGTCAGTCATAAAGGACTCAAATGTCTATACACCAATGCACAGAGTATGAACAGTAAGCAGGGTGAACTAGAAATTCAGGTAAAGGAGGGCGGATATGATATTGTTGCCATTACGGAAACGTGGGACGAAACCCACAAATGGAACACACAGCTAGAGGGATTTAAATTATTTAAAAGAAACAGAGTAAACAAAAGAGGAGGTGGAGTTGCTCTCTATATAAGAAATAACTTTATCTCTACAGAAATAGAGCACAACAATGATGAAAACTGTAAACTTGAATGTATTTGGGTCAATATAAAATGGGGAAAAATGACATTGCCATAGGTGTATACTATAGGCCGCCCAACCAAAGGGAGGAAATAGATGAACTTTTTGCTAGTCAGCTAACTAAGGTATGTAAGAAGCACATCACAATAGTAATGGGGGACTTTAATTACCCTGATATCAACTGGGAGACAAACTCTGCACCAAGTGGAAGATCAAACAGATTCCTGACAAACCTAGCAGACAACTTTCTCTCCCAAAAAGTAGAGAAGGGAACTAGGGGATTAGCCATATTGGATTTAATTCTCACTAACAGAGATGAAATGATAGAAGGTGTTGAAGCCACAGGAACCTTGGGGGGAAGTGATCATGCAATATTGGAATTCAACATTCTGGAAGCACAAGCAACAGAACACAGCCAAACTAGAGTCTTGGACTTTAAAAGAGCTAATTTCAATAAACTTAGAGAGACCTTGGGAAGAATTCCATGGATGAGAATCCTAAAGGGGAAAACAACTCAAGAAGCTTGGGAAATTTTGAAAAGTGAGATAATAAAGGCCCAGTCTAGCACAATACCAACAAAGAAGAAAAATAACAGCTTTCAAAAGAAACCAGCATGGCTGCATAAAGAACTCTCTGATAAACTGAAAGATAAAACAGACAAGTATAAGAAGTGGAAAGAGGGGCACATAACTAAGGCAGAATATCAGCAAACAGCCCGTGCCTGCAAAGATGAAGTGAGGAAAGCTAAGGCTCAAAATGAACTAAGGCTTGCGACCAAAGTCAAAAATAACAAAAAAAGCTTCTTTCAACATATAAGAAACAAGAAAAAGGTTAAGGAAATGATTGGTCCATTAGTGGGTGAAAGTGGCAAGAAGGTGACAAGCAACAAGGAGAAAGCAGAACTATTTAACTCGTTTTTTGCATCTGTCTTTACACAAAGGGAAAAAACAGTCCAACCTACCCAAACCAGTGCCATAAAAAACAGATTAGAACCACAAGTTAAGATAGGCAAGAAAATGGTAAGTGAGCACCTGTCCAGCCTAGACGAGTTCAAATCACCAGGACCAGATGGATTACACCCCAAGGTTCTAAAGGAACTGGCAGACATGATCTCAGAAGCACTGAACTATATTTTTCAAAGATCCTGGAGCACTGGGGAACTACCAGAGGACTGGAAGAGAGCTGATGTAGTTCCCATCTTCAAAAAAGGGAAAAAATAGATCCAGGAAACTACAGACCTATCAGCCTGACCTCAATACCTGGGAAGATTCTGGAAAAGATAATCAAACAACAAATCAGCGAACACCTTGATGCGAACAAAGTCATCACTAAAAGCCAACATGGGTTTGTCAAAAACAGATCATGCCAGACAAACCTTATTGCATTCTTTGACCAAGTGACAAAACTAGTGGACCAGAGGAATGCTGTAGATATAATTTACTTGGACTTCAGTAAGGCATTTGATAAAGTAGATCACAACCTACTACTTGATAAGATAGAAAAATGTGGGTTAGATAGCATCACCATCAGATGGATTCGTAGCTGACTGACAGGCAGTACTCAGTGTGTGGTCCTCAATGCAACTGCATCTACATGGAAGGAAGTGTGTAGTGGGGTGACCCAGGGCTCTGTTCTGGGCCCAGTGCTCTTCAACATCTTCATCAACGATTTGGATGAGGGGATAGATGTGGAACTCATCAAATTTGCAGACGACACCAAGCTGGCAGGAATAGCCAATCCTCCAGAAGATAGGCTTAAAATACAGGAGGATCTGGACAGACTCAAACACTGGGCACTATCTAACAAAATGAAATTCAATGCTGAAAAAAGTAAGGTTCTACATTTAGACAGGAAAAATCAAATGCACAGGTATAGTATAGGTGGTACCTTGCTCAATAGTAGTAACTGTGAGAGGGATCCGGAGTCTTATTAGACAATCACTTCAATATGAGCCAGCAGTGTGCTGCAGCTGCCAAAAAAGCCAACACAGTGCTAGGCTGCATTAACAGAGGGATAGAATCAAGATCACATGAAGTACTAATACCACTTTACAATGCCTTGGTAAGGCCACGCCTGGAATACTGCATCCAGTTTTGGTCACCACAATGTAAAAAAGATGTCGAGACTCTAGAAAGGGTACAGAGAAGAGCAACAAAGATGATTGGGGACTGGAGGCTAAAACATATAGGGAACGGTTGCTGGAATTGGGTATGTGTAGTTTAATGAAGAGAAGGGTGAGGGGTGACATGATAACAGTGTTCCAATATCTCAGGGGCTGCCACAAAGAAGAGGGAGACAAGCTATTCTCCAAAGCACCTAAAAGCAGGACAAGAAGCAATGGATGGAAACTAGTCAAGGAGAGAAGCAACCAAGAACTAAGGAGAAACTTCCTGACAGTTAGAACAATTAACCAGTGGAACAACGTGCCTCCAGAAGTGGTGAATGCTCCAACACTGGAAGCTTTTAAGAAGAGACTGGACAGCCATTTGCCTGAAATGGTATAGGGTTTCCTGCCTGAGCAGGGGGTTGGACTAGATGACCTCCAAGGTCCCTTCAAACTTATTATTATTGATTATATGAAATGATGAAATACCTTGGACTATAAAATCTTACTTGACAAACGACTTCTACTATAAAGAGTACCTATAAACATGTGAAATAAAGGTCCCATACCTAGTTATAAAATTATTTTTAACGTCTGATTTTAAAGTCCTCAACTTAACACATTATTAAGAGAATATGAAGACCAAGAAAAGATCCTTTCCATACATGAAACCATTCTTTCAGCTTGTGGCAAAATAAGACCCAACATAAAAGAACAAGATGCCAGCTTAGATACACAAACCCAAATTTTTACTACAATCAAAGAACAACGCAGAAGATAACAAAAGAAGTGGAACAATCAAATACTAAGACAGAGGACTCAATTGACCAACAAATACAGTTAATGAAAAATCCAAAAAAGGGAGTGACAACATTGAAAATGGAAAAGACTTTCTATATAAATCAGAAGAAATTTGAGAAAGAAGAACAGATTGAATGGAATATAACCCTATCAGGGCAATTGTGGGAAACTGGAGTAACAGGGAGATGATTTAATGAATGCAAATGAGCTAGCCCTTCCAAAAAAATGGCAACTAAATGGTCTCATTTCAAATAATATATATAATAATAGAGGGAGATCTATTTGATGATCTAAAAGCACTAACATGGAAGGCTAGTTGGCAAAGGAAGAAAGCCAGAATAAGGCTGAAGAAAATTGGGGTTTTGATTTATTAGAGGGGATTTCATATTGCTAATTAGAGGGTTAAAGGAAGAAGTTGAGATAAGGGGAATTTTGGTCATTAAATTTAAAATGTTTGGAAACTAGTTGAAAATAAGGATTGTATTTGTTTAATATTTAAAAATTAGACACCCCCCTCAAATTAAAAATGTTTGATTAACCCAGACTATATAATGGTTTTGATTTATTAAAGGGGATACTGTCTTATTAATTAGATGATTTAATATGGTGGGAAATAGAAGAAGACTATATTCAAATAGATAAGATGTCTGTTTTGAATATTAGATTCTGTTATGAATTGAGACAAGGGAAACTTTGGTTACCTAAAGCAGGGCTTTACAACCTTTTCACCCATTGTACCACTTTTAGGATATGGCAACATCCGAGTACCACCAGTCGCCTAGCTCCAGCCATCTCTCACTTAGGCTTGTGTGATGCTGCCACCGGTTCAGCTCATTCCCCTCCTCCGCTACCACTTTTCTAGGATGGTTGCGTACCACCTGCCAGGTGCCAATGTACTACAGGTGGTACCCATACCACTGGTTGAAGAGCCCTGACCTAAAGCTTGGAAATTATAAATATCAAATGTTAAATTTGAATATTGATGGGAAACTAAAAATTGGGAAAAAATCAATAACAGGACATTGTCTATGAAGATTGAATGTAAAAGTAATTAAGATATGTATAAGTTAAAAATTTGATAAATGTAATGATGTTTTTACTTAGTTGATATAATAATTACTGTATTAGCTTAAATATGAGATAGTAGATATTAAGGGAAAAAGAGAGGAAATATTTGATGTTGTAACTTGAGATTCATACTAAAGATTTTTGTATGTTATTGAACTATTGATTAACCCAGCCACCAAGTTGCTTTTTAAATACTTAAATGTAAAATTGTAAAATAAAATATTATTTTTTTAAAAAAGAACTTCTCAGAAACCATCAACAGACTACTGCAACCACATGGAATCAGTGTAGCACACAAAACAACTAAAGCCCTTCAAAATATCCTAAGTAAATCAAAAGACCCAGAAGACCCAGAAGAAAAAACAGAAGCCATCTACAACATACAGTATAAAGACTGCAACAGTCACTACATAGTACAAACAGGCAGAAGACTAGCAGAATGCATCCATGAACACCATCTAGCAGTCAGAAGACATAATGAAAATGCCTTAATTTCACAACACATGGACAGACTTCACCATAATTTCAACTGGGAAAGTGTAACCATCCTAGACCAAGCCAAGTCCAAAAACTCTAGAGAATTCCCAGAAGCCTGGCACTCTGACAAATCAGCCATCAACAGACACATAGAGAAAAATAACGTCTACATACAGGTGAAACTCGAAAAATTAGAATATCGTGCAAAAGTTCATTTATTTTAGTAATGCAACTTAAAAGGGGAAAATAATATATGAGATAGACTCATTACATGCAAGATAGTTCAAGCCATGATTTGTCATAATTGTGATGATTATGGCGTACAGCTCATGAATACCCCAAATCCACAATCTCAGAAAATTAGAATATTGTGAAAAGGTGCAATATTCTAGGCTCAAAGTGTCCCACTCTAATCAGCTAATTAAGCCATAACACCTGCAAAGGGTTCCTGAGCCTTTAAATGGTCTCTGTCTGGTTCAGTGGGAATCACAATCATGGGGAAGACTGCTGACCTGACAGTTGTGCAGAAAACCATCATTGACGCCCCCCATAAGGAGGGAAAGCCTCAAAAGGTAATTGCAAAAGAAGTTGGATGTTCCCAAAGTGCTGTATCAAAGCACATTAATAGAAAGTTATGTGGAAGGGAAAAGTGTGGAAGAAAAAGGTGCACAAGCAGCAGGGATGACCGCAGCCTGGAGAGGATTGTCAGGAAAAGGCCATTCAAAAGAGTTGGGGACTTTCACAAGGAGTGGACTGAGGCTGGAGTCAGTGCATCAAGAGCCACCACACACAGACGGATCCTGGACATGGGCTTCAAATGTCGTATTCCTCTTGTCAAGCCGCTCCTGAACAACAAACAACGTCAGAAGCGTCTTACCCGGGCTAATGAAAAACAGACCTGGTCTGTTGCTCAGTGGTCCAAAGTCCTCTTTTCTGATGAGAGCAACTTTTGCATCTCATTTGGAAACCAAGGATCCAGAGTCTGGAGGAAGAATGGAGAGGCACACACTGCAAGATGTTTGAAGTCCAGTGTGAAGTTTCCACAGTCTGTGTTGATTTGGGGAGCCATGTCATCTGCTGGTGTTGGTCCACTGTGCTTCATTAAGTCCAGGGTCAACGCAGCCGTCTACCAGGAGATTTTGGAGCACTTCATGCTTCCTTCCGCAGATGAGCTTTATGGTGATGCTGACTTCATTTTCCAGCAGGACTTGGCACCTGCCCACACTGCCAAAAGCACCAAAACCTGGTTCAATGACCGTGGGATTACTGTGCTTGATTGGCCAGCAAACTCGCCTGACCTAACCCCATAGAGAATCTATGGGGCATTGCCAAGAGAAAGATGAGACATGAGACCGAACAATGCAGAAGAGCTGAAGGCCGCTATTGATGAGACCCAGCGATGCCAACCCAGCGATGCCCCTGATGTGATGTCCCATTGCCTGGAAGCAGTACGGATTTGGATGGGGAAGAACAGGCTCCAGCTCAACCCGGCCAAGACTGAGTGGCTTTATGTACCGGCATCTCGACTTGTCCAAGAGTTTCCATCTTTGGTTATGGGAGGAGAGGTGTTACCTCCCGTTGATAGGGCACGCAATTTAGGCGTCCTCCTGGACTCACGACTCAGTTTTGAAGATCATATTGGAGTCGTGGCCAGGGGGGCATTTGCCCAGGTTCGCCTGGTGCGCCAGTTGCGCCCCTATCTGGACCGATGCCCTACGTACGGTCACTCATTTTATTTTTATTTTTTATTTTAATTCCATTTATATCCCGCCCTTCTCCGAAGACTCAGGGCGGCTTACAAGCTTAGCAGTAGCCTTCATTCTATGTATATGCCTGCTTATTAGGGCTTTCACACACACCCCAAGCGGAATTATTACAAAGTCAGCTTATTGCCCCCAACAATCTGGGTCCTCATTTTACCTACCTCGGAAGGATGGAAGGCTGAGTCAACCTTGAGCCTGGTGGGATGCAAACCTGCACTAATTGCAGGCAGCTGGTGTTACTTAAGGAGGCATTAGCCCACTGCTCCACCAAGACTCATGCACTCGTTACCTCCCGGATAGATTACTGCAATGCTCTCTACATGGGGCTGCCCTTGAAGACCACCCGGAGGCTCCAGCTGGTGCAGAATGCGGCCGCGCGGGTAGTGATGGGAGCATCCCAATACTCCCATATTACACCCCTCCTGCGCGAGCTGCATTGGTTACCGGTTGTCTTCCAGGTGAGATTTAAGGTGCTGGTACTTACCTTTAAAGCCCTACATGGCCTAGGCCCGGGATATTTGCAGGACCGTCTGCTGCCGGGAACGACTTCCCATCGCCCAGTGCGCTCACACAGAGAGGGCCTCCTCAGGGTGCCATCGGCTAGACAATGTCGGCTGGCGACCCCCAGAGGGAGGGCCTTCTCTGTGGGAGCGCCAGCCCTGTGGAACCAACTCCCCCTTGAGCTCTGGTCCTTTCGCCGCAACCTTAAAACTTTCCTTTTTCATCAGGCTGACTGACCTGGACTGACGGCAGGGTTTTTAAAAATGTTTTTAAATTTTTAATTGTTTAGTTTAACTTATTTATTGGGGCTGTTTATTTAATTTCTTTTAACTTTTGTATTGTTGTTTTTATTGTTGTTAGCCGCCCTGAGTCCTTCGGGAGATAGGACGGCATATAAGTCCCAAAAATAAATAAATAAATAATAAATATTGAAGCATCCTGGTCTTCCATAACACCTCAGCAGTGCCACAGGCTGATAGCTTCCATGCCACGGCGCATTGAGGCAGTAATTGCTGCAAAAGGGGCCCAAACCAAGTACTGAGTACATATGCATGCTTATACTTTTCAGAGGTCCGATATTGTTCTATGTACACTCCTTGTTTTATTGATTGCATGTAATATTCTAATTTTCTGAGATTGTGGATTTGGGGTTTTCATGAGCTGTACGCCATAATCATCACAATTATGACAAATCACGGCTTGAACTATCTTGCTTTGCATGTAATGAGTCTATCTCATATATTAGTTTCCCCTTTTAAGTTGCATTACTGAAATAAATGAACTTTTGCACGATATTCTAATTTTTCGAGTTTCACCTGTACTATGCAAAAGCGATAATCAGCAAGCCAAAAGGGGAACAAAAAGATCAAAACACCTCCCCAACAATCAACACCCAGGTGAACAGAGATTTAACACAAAGATTAACATCAGACCAACCATCAAGACACAAAAAATACCCCAATCAAGGAACTCAGACAAAGAAGGTAACAGTAAAAAGCAGCCTAATCAATTTGCCATCACTGCCTCTTCTGGGATATCATCAGGAGAGAATAAGAGAAACTGTGTAAGAACACTATTTATGAGCACAAACACAACTCAAGCTAACATTAAACAACAGCCCAAACAAGGAACTACCAAGACCACTGCCACCAACACTGACAGGGCAAGCTAGAATATAAATAAGAGCAAACCCCACTCCCTACTAGAACTGATGATGAATAGGAATGGAATGGAATAGAATAGAATAGAAATCTGGAAGGGACCTTGGAGGTCTTCTAGTCCAGACCCCTGCTCAAGCAGAACCTATACCAGTGATGGTGAACCTTTTAGAGACCGAGTGCCCAAACTGCAACCCAAAACCCACTTATGTATCGTTGGGTGCCAGGTGGGCGTGACCCAGTGGGTGGGCATGGCTGCGGTGGTCACGGCAGACTGGGTGGGCGTGGCTGCCTCGATGTTGCTCGTGGGGAGGGACCGCTGTGGGGCCAGGCAGGGTTGGGGGACATACAAGGGGTCTCTGGCTGGTGGGACGATGGGCAGGCTTGTCCTGTGGGGTGAGGCGAGGCAAGGCAGGGGGGCAGGGCAGGGGTGCTATTGCTGCAGGGCAAGGCAAGGGCCGAGGTGACTGCTGCCTGACACCATCGGCCCACCGCGGCCTCATGGCAGCGGCATTGGGCAGGAGGCGGCAAATGGCCGGTTTCAGCATGACGCAGCTGTTAGCCACCTCACGTATTGCGCTCAATGCTGCTGCAATGCGGCTTGGCCGAAAATGACCATGAAACAAGTGGGGCAGGTTTCCCACACACACACCTGCCACGTGGATTGCCCTGCCGCCAACTTTTCCCCACCTGGCACGCGGATCACCTTGCTGCCGTTTTCCCCCCACACCCCCGTATGGATTGCCCTGCTACCGCTGCTTGGAAAACGCCTTTTCCAATCCTCCGGAGTTCACAACCATGGCTGCAGGGTGATTTTCCATGACACCAGCAGCCAGATCCAGGCTCCGGAGGCCTGGAAAAGGCCTCTACCGCCCAAAGCTAGGGCTGCAGAGCGATTTCACCTTCCCCCCCACTGCTGATCTAGGAGTCAGAGGCCTTTTCCAAGCCTCTGGAGCTCGTATCCATGGCCGCGGGATGATTTTGCGGCACGTCAGCAGCCCAATTCAGGCTCTGGAGGCCTGGAAAAGGCCTCTGCCACCCGGATCTAGGGCTGCACAGCAATTTTGTGCCCCATGGCTGATCCGGGCAGCAAAGGCTTTTCCAGGCCTTCGGAGCCCGGATCGAGCCACTGCCACGCTGCAAAATTGCCCCGAAGCCATGGATGCAAGCTCCAGTGTCTTGGAAAAGGCCTCTGCCACCCAGATCAGCTGGGGGGGGCATGAAATCGCTCTGCAGGCACACCTGGATTTGCGCTGGCAGCTGCCTCCACCATCCAGCCCGGATCCGCCCAGCTGTTGCAGCTGCTCCCTGACTCCCAATGCAGAGAGAAAGAGAGCGAGAGCGCAGGCGCACGTGGAGAGGCGGAGGGGAGCAGCCTGGCCCCGCCTCCCTCTGGGGCGATGCCATGCATGCCCACAGGGACAGCTCCGCATGCCGCCTGTGGCACACGTGCCATAGGTTTGCCACCACGGACCTCAGACAAGTGACTGTCTAGCCTCTTCTTAAAAATCTCCAGTGATGGAGTGCCCACAATTTCTGGAGGCAAGCTGTTCCACTGGTTAATTGTCCTGTCAGGAAGTTTCTCCTTAATTCCAGGTTGCTTCTTTGATCAGTTTCCAACTATTGTTTCTTGTCCTGCCTTCTGGTGCTTTGGAGAATAACGTGACCCCCTCTTCGTGGCAGCCCCTCAAATACTGGAATACTGCTATCATGTCACCCCTATTTCTTTTCTTCAGACTAGCCAAACCCAGGTCCTGCAGCCGTTCTTCATATGTTTTAGTCTCCAGGCCTTTGACCATCTTAGTTGCTCTTCGCTGACTTTGTTTTCCAAACTCTCAACATCTTTTTTGTGATATGGTGATCAAAATTGGTGGCAGTATTCCAGGTGTGGTCTTACTAGGGTTTTATAAAGCAGTACTAATACTTCACGCGGTGGCTCAGTGGGTTAGGACGCTGAGCTTGTCGATCGGAAGGTCGGTAGTTCGGCAGGTTGAATCCCGAGTGCTGCGTAACAGAGTGAGCGCCTGTTACTCGTCCCAGCTTCTGCCAACCTAGCAGTTTGAAAGCACGTAAAAATGCAAGTAGAAAAATAGGGACCACTATGGTGGGAAGGTAACAGCGTTCCGTGCGCCTTTGGCGTCTAGTCATGCCGGCCACATGACCACGGAGACATCCTCGGACAAGCGCTGGCTCTTCGGCTTTGAAACGGAGATGAGCACCAGCCACTAGAGTTGGAAACGACTAGCACACATGTGCGAGGAAACCTTTACCTTTACCTTTAATACTTTGTGTGATCTTGATTCTATGCCTCCGTTTATACAACACAGGATTGTATTAGTTTTTTTGGCGGCGGCTGCACACTGCTGGCTCATAGTCAAGTGATCGTCCACTAGGACTCCAAAGTCCCTCTCAGCCAGGTCTCACCTGATCTGTATTTGTACCTTTGATTTTTCCTACCTAAAACTGCTTTTTTCCACATTGAAACTCATTTTGTTGGATAGGACCCATTGTTCAAGTTTGTCAAGATCTTTTTGGATCCTGAGTTTGTCTTCTGGGGTGTTGCATACTCCTGCCAGTTTAGTGTCATCTGCAAATTTGATGAGTTCCCCTTTTCTGTTCCCTCATCTAAGTCATTGATGAAGATATTGAACAGTACTGGACCTAAGACGGAACCTTGTGGTACCCCACTGCTTACCTCTCTCCATGTGGATGTAGTGCCATTGAGGACTACTTGTTGAGTTTGGTTTGTTAGCCAGCTACAGATCCATCTGGTGGTGATGTTGTCTATTCCAGCTTTTTCTAGCTTACCAAGGAGTAGGTTGTGGTCTACTTTGTCAAATGCCTTACTGGAGTCTAACAGCATTTCGCTGGTCTACTAGATTAGTCACTTTATCAAAGAATGAAATAAGATTGGTTTGGCATGATCTGTTTTTAACAAACCCATGCTGGCTACTAGTTATAACTTTATTTGCTTCTACTTGTTCACAGATCTGTTTTTTTATCTTTTCTAGGATCTTCCCAGGTATTGATGTTAAACTGATTGGTCTGTAGTTTCTTGGGTCCGTTTTTTCCCCCTTTCTTGAAGATGGGAACATCAGCCCTTTTCCAATCCTCAGGTATTTCCCCGGTGCTCCAGGATTTTTTAAAGATATGGTGCAGTGGTTCTGAGTTAACATCTGCCAGGTCCTTCAGAACTCTGGGATGTAATCTGTCGGGTCCTGGTGATTTATATTCATCAAGGTCGCATAGGTGTTCTCTTACCATTTTCCTGCTTATTTTTTGTTTCTAGTTTGTCTTTTGCAGTGGTTTTTGTGGTATGTTGGGCTGTAGTTTCTTTTTGTGTGAAGACTGATGCAAATGAGTTAAGCAGCTCTGCTTTCTCCCTACTGCCTGTTACTTCCTTGCCATCCTCTCTCTTTAGTGGACCTACAGTTTCCTTAAGTTTTTTCTTGTTAATATGTTGGAAGAAACTTTTTTTATTGTCCTTGATTTCTGTTGCAAGTCTTTGTTCGTTCTGAGCCTTTGCTTTCCTGACTTCTTCTTTGCATGTTCTGGCTGTCTGCTGATAATTGGCCTTGGTTATGTGCCCCTCTTTCTATTTTTTGTATTTGTCCTTTTTGTTTTTCAGTTTGTTAGAGAGATCTTTGTGCAGCCATGCTGGTTTCTTCTTGACTTTTTCTTTCTCAGTGGTATTGTTTTGGTCTAGGCTTTTGTGATAGCGTTTTTCAGGGTTTCCCATGCTTCTTGGGTTGTTTTCCCCTTTAGGATTTTCATCCATGGGATGTTTCCTATGTTCTCTCTGAGTTTGTTAAAGTCAGCTCTTTTGAAGTTTAAGACACTGGTTGGACTGTTTTCTATTGCTAGTGTTTGCATTATGTTAAATTCCAGTATGACGTGGTCACTTTCACCCAAGGTTCCGGCAATTTCAATTCCCTCTATCACTTCTTCTCTATTTGTAAGGATTAAGTCCAGTATAGCTTTACGTCTAGTTCCCTCCTCCACCTCCATTTAAGACTTTTATGCCTGTCTGTGGGTATGTTTCCTGCATCTCCTGATTGTTGATTTCTTTTTTCTCATCACTCCCTCTTTGTTTTCTTGGGATTTATGATTGGTTTTGGGTTCTAGAGATTCTAAAGATTGGTCACCCTTCCCCCTCAATTTTAATTTAAAGCCCTCCAGTCTTTTTCTGAGTACATTTTCCCCTTTTTTTGGTAAGGTTCAGTCCATCCCTTGCCAAGAGTCCTTTGTGTAGGTAATGCAGTCCATGATCCAGGAAGCCAAAGTTTTCTTGGCAACACCAACCCTTTAGCCAATGGTTTATTTCTAGAATTCTTTTCTCCCTCAATGGGTGTTGTTGGCCTTTCGTTGGGAGTACTGATGAGAACGCTACTTGCGTTCCCATCTTAACTTTATTTCCTAGTTGTTTATAATCTCACACTATTGTACTCAGTTTCTTTGCTGTGTCATTCGTCCCAATGTGGAGGAGGAAAGGGTAGGTAATCTGTAGGCCTAATTATTTTGGTTAGGTTCTCAGCCACATCTTTGATTTTTGCTCCAGGGAGACAACATACCTCCCTGGATTGTATGTCCGGTCTGCAGATGGATGATTCTGTTTTGTTTGAGGATAGAATCTCCTATTACCAGGGACTTCCGGTTTGCTGCCGTGGCCACCGCGGATGTTCAGAAGGCAACATTATGGAAGACTTTTCATATAAACCAGAAGAAACCTGAGGATCAAGAAGAACAGACTGAAGGGAAAATAAACATTTCAGGACAACTACGTCAAGATGGAAAAATAGAGAGACGATCTGTTAATCCTTCCAAAAAAATGGCAACCTTTTCTACTCCAAACAATATATATAACACAGGGAGATCTATTTGATGACTTTAAAGCACGCACATGGAAGGCGAGTTGGCAAAGAAAGAAAGCTAGAATAAGGCTGAAGAAAATTGGGGTTTTGACTTATTAGTGAGAATTAAAATAGAACATACTCAAATAGACAAGATGTGTAGTTTGAATGTTAAATTTTGTTATGAGCTGAGATAAAGGAAATATTGGTCATTTAAAACTTGGAAGTATAAATATTAAGAGTTAAATTTGAATATTGATTTGCTTGTAAAGGTTGAATGTAAAAGTAATTAAGATATATATAAGCTAAAAATTTATTGATAAATGTAATAAATGTTTACTTAGTTGCTATAATAAAAATCACTACCTTAAATATGAGATAGTAGACATCAAGAGAAAGAGAGAAAGTATTTAATGTTGAAATAAGAGAAATTTTTGTTACTAAATTTAAGACATTTGGAAATTAACAGAAAATAAGAATGTTATACTGTATTATTAGTTGGTGTAAGATGGTGAGAAATAGAATATATTCAAATAGATAAGACGTGTATCCTGAACATTAGATTTTGTGATGAATTGGGATAAAAGAAACTGTGGTTATTTAAAACTTGGAAATTATAAATATTAAATGTTAAATTTAAATATTAATCAGAAACTAAAAATTGGGGAAAACTAGTTAGGACATTGATAGTCTATAAAGATTGAATGTTAAAATAACCAGGATATGTATAAACTAAAAATTATTGATAAATGTAAGAAAGATATTTTTATTTAATTGATATAAGACAGGGGTGTCAAACTCAATTTCATTGAGGGCCGCATCAGCATTGTGTTTGCCCTCGGGGGGCCGGGTGGGTATGGCCAGGGTAGGCGTGGCCTACTGTCTAGGCGTGGCCTACTGTGTAGGCGTGGCTAGTGTGTATGACCTACTGGGTGGGCGTGGCCAGCTCTACATCGTTTGTATCAAGGGTGCCTATGGGGGTCTGGGCAGGAGTGGGACGGATCTGGGGGTCTCTGGCAGAAGGAGGGTCTCTGGGCCACGGCCATGGCAGTGGGGGCTGTTCCCTCACTGTTTCCAGGATGGCTTTGCGGGCCGCATCCGGCCCCCGGGCCTTGTGTTTGACATGTCTGATATAAGAATTGTATTAGCTTAAACATGAGACAGTAAACACTAAGGGGAAAAGAGAAGAAACATTTAATGTAGTAATCTGAAAGTTGTACTAAAGATATTTGTACGTTATTGAATTATTGATTAACTCAGCCACCACGTTGCTTTTTAAATATTTAAATATAAAACTAGAAAATCAATACAACTTTTTTTTAAAAAAAATCTATTACCAACACTCACCTTCCTTTTGGGGGGGGGCTGCAGTCTGGGATGTTTTTCTGTTTATCTCAGGTGTGTTTGTTGATGTGACTTTTTTAGGGATATTTGAAGTGACCTTTTAAGGGATATTTGAAGTTGTTTCTTTGCTAGGTGTCTGCATGTTTTCTTTGAGGGGGAGGTTGTGGGTCTACATGTTTCCATCTAAGGGGAGAAATCAATTGCTCAGTTTTAATGGGGCTGCTTCTGTTTCGGTTGGATTGGGCAGAAGGGGTGAGTTGTATGCTGCTTCTTTCTCTGAGTATTGTGTTTCCTTCTATGTGTGACATACCTCCATTTGTCTTCCTCCAAGGGTTGATATACGGTCAAATCCACTGGGTGTCATTTGTTCATTATTTGGTTCAGGATTTGCTTTTAGCTTTCTGCTCTCTGCCTAAAAATCATCCCTTTTCTTAATTTGCTCCTTATTCATCTCTATCCTCTATGCCTTGCTTTTTTGACTGCCTTCCTGTGCTCAGCCGGTCTAATTGCCCCCAGTTGCCTCCAGCTATTACTCCTCTGAGGTCTTTTCTATGTTCAGCTCGACTTTCTGTGCTGAGCTGCTCAGGTTTGCTAGTTGGTTTTTCTCTGAGCAGGTTTAATAGCCAGGTTTTCTCTGCTGGGCCTTCCTACCAACTGCTTCCATCTGCTGCTCCGCCACACCGGTGTTCTGGTTCCTTCAGCAAACAGGGCTGCCTGGATGGTTCTGTTGAAAGAAAAATCTTCATCAGGGTCCAGTCCAAGCTGGGAATAAACAAAATGGAGACTGCTTTAGAAAGAAGGTTGTAGTTTATTGAAGAGCAGAGCCAGACAGAAAGGTGGCTCTGGGAAAGCTGACCACATGTTGCTGTGAGTGGTGGGCTTTTATACCTTCCTGGGCTTTTGTGTTTGGAGTTGTTCCAGTTCGAGGCTTTGTATTTCCTGTGTCATGTACTTTGACCTGAGTCTGAGTGTGCCTTTCTGGTATTCTCATGGTGGTGGGTTAATCCTACTATGTCCTAAAGGTCATATCCTGCTTCACTGTGGCTGATGGCTATATCCTGTGTTGCATTTGGGGGGGGGGGGGGTGAGGGGTTATTGATTCTAGGGATCCTTGTCTTCCTAATCTCATCAGCTTCTAAGCTTCCTGGTGCCAACCTTCCTGAATGGATTATTACATCTGCATTTCTAAAAGCTGGTTTCTGCTGAGTTTTGTGGCTTTGGGGGGAGGGAGAAGTTTCTGCCTTTGGGGAAATATATTCTGCCTTTTTAATATTCCCCAAAATATTTCTTTCTCTGGATTCTTCCCAAAGTTCACAGTAAGCTCTCCTCTCTGCTCCACTATCTCACCGGCTCCTGTTTCTCCTCTCTGCCGGTCTTGTGTTGCCCTCAGTTGGCTTTCCTCTCTGCCCCACAGCTGATTCCCCTCTCTGCAAAACAAGCAAGCCCAAAGAACACCAAGGACCCCACTCATTTCAACCCTGAGCTACAAATATTCTCCTTTGTCAGCAACCAAATTGTTAAAAACAATCATCCTGAGCTGGGTTCCTAAACGATTGCTGGTCTAGGCTCAGGTATGCTCCACCCAACTGTCACATGAGATGACACGGTAGCATTCTGTATTGGTAACTTGCCTTTCCCTGAACTTGCCAACTTCCCGAAATCGTCCCCCCCCCCCGCAAAACAGAGACCAATTGGGAAGAGATGGAATGAGGGAAGCAAAAGCTAGCACCCATACTCTCTAGGGACAGAGTTTACTTCAGGGGCAAAGTAACAAAGCAGTTATGTAGAAGACCCCATTAGGCCACGTGTGCATCCACAATGGAGAGAAAACACACCAAATATACAACGCTTAAAGAAGAATATCTATGCCCCCTTTCTCCTTTCTACTGTAAGCTCCGAAAATCGAAACTAACTTGCAAGCAAGACCGGTAACCCCCATCAAGAAACAGGAAGCCCACCTGCTTTGCTCTCTCTACGCACTGATTCTGATGTATAGGAGAGAAGAGGATCCCCTGGATCCAGGAACCGACCTGCTCCACCCCATCTCAGATGACTTTAAGCATACGAAGGCGATCATAGGAGCGTTGCATGCAAAAACGAGCCCGCACAGGAGACAAAAGCCCTCCATGCTGCAAGGGGGTAGAGGTGAATTAAAAATAACTCACAAACATCGTCCCCATACCACCTGGAACCACCGGGGCACCCAATGCCGCAAGTCCGTGAAGTGCCTCCTCCAACTGTTCTTGCTGCAGCAGCGCCCGCCTTGCCCGCAGAAAGAGAAATAGGAAGCGCCCGGGGAATGTATAACGGAGCTGCCACGATTCGGACTTATCGCGGCAGTGTCGTAACCTCTTCACATCCGTGTTTACAACGGCGGCGGCGACTGCGCCCACCTCGGTCGCCGCCATCCCCTCTGCCTTCTTTAGGTTCTCGCGAGCCCTGCTCCTTTTTGACTTCTGCCGACGTGGAAATTTTGGGTTTGGAGACGAGCTGCACTTCTATTGGCTGGCAGAGAGCTGGGTCGGAGGTCATGGTTGTTGTCACTGCTCCGCGCCAAAGAGTCTCTTCCCGCCTCCCCCACTCTCAAAAAAAAGGGGCGGGGGAAGAGTCAGAGCCTTGCAATTACGCTCACACGGGCCAAAGCTGAGCAAGGTGCAAAATGGAGGTAGTACCTCCGCGGGCCATCAACGCGCTGCGGTCCGCCTAAGTTATTGCACTGACCCACTAGGAGGGCTGCCAAGGCGGCGGGAGAGGGGAAGGCAAGGACGGTGTCGGTGGGTGGAAGCGCGAAAGGGATGTGTCCACACTTCAGGGTGTCGTTGTTAGCTGCGAAGTCGTGTCCGACCCATCGCGACCCCATGGACAACGTTCCTCCAGGCCTTCCTGTTGATAAAAATGCATTAGTTTAAAAATAAAATAGTTCTTTAAACCCATTCCTATCCTATGTTTCCTGGAGGAAAAAGGGGAAGAATGTATTGCCTCCTATGCAAACTATTGTTTATTGCTCTTTGATCTGTATAACCTTTTCTTACCATTGTATCCGCTGAGAGAGAGACTGATGTTAATTCTTAGGAAGTACTTAGCAAAACAAATGTAAACCAAAAGGTTTTTTTATGTACTTTGATTAGGCGATCTGGACAAGAATGTCAGCTTTGAAGTCTTTCAAATGGACTGAAAGGGAGGGGAATGGGAAGGCATGGCGATAGGGATGTATATAATGCTATGGATTTGAACATTTGAGTGTGGTCTCTGTTTTTAGATGCTTCCTGTTGAAGTACAGGTGAAACTCGAAAAATTAGAATATCGTGCAAAAGTTCATTTATTTCAGTAATGCAACTTAAAAGGGGAAACTAATATGTGAGATAGACTCATTACATGCAAAGCAAGATAGTTCAAGCCATGATTTGTCATAATTGTGATGATTATGGCGTACAGCACATGAATACCCCAAATCCACAATCTCAGAAAATTAGAATATTGTGAAAAGGTGCAATATTCTAGGCTCAAAGTGTCCCACTCTAATCAGCTAATTAAGCCATAACACCTGCAAAGGGTTCCTGAGCCTTTAAATGGTCTCTCAGTCTGGTTCAGTAGGAATCACAATCATGGGGAAGACTGCTGACCTGACAGTTGTGCAGAAAACCATCACTGACACCCTCCATAAGGAGGGAAAGCCTCAAAAGGTAATTGCAAAAGAAGTTGGATGTTCCCAAAGTGCTGTATCAAAGCACATTAATAGAAAGTTATGTGGAAGGGAAAACTGGAATTACCACCTCTTTTTGATGTAGGGTTGCTAGGAGCTGGGGCAGGAGCTAAGCCAAGAGCAGTACAGTAAAACAATATGGCACTAAGAATTTTATCATGGAATGTGAATGGTTTAAATTTGAAACCTAAAAGAAACCAAATCCATCACGTGTTGCAAAAACAGAATTTGGATGTGATATGCCTACAAAGAAAAACATGTGATGAGAACTCATAGAAAAATCTTGCAAAATAAAAGATTAGGTCAAGAATTTATTTCGGCAGACAAAGTTAAAAAACCAGGAGTAGTGATTTATGTTAAAGAGAAATTTGAAGCAAAATTATTGTTTAAAGATGAGGAGGGAAGATATCTTGCAGTTGAAATAACAGCACAAGGCGATAAGTTGCTCATGCTTGGAATTTACGCACCAAATGAAGGTAAGGCTGAATTTTACAAGAAGATACACGATGTACTTTTGGATTATATGGATTATAAGATAATTTTGATGGGAGACTTGAATGGAGTAGTCTCCACATTGATGGATAGATCACAAAGACAGAAGATTTCTAATGATGGAAGACTACCAAAGACTTTCTTTGAAATGATGGATAATTTTGATATGATTGATACTTGGAGATTGAAAAACCCATTGGAGAAAGACTTCACATTTTTCTCTGACGCAAATAAATCGTGTTCCCGTCTCGATTATATATGGACAACAAGAGATTTGGCCACGAGAATAAACAAATCAGAGATTTGCCCAAAGACTTGTTCTGACCATAATGCTGTGCTGCTGGAATTAAAACTGTTTCTACAGGGTTCGTTTAGATGGAGAATGAATGATGCCTTGCTGAGAAGTGAACATATTGTTGAGAAGGCCCAAAAAACCATAAGAGACTATTTTGAGATAAATTTGAATACAGAGGTAGAAAAAAGGGTCATTTGGGACGCAAGTAAGGCGGTCATGAGAGGTTTTTTTATTCAACAGAATGTAATAAGGAAGAAGGCTCAAAATGAAAAGAAAGATATCATTTTGAACTAATTGAAAGAGAAAGAGAAAAAATTGAGGAGTAATCCAAAGAATCAACAGGTTCAAAAAGAAATAAAAGCCCTTCAATCACAATTCTCTCAGATAATTAATCAAGAAATTGAATGGAAAATAAAAATGATGAAGCAAAGGTCTTTTGAATCGGCAAATAAATGTGGCAAGTTACTAGCTTGGCAGTTGAAAAAGAGACAGAAACAAAGTACAATAACTATGATAACGCAAGAGGAAAAGACTATTGAGAACCCTGCAGAAATTAGGAAATGTTTTCAGAAATATTATAAGCAGCTATATAAGAAAGAAAAAGAAGACTTAATTAAAACAGAACAGTTATTGGACAAATATGGATGGCAGAAAATTCCTGAAGAGAAAAGGACCCTACTCAATTACTGGATTACAAGACAAGAATTGGAAGCAGCAATTAATCAAATGCAAATTGGCAAGGCACCAGGACCTGACGGATTGACAGCAAAATATTATAAGACACTGAAAGACTGGCTGATTCAGCCACTGATGGAAGTATGCAATGAATTACTAGAGGGGGCTAAGGCACCTGAGACCTGGAGAGAAGCATTTATTACGCTGATACCCAAACCAGATAGACAGAGCTCAAGTAAAGAATTACCGGCCAATCTCCTTGTTAAATGTAGATTACAAAATTTTTGCAAATATCTTGGCTACAAGATTGAAGAAGGTCCTTCAAGATCTTATTCATCATGATCAAGCAGGTTTTTTACCTGGTAGACATATGAAGGATAACATTAGGAATATAGTAGATATTTTGGAAAGGTTAGAGGCCAAAAAGAACTGTAAGGCTATATTAATGTTTATTGATGCAGAGAAGGCCTTTGACAACATTTCTTGGAGTTTTATGAAGAAGAATTTTGAAAATATGGAGGTTGGGCAGAGTTTTATGAATGGCTTAAATGCAATCTATTCTGAGCAAAAAGCAAAAATTATAGTTAATAATGTGGTGTCAGAGGAAATTAGAATTGAAAAGGGTACCAGGCAAGGGTGCCCACTCTCCCCTCTGTTGTTTATTACGGTTCTGGAAGTCTTGCTGAATATGATAAGGAAAGAGGAAGGTGTGAAAAGGATTGTAGTGGGTTCGAAACAATATAAGCTAAAAGCCTTTGCTGATGATTTGGTGTTAACATTACAAGATCCAGACTTCCGGGTGGCAAGGCTCCGCCGCCGGCAGCCATTCTGGCTGTCAGCCCCGTCGTCTCCGTAGAACCGCCGAAAACAGTGCCGATCAGCTGTTTTGACGGCTCAGAAGCCCGCTCCTCGGGAGAAGAGGAGGGGGTGAGCACCCAGGCAGGGGTAGAGCTCTCCCGGGCCGCCAGAGTTGAAACTCTGGTGGCTGAAGGATTGAGCCCCCCCAAAGCCTGAGTTTGCTCCGGACTTCAGGACGCCTCTGCTCCGGGGCTTTGGAGCAGAGCAGGGCGTCGCAACCATCCCTGCCAGCAAGAGTGAACTTCAGATAACTTGGATGCAGGCAGAGCAACACAGGAGAATCAGGTGAAAGTGAATTTATGATCTTTAACTCGGTGGACTTTGTGGAGTTTGATAAAAGTGAAAGTGCGTAGTAGGCAATAGTGGGTGAAAATGGCTGCCAAATCTTCTAAAGTTCCTAGAAGTGCGGGGGCTTCTCCGGTGCAGCAATCTTCATTACAAGCTTTAATGCTCGACCTGCACCTGTACCAACTTTTACAGTGAAAGATCTGCAGGATGTTTTGCAAGAGGCTTTGAAAAAGCAATCTCAACAATTAGCTGAACTTATGGAGGAGAAGCTTACAGAAATGAGGGCAGACATCTTACTTGCATTTCAAGGCATGGCTGTATGTATAGAGCGTTTGGACGAGAGAGTGGAAGATCTCAGCCAAAATAATATCAGACTAGATGCAAAAATGACAGAGACTGAAAATGTGGTGGATAAAATTGACGATGATTTGACCTTGGTACAGTACAGAGAGATGGAGTTCGCTGTGAGAATTAGAGGCTTAAAAGAGGATTCTAAGGAAAATTTGAAAAAAATAGTTTCAGAGGCTTTGGAAGGTGTTTTGGAGCGACCAGCAGAAGAAATTATGGAGGATATAGACAAAATATTTCGTGTTAATTCGTGGATTGCAAGACAAAGGAAACTACCCAGAGATGTGGTGGTTTATTTTACAAAGAGAGCAATTAGAAATGAGGTTATCCAAGCTTTTTACAATAATAAATTTGCAATTGCTGAACAAGAAGTTTTGATTTTAAAAGAGATCCTTCCAAGAATTTTAAGGAGAAGGAAGGAATTTGCTTTTTTGGCACAAGAGTTAAGAAGAAGGGATATTCAGTTTAGATGGGAGATACCAGTGGGTATGGTGGTGATGTTTGCAGGCACGAGACATCGTCTTCTTACAGTGTTGCAGGAACGTGATTTTTATACTAATGTTTTAAAAGCAGTCCCCCTACCACTTTTGGAATCTAAAAAGAAGAATGGTGAGGGAGAGTGCCAACCACAAAGTGAGAACCTACAAGGTGCTGAAGGAGTTACACAGATGAAAGATGGAGAATTCCAGAAAGTTACAGGAGTGGATCAAATTTCAGTATCATCGGAGGAGGTTAGAGACCAGAGAATGACACGTGCTGCTGCTAGACGAATGAGATGAGAGCAAGAACAAGAACAGCAGAGAGTTATGATGGCACCTCCAAAACTTACTTACAGTGAAGCAGTGGGAGGAGAGCGACCTAAGAGAGTGCAGGTGATTTTGGAAGAAGCGCTCCAGGTCGTGAAAGATGGCGACAAAGTTTCTAACCTGGAATGTTAATGGCTTAAATTCACCACAGAATAGAAAGAAAGTATTTCAATATTTAAAACAATTTAAGAATGATGTTATCTGTCTACAAGAAACACATATTAGAGCCACGGACCAAAAGTATTTGTTAAATTCAAGGTTGGGTACACAATTTATTGCTTCTGCAATGGACAAGAAAAATGGAGTGGTTATTTATGTTAAGAATACTTTGACAGCGGCTTTAATTGAAGCAGATAAGGAAGATACGTTATAATTGAACTGTTAATAGAAGGCAAGAAAACGCTTTTGGTTGGATTATATGCTCCTAATCAACAACAAGGAGATTTCTACAGTTTATTACACAGCAAGATTACTCAGTGGGATTATAAATCTTGTATTTTTATGGGAGACTGGAATGGCATTTTGGATGTACAAATGGACAAGTTTTTTTTTTAAAAAGCACCTCAAGTCATGCTAAATTGCCTAAATCTTTTTTTGAGATGAAGGATGACTTGGAATTGCGAGACATTTGGAGAGAAAGAAATTTGCAAGAAAAGGACTATACTTTTTTCTCCGATAGACATCAATCTTTCTCCAGGATTGACTTTATATTAATCACTAATGATTTTTTTTCTAGGATTAAGAAGATCAAGATTTGTCCAAGAACTATGTCTGATCATAGTCCAGTATGGTTAGAGATAGAAAAAGATAATAGGGATAGGCGCTCCTGGCGCTTAAATGAACATTTGTTTAGATATCAGGAAAATGTGGAAGAGTGTAAAAAACAGATGAAGGAATTTTTTAAAATTAATATGTATAAAGGTACTTCTATTGAAATGGTTTGGGATGCTAGTAAAGCTTATATGAGAGGTGTACTAATATATTTGAACAATAAATATAGACGTAACTTGGAATTTAGGAGGAAAGAATTAGAGAATGAAATTAAGGAAAAAGAAAAGGCTTTAATTTTGAATCCATTGGATGGGAAGATTAAAGAGGTAATTAATTTACTAAGGGGCCAGTTTGATAAGTTGATGGCTGACCAAGTGGCAACTAACTTACGGTATGTTAGACATAATATTTTTTGTAATGCTAATAAACCAGGTAGATGGCTAGCTTATTTGTTAAGGAAGAAGCAAAGGGCTTCTAATATAGATAGAATAGAACACAAGGGTAAGGTAGTGTACCAGCAGAGTCTTATCAAAAAGACCTTTGTTGATTTTTATTCTAAGTTGTACGCTAGAGATAAGATTAGAGATGCAGATATAGATAATTACTTGGCAAGAGCTAATATTCCTGTTCTTACGCAAGAACAAAAGGAAGAGATGAACCAATTGATAACTGATGAAGAAATTTTTTCAGCAATCAAACAACTGAAAGTGGGCAAAGCGCCAGGTATGGATGGATTGACTGCTGTGTATTATAAAAACTTACAGTTAGAGATGGTGAATCCTTTAAGGGAACTGTTTCAGACAATTCAAATGGGAGGAGGGGTACCTCCGTCTTGGAAAACTGCTTTTATTTCCTTGATCCCGAAGGAAGACCAGGATGTCACCCAAGCAAAAAATTATAGGCCAATATCACTTTTGAATACGGACTACAAGATATTTGCTAAAGTTTTAGCTAACAGATTAATGAGGGTAATGCAAAAAGTAATTCATGGTGATCAAACTGGGTTTATAAGTGGTAGACAAATGAAGAACAATGTGAGGCATATAGTAGATTTGTTGGAATTTTTGGAAAGAAACAATCAGATCCCTGCAGCGTTGATTTTCTTGGATGCTGAAAAAGCCTTTGATCAATTGGACTGGCAATTTTTGTTGAAAGTATTAGACAAAATGAAATTTGGGGACAAATTTTTACAACCAATCAGGGTAATATATCAAAAGCAAACAGCCCGCATAATATTTAATAACAGTTTGACTGAAGTATGTAATATTGAAAAGGGTACAAGGCAGGGGTGCCCGTTGTCACCTTTATTATTTGTTTTAACATTGGAAATATTATTGATTAAAATACGGGATTCGGATAAAATTAAGGGAATTCAAATTAGAGACCAGGATTATAGATTGAGGGCGTTTGCAGACGATCTGGTTGTTACAGTGACTCAGCCTGATTATTCAGTTGTAGAATTGATGGAGATAATAACGCAATATGGGAAAGTTTCTGGATTTAAGGTTAATATACAAAAAACTAAAATGTTGTCTAAAAATATGACAGTTTCACAAAAGGCTGTCTTAGAAGAGCTAATGGGATTTGAAATAGTTAAAAGGGTTAAATATTTGGGGATATATTTATCACCCTCAAATGTAAAGTTATATAAAAATAATTATGAAAAGTTATGGGGAAAAGTACAAAAAAAATTAGATAGTTGGAAAAAATTACAATTATCTTTATTGGGAAGAATTGCAGCTGTGAAAATGAATGTTTTGCCAAAATTTTTATTTTTATTTCAAATGATACCTATACTTAAAAAGGATTTAAATTTGGAGGAATGGCAAAAAGGAATTATTAAATTTGTTTGGGCAGGGAAAAAGCCACGAGTCAAATTTAAGATTATGCAAGATACGCGTGAAAGAGGTGGTCTTAAAATGCCTAATTTTAAATTATATTATGAAGCTGCTGCCTTGTCAGCGATAAGTGATTGGTTTAATTTAACACAAGCGAGATTATTAAATCTTGAGGGCCATGATTTGTTATTTGGATGGCATGCATATTTATTGTATGATAAGAAGGTGGATAATGTGTTCAAGGTACATATTTTAAGCCCGATGGTACGGGTCTAGATAATCAGCTTCCTCCAGGAACAGAGGGAGCTGCTGCGCCACCACTCCTCTCAACAACCTTCGCAAGAAAGCGAAGGTTGGAGACTGGACGAAAGTTGTTTAAAACAGCTGGGTCCAGGGCAGGCTTCTTGAGGAGGGGTCTCACCACCGCCTCCTTCAAGGCGGCGGGAAAACTACCCTCATTCAGAGAAGCAGTTATCACTGCCTGGAGCCAGCCTCGTGTCCCCTCTCGAGCTGAATAAACCAGCCAGGAGGGGCACGGGTCCAATAAACACGTGGTGGAGCTCAGCCTCCCCATAATCCTGTCCACCTCTTCCGGAGTCACAGGGTTGAACTCCTCCCAGATGACATCGACAAGACCACCCATGTTCTCACCGTCAGACTCTGCCCAGTCGGAGGCCAAACCGGTCCGGATCCGAGCGATTTTATTTTATTTATTTATTTATTTATTTTAATTCCATTTATATCCCGCCCTTCTCTGAAGACTCAGGACGGCTTACAAGCTTAGCAGTAGCCTTCATTCTATCTATATGCCTGCTTATTAGGGCTTTCACACACACCCCAAGCGGCATTATTACAAAGTCAGCTTAATTGCCCCCAACAATTTGGGTCCTCAACAACTTGGGATTTTGTCCAACAGATGCTGGCTAAACTCCTCGGCACGACCCTGCAAGGGCTCCTCCCTCACCTCCTGATTCAGGAGGGAGCGAGTCACCCTAAACAGGGCGACCGGGCGATTATCTGCGGACGCGATGAGGGCAGCAAAGTAGTTTGACCTTGCTGTCCTCATCGCCGCGAGGTAAGACCTAGTGAAGGACCTTAGTCGCAATCGGTCGGATTCAGACCGGCTGGACCTCCAACAGCTCACTAGGCCCCGTCTCCGACGCTTCATCTCCCGGAGCTCCGCAGAAAACCACGGAGCCCACTGGGATCTGCACCGGGTCAGGGGCCGCATGGGTACAACTTGGTCAAGTGCCCTAGTGGCTGCCTTTTCCAAGGCTTCCACTAGGGCCTCGGCCGAGCTGTGAACTAAGGCGGCAGGTGGGGACCCAAGGGCCGCCTGGAACCGCTCAGGGTACATTAGGCGCCTGGGGCGGAACCATCTAGTTGGTTCAACAGCCCCACGACGGGGATTGGCAAAATGGAAGACCAGCCGCAGGAGATGATGACCGGTCCATGACAGGGGCGTAACAATTGGAGAGCCCCCACCCAGATCATCCAACCACCGGCCAGATAGAAAAATCAAATTGAGTGTGTGACCCACCCCCATGAGTCGGGCCCTGAATTACTTGCGTCAGGTCCATGGCCGTCATGGAAGCCATGAACTCCCGAGCTAACTCAGATAATCCCCCCAGGGATGGCAGATTGAAGTCACCCAAAATTATAAATCTGGGGAACTCAATCACCAACCCCGAGAGGATATCGAGAAGCTCAGGCAGGGCTGCTGCTATGCGATTAGGCGAAAGGTACACAAGCAGCAAGCCCAACTGAGCCCTAGGGCCACATCTCATGAGGAGAGACTCACACCCGGCTATTTGGACAACGGTGGCCTCCCGCGGACATAAGGTCTCCCTCACGACTACCGCCACACCCCCGCCCCTACCCTGAGCCCGAGGCGCAGCACCCGGAAACACGGTGGGCAAATATCAACCAGGGGGACACCTCCCTCTGGGCCCAACCAGGTCTCCGTGATGCAAGCCAGGTCCGCACGCTCCTCCTCAACCAAATCACGGATGAGCGGGGCCTTATTAACTACAGACCTGGCATTGAAATACACAAGCCTGAGCTCAGGTGGCTGCTCATCCCTGTTCCTGGGACCACGGGACGAAACCAGAGGGTCGGAGCGCATCACTGCTTGAAGACAGCGGGGACGCACTCCCGAGTATTGATACGGCCCTCTATTCGAGCATCTGCTGCCATTCCCTAACGTGGGAATAGGTACTCCCACACCCCGCTCCGGGGCCCCGGAGGCAACCCGCCCAAGCCCCGTCCGACCGTGATCTATTCCAGGCCTGGCCTGAACAGCGAATGGTGGACACCTCCCAAAATCCAACCAAGAACGCAAACCCTCCCCCCTCCCTAACCCTATAAAATATTTAGATAAGAAACAAATCAGGAGCCTCTTCTTAAATTTATACAAGGGGTTCCTGTCCCTACCCAACCATCTCTCAGGGTCCCAATAATTGGGCCTGTCATCAAGAGGAGAAATAGAAAAACAGGCGGGTCGCACCCAGGAAGGGGGGGTACCCCTGAGAGCGAGTAAATCTGTGCTGGAGTAATGTAAACAAGCCATAATTGTCCATGAGGGTCCAGCAGAGGCAAACCCATAATTAAAAGGAGGATCTTAAATCAGAGGATAGATAAATGTCCAGACCACCTAACCAACTCCACTGCCACTCGAGTTGGATAACCTCTGAACAGGTCGGCCACCATTTAAAACCGTCGGTTTTAAATTGAATAAGAGTAAAACCAAAGTTTTAGGGAAAAACCTGTCATTAGAGGAAAAAAATAAGTTACAGGAAGCCACTGGTTTGATGTTTGTAAAAAAGGTGAAGTATCTGGGTGTAAATATGACGGCAAAAAATTTGAATTTGTATAAAGATAATTATGACAAAATGTGGAATGAAATTAAGAGAGATCTAGATATCTGGACAAATTTGAAATTGTCTTTGATGGGCCGAATCTCAGTTGTTAAGATGAATGTATTGCCAAAAATGTTATTTCTATTTCAAGTACTTCCAATTATTGAAAACAGTGATGATTGATTGGGCTAATGATGTGGGGCATAACATTATGATGTTATGGGAGAGGATGTGGAAAAAGGGTATTAAGTTTACAGCATGTAATGTTTTGAAAGAAAATATGATGAAGATGATGTATAGGTGGTATTTAACACCGGTTAAACTTGCTAAAATTTATCATACATATGATAATAAATGCTGGAAATGTAAAGCTGTAGAAGGACCTTTTACCACATGTGGTGGACTTGCCCCATAGTAAAAGACTTCTGGGAAAAGGTTTATAATGAATTAAAGAAAGTTTTGAAAAATACATTTATTAAGAAACCAGAAGCCTTCTTATTGGGTATAGTCGGAAAAGAAATTCCCAAAAAAGATTTTACTTTCTTTCTGTATGCCACAACAGCGGCGAGAATTTTGATAGCTAAGAATTGGAAGACACAAGATATACCAACGGTGGAAGAATGGCAGATGAAAATGATGGACTATATGGAACTTGCTGAACTGACAGGGAAAATCCGTGACCAGGGAGAAGAGTCGGTGGAAGAAGATTGAAAAAAATTCAAGAATTATTTGAAGAAATATTGCTATACCAACTAGTTTGAAATGGACTTGGAGGTGTTTATAGGTTGTAGTTTTAGAATTTAATGTTTAGTATTAAGGATAATATGAAATAATGATTGTTAAATGATAAGAAATTAAATATAGGTAGATATTAAATATGATTTAAAATTATGAAATAGAAATTGCTAATGAGGATTAACGAAGAAACGCAGGTAGGGGGGATTCGAGGAAGTCACCTGAAAATGATTAGAAAGATTAGGAATAATGGAAGTTAAGTATTCTTTTTGTATTTTTGTTGTTGATTGTATTGTTTATGTCATGTCTTGTTTTTTATATGTATTTTTTTTGATTAAATATATGTTTATATAAAAGCAATAAAAAAATTTAAAAAAATAAAAGGGGAAACTAATATATGACATAGACTCATTACATGCAAAGCAAGATAGTTCAAGCCATGATTTGTCATAATTGTGATGATTATGGCGTACAGCTCATGAATACCACAAATCCACAATCTCACAAAATTAGAATATTGTGAAAAGGTGCAATATTTTAGGCTCAAAGTGTCCCACTCTAATCAGCTAATTAAGCCATAACACCTGCAAAGGGTTCCTGAGCCTTTAAATGGTCTCTCAGTCTGGTTCAGTAGGAATCACAATCATGGGGAAGACTGCTGACCTGACAGTTGTGCAGAAAACCATCACTGACACCCTCCATAAGGAGGGAAAGTCTCAAAAGGTAATTGCAAAAGAAGTTGGATGTTCCCAAAGTGCTGTATCAAACCACATTAATAGAAAGTTATGTGGAAGGGAAAAGTGTGGAAGAAAAAGGTGCACAAGCAGCAGGGATGATCGCAGCCTGGAGAGGATTGTCAAGAAAAGGCCATTCAAAAGTGTTGGGGACTTTCACAAGGAGTGGACTGAGGCTGGAGTCAGTGCATCAAGAGCCACCACACACAGACGGATCCTGGACATGGGCTTCAAATGTCGTATTCCTCTTGTCAAGCCGCTCCTGAACAACAAACAAGGTCAGAAGCGTCTTACCTGGGCTAAAGAAAAACAGACCTGGTCTGTTGCTCAGTGGTCCAAAGTCCTCTTTTCTGATGAGAGCAACTTTTGCATCTCATTTGGAAACCAAGGACCCAGAGTCTGGAGGAAGAATGGAGAGGCACACACTGCAAGATGCTTGAAGTCCAGTGTGAAGTTTCCACAGTCTGTGTTGATTTGGGGAGCCATGTCATCTGCTGGTGTTGGTCCACTGTGCTTCATTAAGTCCAGGGTCAACACAGCCGTCTACCAGGAGATTTTGGAGCACTTCATGCTTCCTTCCGCAGACGAGCTTTATGGGGATGATGACTTCATTTTCCAGCAGGACTTGGCACCTGCCCACACTGCCAAAAGCACCAAAACCTGGTTCAATGACCATGGGATTACTGTGCTTGATTGGCCAGCAAACTCGCCTGACCTGAACCCCATAGAGAATCTATGGGGCATTGCCAAGAGAAAGATGAGAGACATGAGACTGAACAATGCAGAAGAGCTGAAGGCCGCTATTGAAGCATCCTGGTCTTCCATAACACCTCAGCAGTGCCACAGGCTGATAGCTTCCATGCCACGCCGCATTGAGGCAGTAATTGCTGCAAAAGGGGCCCAAACCAAGTACTGAGTACATATGCATGCTTATACTTTTCAGAGGTCCGATATTGTTCTATGTACACTCCTTGTTTTATTGATTGCATGTAATATTCTAATTTTCTGAGATTGTGGATTTGGGGTTTTCATGAGCTGTACGCCATAATCATCACAATTATGGCAAATCACAGCTTGAACTATCTTACTTTGCATGTAATGAGTCTATCTCACATATTAGTTTCCCCTTTTAAGTTGCATTACTGAAATAAATGAACTTTTGCACGATATTCTAATTTTTCGAGTTTCACCTGTATCTCTGAGATTCACCGCATTTTGCAAACTGCTTTTTCTATTTTCTGCAGAATAAACTCTTTTTTTCCAATCCAATTTTGTTAGTGTTTTAAACTCATTTCTAACACTTTCAATTTTATTTAGAGATTTGCATTAACTCTAAATCTTTGCACAACTTAACTTTGTACATCACACAAATTAAATATTTCCTTTCTGCTCCCCCCTTGAATAACGCTTTGGGATGTATCAGATGTTATCTGCTTATCAGCAGCCTTCGGCGAAAAAATAAGTTTTCTTCAGTACGTATTTTTGTTGTTGTTGTTGTTAGTTGCGAAGTCATGTCCGACCCATCGCGACCCTATGGACAATGTTCCTCCAGGCCTTCCTGTCCTCTACCATCTTCTGGAGTCCATTTAAGCTCACGCCTACTGCTTCAGTGACTCCATCCAGCCACCTCATTCTCTGTCGTCCCCTTCTTCTATTGCCCTCAATCTTTCCCAGCATTAGGCTCTTCTCCAGTGAGTCCTTCCTTCTCATTAGGTGGCCAAAGTATTTGAGTTTTAGCTTCAGGATCTGGCCTTCTAAAGAGCAGTCAGGGTTGATCTCCTCTAGGACTGACCGTTTTGATCGCCTTGCAGTCCAAGGGACTCGCAGGAATCTACTCCAGCACCATAGTTCAAAGGCTTCAATTCTTTGGTGCTCAGCCTTTCTTATGGTCCAGCTTTCACTGCCATACATTGCAACTGGGAAGACCATAGCCTTGACTATACGCACTTTTGTTGACAGGGTGATGTCTCTGCTTTTTAGTGTGTTGTCTAGATTTGCCATGGCTTTCCTCCCAAGGAGCAAGCGTCTTTTAATTTCTTGGCTACAGTCCCCATCTGCAGTGATCTTGGAGCCCAGGAAAATAAAATCTGTCACTACCTCCATTTCTTCCCCATCTATTTGCCAGGAATTGAGAGGGCCGGATGCCATTAAAGGAAAAAAAAAGGTTATTCTTTTATAAATGGTACCAAATGTAACATCAAATGTAACACCAATGAATTGTATCAAATGTAACACTAAGATGTGGGGCTATCTACAGTATTTCCTGCTTAGACAGAGAATTCACACATGGTAATCAACAAAGCTCCTTTGAAATGTTAAAGAGGTTATTCACCTCAAGAAGGTGAATAAAACAAGATAGTATAGTGATGGATGAAAGGAAGTTGTTACAATGAGTCTTTTGGAAGTAAAGGTTCAAAGAAGATCTTTTTGACTTCAAAGACTGACTTAAGTTTCTTAAAAGGGGGGGGACATATATCGAGAAAAGAAAGTATAAATACTTGCTTTGAAACTTGCTCAGCGCGCTCTTCGAACCCAATCCAACTTGGGAAGGGTCTAAGAGGCCACGTTTGCAAACGTCTTTTCTTTTTTTTATTAATTTTCTTTATTATTTTCAATTTCTTTTCAATAAATCTTTGTTTTTGTTAACCAGACTTGTCTTTGAGTTGTGAGTATCAAATTTTGGGTTTTTAAATCTCACAATCTTGGCGCCCAACGTGGGGCTTGAAAGAGCCTCTAGGGAGGAGCTGTTCTCAGTAAAGTCCAGGGGCGCGCCTGTTGATTTCAACTGCCTGGAGTTGTCTGAGATCTAGCTTCCCATTGCAGGCTCCGAGCCAAACTAAATTAACAATTCTGGTCTACCAAATCAAAGAATAGGAAAAAGGAAGAGAGTCAACAACTGAGGCCCAGGACCAGGTAACCCAGTGCACTGGCCCAGGTAAGAAACTTTTGCCCCGAAGGAGGGAAGCACGCAATTGTACCTGGGTGGTCAGGAGAGCGATTGTGGGAGGTTTCTGCGATAATGGCTGTGTGAGTGTGATGGGCTGTGTTCTGGGAACACTGGTAAGTCCAAAGCGAGTGCGGACCTGAAAGGTTGCATTTCCTTAACCCGCGAGGGGAGAGGACAGCCTGAAGGGAAGAGAAGTGGTGTTGAAAATTTTGAGTGGCCATAAAATCGAGAACCTCAGGGAACCATAATCAGGGAAACTCTCAAAGAAGATGGGCAATTGTTGTAGTTGTTGTTGCAAACCTGAAGAAAAGAAAAAAACTATAAAATTAACTAATCGAGATGTAGAAATTCCTTCTGATAGTCCATTAGGACAATTACTAAGTCAGTGGGATGATGAAAATTTGGAAGCATGGACTTGTAAGATAACAAAGAGCAGAATGATAACTTTGTGTTTAAAGAAATGGCCTCATTATGTAATTAGTCCACCGGATTATCATTGGGACCGGTTGGGAGAGCCAAATAAATATTGGATAGGAAAGTTAGAGCAATATATTCTTAAAAGGCCTACCCTAAGCAGTGAAATACCATACGTAAAGCCATGGTATTTTGTGAATTGGGAAGGACCAGTACCACCAGAAGAAGATAAGATTTTTAAATTGAAGGAGGAAAGACCAGG
Organism: Vipera ursinii; assembly: GCF_947247035.1. NCBI lineage: Eukaryota > Metazoa > Chordata > Lepidosauria > Squamata > Viperidae > Vipera > Vipera ursinii. The sequence continues at coordinate 16,767,160 of NC_139522.1, forward strand.
ATGGGATCCTTTAGAATGCCTCCCTTTCTCACCTCCTCCTCTTGCTCCCCCTCTACAAGTAATACCAAATGCTCCAGCCTTAGAGGATGATCAAGGAGCAGTAGGGGGAGTTGAAGAACAACCTATAGCTGAAAGAACACGAAAAAGAGAGAGAGAGAGAGAAAATGAAAAAGAAGAAAAATTATATCCTTTGCGGCAAGTCCCTCAGGGCATAAATGCACAGGGACAGCCAGTGATGGGTTATGTAGCAGTAAATATCACAGCTACTGAATTAAGGGAATTTAAGCAAAGAATAAAAAAGGTTCAAGAGGAACCCCAAACAGTAGCTGAGGAGTTCTCTGCCTTTTTAGGTCCCAATACATACACGTGGGATGAACTCCAGTATTCTCTGGGTTTTCTATTTACTCCGGAAGAGAGGGATCTAATCCGAAATGCTGCTATGGCATATTGGAAAGACCATCATTCGGGGGCAAATGATCCAACTCCTGAGGAAAATTTTCCATTACAAAGACCAGATTGGGATAATAACAATCCCGCCCATAGGCAGCAAATGGATGATTTAAAACAAATGATTATAGAGGGCATTCGGAACTGTGTGCCCCAAAGCAAAAATATCAGTAAAGCTTTTAATGTGAAACAAAAGAAGGAAGAGTCACCAGGGGAATACTTAGAGAGACTTAGAGACCAGATGAGAAAATATGGAGGAATGAGAGAAGAAAGTGAAGGTTTTAGACAATTATTAAAGAGTCAGTTTGTGATTGGAGCATATGGAGATATACAAAGAAAAATACAGAAGATGGAAGGATGGGGAGAAAAGAGTATAATGGATTTGTTAGCAGAGGCTCAGAAAGTTTTTGTGAATCGTGATATACAAGAGCGAAGAGAAGATAAGAAAGTGTTATTGTCAGCAGTAGGACAAATGATGGATAAGAAGATAGGAGATCAGAGGGGACAAAGAAGAGAATTTGGGAATCAAGAGAGAGGAAAAGGAAGAGGGAGAGGCAGGAAAACTATGGGATTGGGTAGCAAGAACCAGTGTTTCAGTTGTGGAAAGGAAGGGCATTTCGCAAGAAATTGCCCACAGCAAATGAGAGAAAGGGAAAGAGAGCAGCAAGTATATAGGCTAATGGATGAGGATGAAGAATAGGGAGGTCAGGGGCCCTTGATATTAAGGTTCCACCAAGAGCCCTTGATAAACATACAAGTGGGACCCGAAAAACAGGAATTAGTGTTCCTAATAGATACCGGGGCTTCTAGGACATCTCTGACAAATATACCCCAAGGCTGCCATTTAATTAATAGTACAATAAGAATTTCGGGGGTAGCCGGACAATCTTTTGAAGTCCCTCAAATAGAAGAAATAACTCTTAAATGGAAAAACTATGAAACCAAGATTCAACCATTATATGTCCCAGCGGCTGGAGTAAATTTGTTAGGAAGAGACGTACTCAAATGTTGGGAGTGGGGAATACAAATACTTAGGGAACAGATGTTAATAGTATTGACTGAGCAAAATGAGGAAGAAATAACTCCAATAGTTTGGGCCACAAAGGGAAACCGGGGAGGATTGCAAATAACTCCTATAAAGATTACTCTTAAAAACACAGAGCCCATAAGGCAGAAGCAATATGAGATTAGTTTGGAAGGAAGAAGAGGGTTAAAACCAGTAATAGAAGAATTAATACAAGACGGATTGTTGGAACCAGCCATGTCTCCATATAATTCTCCTATCTTAGCAGTTCAAAAACCTGATGGGAATTATCGCTTAGTGGAAGATTTGAGAAAAATCAATAAGATAATTGTATCTCGACACCCTGTAGTCGCTAATCCCTACACATTATTGAGTAGAATCCCTCCAGAGCATCAATTGTTTAGTGTAATTGATTTAAAGGATGCTTTTTGGGCTTGTCCACTCGATCCTGAATCTCGGGATGTGTTTGCATTTGAGTGGGAAGATCCAGATACAGGAAGAAAAAGCCAACTCAGATGGACAGTGTTGCCCCAAGGGTATACTGAAAGCCCTAACTTATTCGGCCAAATCCTAGAACAAATTCTGGAAAAATTTGAAAAAGATCCAAAATTATCTTTGATACAATATGTGGATGACTTATTGCTCTCAGGGGAAAAGAAACAGGATGTAGAGAAAGGAACTAACGACTTGCTAAATTATTTAGCATCTCAAGGGTTGAGAGTATCTAAAAACAAACTCCAGTATGTAGAAAGGGAAGTGAAATATTTAGGGCACTTGATAAGTAAAGGCAGCAGAAAACTTACTCCCTCTAGAATAGAAGGAATAATAACACAACCACTGCCAAAGGATAAAAAAGCCCTTAGGAAATTTTTGGGATTAGTAGGGTATTGTAGACAATGGATTGTAAATTATGCAGAAACAACTAAACCATTGTACTCAAAACTGATAGATTCCGAACCATGGGAAATCCAATGGTTGGAGGAAGAGAAAGGAAAATTTCAGGAACTAAAGGAGAAATTAGAAAAGGCACCTGTCTTATCGTTACCAGACTTAGAAAAAACATTTCATCTTTTTGTTGCTGTAGAGAATGGAGTAGCTAAAGGGGTTCTAGCCCAGAAATGGGGAGGACTGAAGAAACCTGTGGCATTTTTATCAAAACTGATGGATCCAGTAATAAAGGGGTGGCCGGTCTGTGTACAAGCAATTGCAGCTACTGCCTTGCTAGTTCAAGAAAGCAGGAAGATAAGTTTTGGAGGGGCAATTGTGGTGAGTAGTCCACACCAAGTAAGGAATATTTTGAATCAGCAAGCTCAAAAGTGGATGACAAATTCTAGGTTAATGAAATATGAAAGCATTTTATTAGAAGATCCAAGCTTAGTGATCGTGACTGAAGCTAATGTAAACCCAGCTCAGTTTCTAAGTGGAGAGAGAGATTCACAAGAAATAGAACATGATTGTCTAGAAGCAATTGATTATCAGACCAAAGTGAGGGATGATCTAAAAGAAAGTCGAATAGGAGGATTAAGGACTTTGTTTATAGATGGAAGCTCCAGGGTAATAGAGGGGGAGCGAAGAAGTGCCTATGCCATAGTTGAAGGGGAAACATTGAAAACTGTGCTAGCCGAGAGATTACCAAGTCAGTGGTCGGCTCAGACTTGTGAATTATATGCATTAAAAATGGCTCTGAGGGAACTGGGAAAGGAAGGTGGTAACATATACACAGATTCTATGTATACTTTTGGAATAGCGCACACTTTTGGAAAAATATGGAAAGAAAGGGGATTGGTGAATAGTAAGGGGAAGAGATTAGCAAAGGAAGAGTTAGTCATTGACATTTTAAATTTAATAACTATACCTCAGGCATTAGCCATAATACATGTAGAAGCACACCAAAAGGGAGAGAGATTTGAAGTCTATGGCAACAATTTAGCAGATGAAAGAGCTAAAGAAGCAGGACTCATGGAAAAGGAAAAAGTTTTCATAATGGTACCTGAAATAGAAGAACAAAGGGTACCAAAGTTTTCCAAGGAAGAGGAGGAAAAAATGGAAAAAGAGGGGATAGTTCAAAATGCAGATGGGGAGTGGATATTGCCAGATGGGAGAAAGATGTTAAACAAACCTATCATGAGAAATCTGATTGAGAGGTTACATGAAGGGACACACTGGGGGGCACAGGCTTTAATAGATTTGATACACAGAAAATATGTATGTAAAGGGATATATAGCCTGGCCTTACAAATGGTTAGAAAATGTATGGTCTGTCTAAAAACAAATAAAGCAGCACTAAGAAAACAACCAATGGGGGGAAGGGAGTTGGCAATACGACCTTTTCAGCGAATTCAAATTGACTATACTGAATTACCAAAAGCAGGAAAAATAAGGTTTTTGCTTGTCATAGTGGATCATTTAACTCGATGGGTAGAAGCTTTTCCATGTGTGAATGCAAATGCTAGCACCACGGGTAGAATATTGTTAGAAAACATAATACCCAGGTATGGTCTTCCTGAAGTAATAGACAGTGACCAGGGGACGCATTTTACGGCAAGGGTAGTAAAATTAATTAATGAGGCCGTGGGAATAAAATGGGATTATCACACAGCTTGGCACCCCAGTAGTTCTGGGATTTCTGAACATGCTAATCAAAAATTAAAACAAACTTTGATTAAATTAATGGAGGAAACAAATTTACCCTGGAATAAATGCCTCCCCTTGGCCTTATTAAGGATACGAACACAACCACGTAAAGATATTGGATTGTCATCATTTGAACTCATGTTTGGAGTACCTTATATGGGGAAGGAGGGATTGCCACGAGTTGAACTGAAAGATAAAATAATAAGAGAATATGTACTTGAACTGTCCAGATGTTTTTCTCTCTTGCGACAGAAAGGCATTCTTGCTCAAACTCCACCCTTGGACTTTGCAGTACACCGATACAAAGCAGGGCAGTGGGTGTTGATAAAAGCCTGGAAAGATGAAAAACTAACTCCAACTTGGGAGGGACCTTACATCATCTTGTTAACTACTGAAACAGCCATCCGGACAGCTGAAAGAGGTTGGACTCATTACTCCCGAGTGAAAGGGCCCGTGCCAGCCCCAGAGAGGTGGAAGGTGGAATCTCACCAAGGAGATCCACTGAAGTTAAAGCTTCGAAGGACCTAACGGACTCTTGACAGCAGTGGCGTAGCGTGGGTTGTCAGCACCCGGGGCAAGGCAAGTGACGTCACGGCACCGCCGAAAAGACGTGCCCCGCAGCGGCGTAGACTTTCCAAGAAGAGTCGCGCGCATGCGGGATGCTTCTGGGTCCCTCTCGAGGGCGGCTGGGCAGGGCTCCGACCTGCAAGAGCCGCTGCATTCAAGCTCGCACGTGAGCCCCGCTAAATAAAGCCACGCATGCACATGAAGCTAGGCCGGCCGGCCGGCGGGTCCATCTTCGCTCGGCCAAGCCTGCCGGGGCACCTGCGGGGCGCTTGCAGTTGGCCTGAGCCTGGGCGGAGAGTTGGGCACTTCTATTTATTTTATTCAGTTTATGTGGCCGCCCATCTCACCTGCCGGACTCGTTTCACTTTGCAAGAAAGAGCAGCTCGAGAGCGGAGCCAAGCCGACTCTGTGCAGCCCTTGGGGCTCCCTGAGCAGCTCAGTGTGAGCGCGCCCCCCCAGATGTTGCGCCCGGTGCGGCCGGCCCCCCCTGCACCCCCCACACTACGCCACTGCTTGACAGAAGGAGGGGTGAAGAGACATAAGGACTAAACATTGCATTTTTTTTATGCTTCCACTCCCAGAGAAAAGCCAAGATTGGGAAAAATCCAATATCTCCATATCTAAGGGAGGTGCTGGTTTTGTAAGTGCCTTTGTGGATGTTGTTGTTGCTCCTATTATATTGATTGCATTTTATGTACGGGGTGTAAGATAGAGTGTGATATTAAGAGCATAGAGGATGTATTGGAACGTTACTGGGTGGTACTTGGGAGTTCTTCTTATTATACTCTTAAAACCTGTCCAACCACTAGAACCATGTACGCAATGTGTAAAAATGACAAAAAGGGAAGGGAAAATTGAGAAAACAATGATATACCATACTATGATTCCTGAATGTTTACAAACTAACTTGACAGACTGCATTCAAAATGACACACAATATAAGCGTTGTCACACCAACATAGGAGTAGAATGTTATGACCCAAAAGCAATAGGACCAGTAACTGCAAAAGTGTGGGTATATGCTTATAAGGGAGGGCTAGGTGCAATTCAGATGTTCTCATTAAGTCAAATCAGACGAGGTTACATAGCCCATAATGAAACCAGAGGCGGAACTAGTGTGGGGGTGTGCTTTGATGCTTGCCAAGCTATTAATAATGGACAAGGATCTGATAACTCGTTTGGGGAGAGATGTGAAAACTTAGAGTGGGAAAGAAATTATATAAAAGAAAGGAAGTATTTATTTCACAAAGTGCACATATCAAGTGTAATACCTGTTGCCTTTACTCCAAGCTATGATTATTGGTATACTACTACGGTCCCAAATGAGAGAAGTATAGGTGCAAAGGAAGTGAATATTAGTATCGGAAGTACCAGGACTGATTGCACTCAAGGAAAATGTAACCCAATGTGTATACATATAAATCAGTCATTAGAAAAAGGAATTCAATATAAGGACTTTGGAATAGGAATAGATGGAACCGGAAAAGACCCGTGGGGGTGGCTAGTATTAAAAATAGAAACTACTAAAATAAAACCAATACGCAAGAGTATCTTTTGGTCATATTATCAGGAATTCGAAAAATTAGAATTACCTGAATTTCCTAAGAAAACAGTGAATATGTTTGTACAATTGGCTGAAGAAATTGCAAAAACTCTAACAGTAAGAAATTGTTTTGTTTGTGGAGGAACAAATATGGGAGAACAATGGCCATGGGAAGCTCAAGAATTAAAACATGACATTGTGGTGGAAATGTGGAAAAATAAAACTCTCAAGTTCATAAAAGGAAAAGAGGGAACATGGGCATTAACCACAAATTTAGTAGGGAAAGTATGTTATGAGAGACAAAGAAAGAATAGGAAACTCGCAGTAGGGGACATGATTTGCTTGGCTGTATGGAACAATGACAGTTGGTGGGGAGGAAGTGGAATATCAAAGAAAGAGACATTTAGTGAAATAACTGAGATGGCTTATTTAAAAGATCCTGAAAACGACACCCTGGACTGGGTAGCCCCGGAAGGTATGTATTGGATATGTGGAAAATATGCCTATGGGTATCTACCCAAGGGGTGGTATGGATCTTGTATCTTAGGAATAATAAAGCCAAGTTTTTTCCTCCTTCCCATCGAACAAAAACAATCGCTGGGACTAACTGTATATGATGATTTATCAGATAAAGTCCGAAAGAAAAGAGCCATACAACCAAGCAATATGAAAATTGGAACCTGGAAAGATGATGATTGGACTCCAGAGAAGATCATCAACTATTATGGACCAGCAACATGGGCGGAAGATGGCACTTTAGGTGCCAGAGAGCCCATCTATATTCTAAATAGGGTAATTAGGCTACAAGCAGTGCTTGAAATAATTACAAATGACACTGTAAGTACTCTAACACATTTAGCTAAGGAAAGTGTAAAGTCTCGAACTTACATTATGCAGAATCGGTTAGCCTTAGACTACTTATTAGCTCAAGAAGGAGGTGTGTGTGGAAAATTTAATCTGAGCAATTGCTGCATTGAAGTAGATGAAAGTGGTATGGTAGTAAAGGAAATTACAGACAAAATGATAAAATTAGCTCATGTCCCAGTCCAAACCTGGAAGGGGTTGACCTTAGATGGGGTAAATAATTGGTTTGGAGGGTGGTTTGCAAATTGGAAAGAACTAGCAAAATTTGCAATACTAGGATTCTTGGCTATTATGTTTTTACCATGTTTGATTCCTCTCATACAAATACTAATAAGACGAACAATGAAAAGTATGACCTTAATAACATCTTCAGTTGAAAATGGGAAAAAAGAAACAATGTTAATAATGAAGGTAGGAAAACAAGGGTTGGGGAAAGAAGATTCAGAATACAATAACTTGCTTCCACACAAATTAGGAAATGATGAATTCCTAAAAGTATAAAAGAATAATTCAGGTAGAAGAGAAAAAGGGTGGAATTAAAGGAAAAAAAAGGTTATTCTTTTATAAATGGTACCAAATGTAACATCAAATATAACACCAATGAATTGTATCAAATGTAATACTAAGATGTGGGGCTATCTACAGTATTTCCTGCTTAGACAGAGAATTCACACATGGTAATCAACAAAGCTCCTTTGAAATGTTAAAGAGGTTATTCACCTCAAGAAGGTGAATAAAACAAGATAGTATAGTGATGGATGAAAGGAAGTTGTTACAATGAGTCTTTTGGAAGTAAAGGTTCAAAGAAGATCTTTTTGACTTCAAAGACTGACTTAAGTTTCTTAAAAGGGGGGGGGACATATATCGAGAAAAGAAAGTATAAATACTTGCTTTGAAACTTGCTCAGCGCGCTCTTCGAACCCAATCCAACTTGGGAAGGGTCTAAGAGGCCACGTTTGCAAACGTCTTTTCTTTTTTTTTATTTTCTTTATTATTTTCAATTTCTTTTCAATAAATCTTTGTTTTTGTTAACCAGACTTGTCTTTGAGTTGTGAGTATCAAATTTTGGGTTTTTAAATCTCACACCATGATCTTTGTTTTCTTAATGTTTAGTTTCAACCCAAGTTTTGCACTCTCCTTCTTCACTCGCAACAAGAGGCTCTTTAGTTCCTCTTCACTTTCTGCCATTCGAGTGGTATCACCTGCATATCTTAGGTTTTTGATGTTTCTTCCGGCAATCTTAATTCCAACTTTTGATTCATCTAGCCCTGCCTTTCTCATGATGTGCTCTGCATATAAGTTAAATAGGCAAGGCGACAGTATACAGCCTTGCCGGATTTTTAGTTTTATTTATTTATTCAATTTCTATAGCCGCCCAACTAAACCAAATGACTCCGGGTGGTCTACAATTCTAAAGGCTTCTTCCACCACACACACCCCGTCGATCCTTTTCAGTGATGGGATGGTATTTTCATGTTTTATTTTCTCCCTGCCCTTTTTGTTTTTGGTTCTCACTTGAGGCAAAGAGAACTCCGCGCGAACGCGGAGACATTGACTTTTACACACAACGCGCTGGCCAATCAACGTTTTCATTGTAACGTGAGAGCATTCATTCGCCCGGGATCTGGGTGGTGGGGGGAAGGCAATGATACAGCGGGCAAAACAAGAGATGACGACGGACTAAAGTTCTTTAACTGCTGCTCGTAGAACGGTGAGAGAAAGGATCAGAGAGAAAAATCCATGAAACAGGAAGCCGAGGAAAGCCGCGCGCTATCGCGCGAGAATTTCTACACAGGCGCATTAATCGTCTTACTCAAAACTAGCCAGCGAGGGACCCTTAAGGAAAAGCGAGTGGGGTGGCGGACGTAATCCTGAGATTGAATGTCTGACTGACTTGGTTGGCTGTGGCAAGGGTCACGTAGCGTTGCAGCGTGAGCGGCGGGGAGGGCGAGCGAACGAAGGATAGGCAGAACCATGGTAGAGGTAGCTGCAAAAGGGGCAAGACCTGCCCTTTAAAACAGGCGGGTGCTCTAACCAGGGGAGGGTAGGCAGGAAGGAGGGCCCTGGCCGCCCTCTCCATTCCCCCTCCCCTAAGCATGGATCAACGTCGCGGCGGCGGTGGCGCTGATGGAGCTGTAAAGGCGACGACAGGCGGATGATCCCGGCCTGGGTGAGTTCGTACAAGGCAAGAGGCCCAGTAGTTGGCAGAAGGGGTAGATCAAGTTTTACTTGATGGGCCCCCGAACCTCATTTGTTTGTTACCTCCCACTTTTCCAGGAAGTTCAGTGGTACAGTTTTCCAGCACAATAAAAGTATGTTTCGTCAAATGTACAAAGTAACTGGTATCGATAGGCTTTGGATAAAGTTAGCAAGATTTAGCCCAGAGGACATGGGTTTCAGGTAGGCATGGTCATCTTGAAACTCTTACATTTGGAGCAACATTTCTTGCAGCGATCCTTAACTGTGCAGAAGTAGAGATTATAATTCTAATAGAGATGATTATGAGTGTTGAAGACTTGAAGGTTATTTGAAACACAAAATTTGGAAAAGTTGAGATAAAAGTTGGGTTGAGATAAATGTACAAAAAGTATTTACTTTGACATGTTAAAAATGGTTGGACTGCATCACCTGAAATGTTTGGCATTGAAATATCTCAGGATTAGGAAGCTGCATTATGTGTACTTTGCATCCTTACATTAACAATTTGTTTTCTGAATTCTACCTGGAAGCATAGATGTTCTTGGTCGTTATAAACAAGAAATATTATATTTTTCTGACATGCATGGTTTTTTTTTCCTGAGCTATGGAGACTGCATTATATGTCTACTAAAAATAATTCCTATTAAATATGTACTTAACGATTTGCTGTTGTTCAAATAGTGTAAACAAAAGAAATCCTAAGTTATTTTCCTTTCCTTTCTTCAATTCTGAAGTATACTGAAGGTGCCCAAATAATGTCAATAAATAATATTTCAACCTGTGCATGGTTATAAAATACTTGACAACATGTGGTTTTCATAAAATATGGCTGTGTATTAGGCTTTTGATGATGCATTCATATGAAATTCGAGTTCAGACAAGAATGCTTCAAGTGCTAATCCTTGTATGTTGGAAAACAGTATATTTATTTTGATGATAGATGTTCAGAATGATATTATGAGAGAAATTCAGAAATTTTAATTGTTCTTGATGTTCTGCCTGACAGTATGGTGTAACTTCTTTCAAGTGAGTTGATCTTTGGGGTTTCATTGCTTGTTGAATAGGAAGAGATGGAGATTGGTGTGGGATTTCCCAGAGCAAGAACAAAATGGAGACAGATGCATCTGTTGAAATGTGTGGAGTGAGGAAGATTCTATACTTACAAGACTCTAAGTCTGCTATAGATTACAGGCAACAGATGTTAAAGGTGGCTGGCAATAAAGAATAAACAAGAATAAAGAATAAACAAGATAGTGGCTGGTATTATAGAGGTGCTTAACAACCTGGAAATCAACTCATCAAGAGTTATTCTGTTTTCTCTATTATCTTTATGTGTGATACAGTGAGGGGGGAAAATATTTGATCCCCTGCTGATTTTGTACATTTGCCCACTGACAAAGAAATGATCAGTCTATAATTTTAATGGTAGATTTATTTTAACAGTGACAGAATAACAAAAAAAATCCAGAAAAACGCATTTCAAAAAACATGACTTAGTATTTGGAGGCAAAACCCTTGTTGGCAATCAGAGAGGTCAGACGTTTCTTGTAGTTGGCCACCAGGTTTGCACACATCTCAGGAGGGATTTTGTCCCACTCCTCTTTGCAGATCCTCTCCAAGTCATTAAGGTTTTGAGGCTGACGTTTGGCAGCTCGAACCTTCAGCTCCCTCCACAGATTTTCTATGGGATTAAGGTCTGGAGACTGGCTAGGCCATTACAGGACCTTAATGTGCTTCTTCTTGAGCCACTCCTTTGTTGCCTTGGCCATGTGTTTTGGGTGATTGCCATGCTGGAATACCCATCCAGGACCCATTTTCAATGCTCTGGCTGAGGAAGGAGGTTCTCGTCCAAGATTTGATGGTACATGGCCCCATCCATCGTCCCTTTGATGCGGTGAAGTTGTCCTGTCCCCTTAGCAGAAAAACACCCCCAAAGCATAATGTTTCCACCTCCATGTTTGATGGTGGGTATGGTGTTCTTGGGGTCACAGGCAGCATTCCTCCTCCTCCAAACACGGTGAGTTGAGTTGATGCCAAAGAGCTCGATTTTGGTCTCATCTGACCACAACAGTTTCACCCAGTTCTCCTCTGAATCATTCAGATGTTCATTGGCAAACTTCAGATGGGCCTGTACATGTGCTTTTTGAGCAGGGGGACCTTGCGGGGGCTGCAGGATTTCAGTCCTTCACGGCATAGTGTGTTACCAATTATTTTCTTGGTGACTATGGTCCCAGCTGCCTTGAAATCATTGACAAGATCCTCCTGTGTAGTTCTGGGCCGATTCCTCACTGTTCTCATGTTCACTGAAACTCAGCGAGGTGAGATCTTGCATGGAGCCCCAGACCAAGGGAGATTGACAGTTATTATGTGGTTCTTCCATTTGCAAATAATCACACCAACTGTTGTCACCTTCTTACCAAGCTGCTTGTCGATAGTCTTGTAGCCGATTCCAGCCTTGTGTAGGTCTACAATCTTGTCCCTGACATCCTTGGACAGCTCTTTGGTCTTGGCCATGGTGGTGAGTTTGGAATGTGATTGATTGCTTCTGTAAATCGGTGTCTTTTATAGGTAACAAGCTGAGATTAGGAGCACTCCCTTTAAGAGAGTGCTCCTAATCTCAGCTCATTACCCATATAAAAGACACCTGGGAGCCAGAACTCTTGCTGATTGATAGAGGATCAAATACTTATTTCATTAAAATGCAAATCAATTTATCACTTTTTTGAAATGCATTTTTCTGGAATTTTTTTTTGTTATTCTGTCTCTCACTGTTAAAATAAACCTACTATTACAATTATTGACTTTCTTTCTTTGGTCCCATTGTAACTTTGAACGGTCCCTAAGTGAACTGTTGTAAGTTGAGGACTACCTGTACTAGTTCAGATTTTGTTTCAGTGTACAACAACTTTATGGAACAAGGTAGTTTACAGATGCATAATTTACCTCATTTAGAAAAATGTTTCCACTTTATGTTGAGGTATGTATATATTTCTTCTAGATGCAGCTCAAGGTGCTGGTTGTCATCTTTAAAACTCTTCAGGTCCTTGGACCAGGGTATATTTGGGATCGCCTAGTTTTGATTACATCTGCCCACCCAATGACCCCTCCCCCCCCAGAATAATGTTCATACACTGCTGATTCTACAGAGCAGACATGTCAAACACAAGGCCCGGGGGCCGGATCCAGCCCGCAAAGTGGTTTCATGTGGCCCACGACGCCATCCTGGAAACAGTGAGGGAACGGCCCCCACTGCCTTGGCCCTGGCCCAGAGACCCTCCTTCTGCCAGAGACCCTCATATCTGTCCCACTCCTGCCCAGGCCCCCATAGGCACCCTTGATGCGAATGATGTAGAGCTGGCCATGCCCACCCAGTAGGCCATACGCACTCTAGCCACACCCACCCAGTAGGCCACGCCTACCCTGGCCATACCCACCCGGCCCCCTGAGGGCAACCGCAATGCTGATGCGGCCCTCAATGAAATTGAATTTGACACCCCTGCTACAGAGGCTGTTAAAAACTTGCTATTCCATTAGGCCTTTTGGGATGGATATGTTATGAGTTTGGGTTTTTTGAAGTAGGGTTGTATTTGTTGTTGATGAATGATATAGTTACTTGGTCAATAAATAATGGATGATTTTGTGGTTTCTTTTTTCTCTATTTTTCTCTATTGTTTTAATCTGATTTGCAAAGGAAGTAATGTAAGCCAGGGCTTTTCAACCTTTTCATCCATTGTACCACATTTAGGATATGGCAACATCCGAGTACCACCAGTCGTCTAGCAAGGTGTCAAAAACTTAATGACCAAAAAAAAGGAAAAAAGTGATGAAGTACAGGTAGTCATTGACTTACAACAGTTCGCTTAGTGACTTTTCGAAGTTACAATGGCACTGAAAAAAGTCCCCTCCAAGCCACAGCCGAGCAAGACACCTGCCTGCCCGCCCGGCGGCGCTCTTCTCCTGTCCGAGGTTTTCATTGTTGTGAACATTTCTGTTGAGGATTGGCAGCGGGGGTGGGGTGGAGGTGTTTGGTTTTTATTCCCCCCATCTGCTGGGTGGTTGCAGCAGGTTTTGGTCACTTCACATGACCCTGGGACACTGTGACTGTCATAAATATGAATCAGTTGCCAAGCATCTGAATGTAAATCACAAGACCCTGGAGATGCTGCAACATTCCAGCTGATTGGCGCTTCTTCTGGGCTCAGCTGGAGCCTGGCGCTGATCGTGGCGCTTCCGCTGAGCCCTGACAGCCCTGCAGCTCCAGCCATCTCTCTCTCAGGCTTGTCTGGTGCTGCCATTCCCCTCCCCTGCTACCACTTTTCTAGGATGGTTGCGTACCACCTGCCAGGTGCCAATGTACCACAGGTGGTACCTGTACCACTGGTTGAAAAGCTCTGATGTAAGCCACACAGAGTCAATAGCAATTGGAACAGCATATCAGCCTAACAAATAAAATAATAAATGGATAGGTGGTAAAAAATAAGTAAAAATATATTCAGGTCAGTGTGTGTATGAGTAACACCACTTTCAACAGAAAGAGAACACTTTTAACAAGAGAAAGATGTTTATCTAAGTTGCACTTGTATTCTGTAATATTAATGGGTGGCACTAGTGGTACAAATGAAATTGCTATTCTGATGGTATATGTCTTATATGTAGGCATTAGGGTAGTTGCATCATGATTTAAATTGAAAACAAGGATAGTTTTTAGTACCAGCAGGTTTAACAATAATTTCAAAATATGGATGTTAGCCAGATGCACTGCAACTTTGAGATACTACAATCAGTGGGAAGTGTGTATCACTGGTATTTAACACCAGACAAGCTATCTAGAATGTATAAAGGTATTTCAAATGAAGGCTGGAAATGTAAATGCAAAGAAGGGACTTTTTGTCATTTATGGTGGACATGTGATAAAGCAAAGAAATATTGGAGAAGGATTCACATTTTGATACAGAAAATCCTTAAAGTAAAAATAAACATGAAACCAGAAACTTTACTTTTTTGGTTTAATGGAAAAAGATTTGGAAAAAAAATTCGGAACTTTGTTCCTGTATATGTTGGCAGCAAAAAGACTACTGTATGCACAAAACTGGAAGGACATTTTGAGATGGCTAAATTGACTGTTTTGATTAAAGAAAAGAATACAAGTACCTTCGTTTCTACATGGAGACTGTTTCTGGACTTTGTGGTTGAGGTGGAAAAAAAATGAAACTTTTGATTTTGGGTTTCACTGATTAGATTGATTTGTTGTTACAGAAACGGCTAATTTTTACTATTGTGAAAAAGTAAAAAGTTGAGGCTCAACGTTAATGCTTTTTTAGTCTACTGCAACAGGGGAAGTTGGAAGTCAATCTCTTTTTTTTCTTTTTCCTTCCTTTCCCTCCCTTTCTTCTCCCTTTTCCCCACCTATTGTGTCCTACTATTTGTTTTGTATTTTGTATTTTACTTTACAACTTAACAAAATGTTTAAAAAAATGAACAGGTGAAAATATTGTGGGATTTCTGAATAGAAACTGGTAAACTCTTGGTTCATAACACATCAGATTTAACTGTGGTTGAAAAGAAAGTATGGATAATTGATGTGGCAATAACAGGCAATAGTAGAATGAAGGACAAAGAATTGGAGAAGATCACAAAGTATCAAGAGCTGAAAATCTAAATTGAAAGATTATGACATATAAACCAGTCATGGTGGTCCCAGTGGGTATCAGCACATTGGGTGCCATGCCAAAAAATATTGGATAGTGCATTGACAGAATTTCCATCGGTCAATTGCAAAAGGCTGACTGCTTAGGTATCAGCGAACTAAAATGGACAGGAATGGGTGAATTTAATTCAGATGACCATAAGGTATACTACTGCTGGCAAGAATCCCTCAGAAGAAATGGAGTAGCCTTCATAGTCAATAAAAAAGTAGGAAAAGTAATACTGGGATACAATCCTCAGAATGACAGAATGATCTCAGTTCGAATCCAAGGCAAACCATTCAATATCACAGTAGTCCAAGTCTATGCCCCAACCACCAGTGCTGAAGAGGATGAAATTGACCGTTTCTATGAAGCCCTACAGCACCTTATAGAATTAACACCAAAAAATGATGTCCTTATCATCATGGGGGATTGGAATGCTAAAGTAGGAAGCCAAAAGATAACCGGAATAACAGGCAAGTTTGGCCTTGGAATACAAAATGAAGCAGGGCACAGGCTGATAGAATTTTGTCAAGAGAATATGATGGTCATAGCAAACACTCTTTTCCAACAACCCAAGAGACGGCTCTACACATGGACATCACCAGACGGTCAACACAGAAATCAGATTGACTATATGCTCTGCAGCTAAAGATGGAGAAGCTCTATACAGTCAGTAAAAACAAGACCAGGAGCTGACTGTGGCTCAGACCATGAACTTCTTGTTGCAAAGTTTAGGCTTAAATTAAAGAAAGTAGGGAAAAGCGCTAGGCCAGTCAGGTATGAATTAAATCATATCCCTGTTGAATATACAGTAGAGGTGACAAATAGATTTAAGGAATTAGATCTGATAGACAGAGTGCCTGAAGAACTATGGACAGAGGTTCGCAACATTGTACAACAGGTAGCAACCAAAACCATCCCAAAGAAAAAGAAATGCAAGAAAGCAAAATGGCTGTCTGAGGAAGCTTTGCAAATAGCTGAGGAAAGGAGGGAAGCGAAAGGCAAGGGAGAAAAAGAAAGATACGCCCAATTAAATGCAGAATTCCAAAAAATAGCTAGAAGAGATAAGAATGCTTTCTTAAATGAACAATGCAAAGAAATAGAAGAAAACAATAGAATAGGGAGGACCAGAGATCTCTTCAAGAAAACTGGAGAGATGAAGGGAACGTTCAATGCAAAAATGGGCATGATAAAGGACCAAAATGGCAGGGACCTAACAGAGGCAGAAGAGATTAAGAAGAGGTGGCAAAATTACACAGAAGAACTATACAAGAATGAGCTTAACGTCCCTGATAATCACAATGAGGTGGTCACTGACCTCGAGCCAGACATCCTAGAATGTGAAGTGAAGTGGGCCTTAGAAAAGCTGAGCAACAACAAAGCTAGTGGAGGTGACAGTATTCCAGCTGAGCTATTCAAAATCTTAAAAGACGATGCAGTAAAAGTGCTACACTCAATTTGCCAGCAAATTTGGAAAACTCAACAGTGGCCACAGGATTGGAAAAGATCAGTTTACATTCCAATTCCAAAGAAAGGCAGTGCCAAAGAATGTTCAAACTATCGCACCATTGCACTCATTTCTCATGCTAGTAAAGTTATGCTTAAAATTCTACAAGCTAGACTCCAGCAGTATGTGGATCGAGAACTACCAGAAGTACAGGCAGGATTTCGAAGAGGCAGAGGAACTAGAGATTAAATTGCCAACGTACGCTGGATCATGGAGAAAGCTAGAGAGTTCCAGAAAAACATCTACTTCTGCTTCATTGACTATGCTAAAGCCTTTGATTGTGTGGATCATAACAAACTGTGGCAAGTTCTTAAAGAGATGGGTGTACCAGACCATCTTATTTGTCTCTTGAGAAGCCTATATGCGGGTCAAGAAGCAACAGTGAGAACTGGACACGGAAGCACTGATTGGTTCAAAATTGGGAAAAGAGTCCGGCAAGGCTGTATACTGTCGCCCTACCTATTTAACATATATGCAGAGCACATCATGAGAAAGGCAGGGCTAGATGAATCAAAACTTGGAATTAAGATTGCCGGAAGAAATATCAACAACCTAAGACATGCAGATGATACCACTCTCTTGGCAGAAAGTGAAGAAGAACTAAAGTGCCTCTTGTTGCGGGTGAAGAAGGAGAGTGCGAAAGTTGGGTTGAAACTTAAAATTAAGAAAACCAAGATCATGGCATCTGGCCCTCTCAATTCCTGGCAAATAGATGGGAAAGAAATGGAGGTAGTGACATTTTTTATTTTCCTGGGCTCCAAGATCACTGCAGATGGGGACTGTAGCCAAGAAATTAAGACGCTTGCTCCTCGGGAGGAAAGCCATGGCAAATCTAGACAGCACACTAAAAAGCAGAGACATCACCCTGCCAACAGGGTGATGGTCACAAACTTACGTTTCTGAATGGGAAATCCGCGTGAAGGCACCTCCCTGCTAAGTTTGATTCATAAGGTAGTGTGGGAGGCTCAGAGAAGTCTTAAAGCGCCAGAAAACCCATTCCAGAGGTCAAAACCTCCCCCAACCTTTGCTCTGCAGCTGTTGTCTGATCCGAGAAGCCAAGTTTGTTTCTCTCGCGCCGAGCGGTTGCAAAATCCTGGTCCTCGAATGAAAGGCAGCCCAGCTCGTTCGCACCCCCAAACAGTTTGCCTTCCCAACACAAACATTCAAAGGGGTGTCTGCTTACACTGTGGGCCCCTGCCCTGCAACTAATTACTTGGGAAATTTTCTCCAAAGAGCAAATCCCAAAGAGTCTTCTTTGGTAGCCGGTAGAAGAGGCCGAACTGGTTTTGCAAATTCTAGCTACAGCTTTTCCATCACATGCCACATCCACACAGCCCAAGAGAGAGTCGCTCCTAAGGGGCAAATGACTTCGGAGGGGGGTGGGAAAAAACAACCGGAAAGGAGCAGCCGCCTTTCGCGAAGCAAGCTTGCTGCGGCACATTTGCTTCTCCCTCCTGCCTTCCACCAAGTTGGAGCTTTTTCTTTCTTTTTTTCCCTTTGGAGGCGCAGATTTTCCCCTCCCAGTAAGGCGCGCATGTAGCAGATAAATCCAACCACTTCCTTGACTCTAACCTTCCTTTTCACCACGTGGTCTTTGGCCTGCAACCTTGCTCTGCGCAGAAGACGGAGCCCCATCGGAGGCTTCCTGGCCGAGGCTGTGGAGGGGTGCCCAGCAGGGCAGGACAGTTGCCCGTGTCCAGAACCCCCAGACGGCCATGGGTGGCGGCAAGGAGACGGCCTGGCTTCCCCTCGTCGCTGCTGGCTGTCCGGGCTCTGCGGTCCAGCGCCCCCTCCCCCCACAGCTCCTAAGGCCGGGGTCGCGGCTGGAGATCCGTGCCTCTTCTCGGCCTCAGCCCTGGTGGTGCGCTCGCCTCCCGCCGAAGCGCTGCCCGCCTTGCCTAGAGTCACCCCAGCCGGAGGCAAAGATCCGCACGATGAAACTGGCTATTAACTGGGACACACAAGGCGCTACCCTGACTTTATGAGCTGTGGGGGGAGGGGAGGTGCTGGGCCGCAGAGCCCGGACAGCCAGCAGTGACAAGGGGAAGCCAGGCCGTCTCCTTGCCGCCACCCGGTGGCTGTCTGGGTGGTGGCCTTCGGGCAAGGCGGGCCGCGTTTCAGTGGGAGGTGAGCGCGCCGCCAGGGCTGAGGCTGAGAGGAGGTAAAGATCCGTGCCACACCAAAACCATCCGTTTCCCCCCCACACAGATCCCCTTTCTCCCGCCGCCGTTCCCCCCACCTGCCGCACAGATCCCCAAAGAATTGGATAGGTTCGCCACCATGGACCTATACAATCAACTGTGTTTCCCAATAAAATAGTTTGGCGGGCTTTCTGACATTGGGCTCAACCCCTCCAGTCAAGGGAACGGAAGCGACCTTGGTTCCCACGGGACAGAGAATTGTTTAGGCTAGCATAAAATGTCTCATTCTTCCTCCCCTCAATCTTGTGGCAACCGAAAATGAGTAAGCTGACTTCAGTCAGGTTCATTGCAGGTTTGGCAGTAGTCACAACCCATGGCCATAGAGAAGGCAATGAGACACATTTGAATTGCAAAGCTGTACTAACTAGGGTCACAATACCATCTTTAGGTCTCCCACTCGCCTTGCTCGAGGCAGCTGGCCTGTCAGGAGATATGGTTTTAACAAGAAGCAGCTGGGAGGTTATGTTCGGCTGGGAGGTCGTCAGCGGTCATTATGGCCTCCTCCAAGGGATGACTTGATTCATTTAAGTCCTGCATCAGCTCCTGAGGGTCTTGTTGAGAGTGGATAACAATGACACCATTTAACAACGCTTCCTTGTGGAGGGCTTCTCCAGAGGTGTTGGGCAAAGAAATGTTAAATCATGCTACATTTGGCTCTGTGTCATTGAAATTGGTGAAGATTTATTTATTTAATTCAATTTATATACCGCCCTTTTCCCGAAGGACTCAGGGCGGTTTACAGGGCAAAATTAAAACAATACAATATAAAAATTAAAATTAAATTAAATAGCCCCAAAATTTAAAATTAGAATTTAAAAACCTTAAAACCCCTCAGTTCAGGCCAGCTCGATTCCCCCCGTCAGTCTCTGCCCAGTCAGAATCCAAACCAGCCCGAATCTGAGCGATTTTGTCCGTCAGATGATGGCTAAACTCCTCGGCCTGCCCCTGCAAGGGGTCCTCCCTCACCTCCTGATTAAGGAGGGAGCGAGTCACCCTAAACAGGGCAGCCAGGCAATTATCTGCGGACGCGATGAGGGCAGCGAAGTAGTTAGACTTCGCCGTCATCATCGCCGCGAGATAAGACCTCGTAGAGGTTCTTAACCGCAATCGGTCAGATTCAGACCGGCTGGATCTCCAACAGCTCTCTAGACCCCGTCTCCTATGCTTCATCTCCCGGAGCTCCACGGAAAACCATGGAGCCCACCGGGATCTGCGCCGGGTCAGGGGTCGCAAGGGTACAACACAGTCGAGCCCCTCGGTGGCAGCCCATTCTCAGGCATCCACCAAGGCGTCGGCCAAGCTGTGAGTGAGGGAGATAGGTATAGACCCAAGCGCTGTCTGGAACCATTCCGGATCCATTAGGCGCCTGGGGCGGAACCACCTGGTCGGTTCCACAGCCCAGCGGCAAGGGGTGGCATAGCGGAAGACCAACCGCAGGAGATAATGATCGGACCATGACAGGGGCACAATAGTTGGTGAGCCCCCTCCCAGATCATCGAACCACTGTCCAGATAAAAAAACTAGGTCGAGAGTGTGACCCCCTCCATGAGTCAGACCCTGAATTACTTGGGTCAGGTCCATGGCTGTCATGGAGGCCATGAACTCCCGAGCTAATTCTGACGACCCTCCCAGGGAAGGCAGGTTAAAGTCGCCCAGAACTATAAGTCTGGGAAACTAAACTGCCAACCCTGAGAGGGCGTCGAGAAGCTCAGGCAGGGCCGTTGCCACACAGCTGGGCGCCAGGTATGTTAGCAACAAGCCCAACTGAACCCCAGGGCCACACCTCAGAAGAAGTGACTCACTCCCGACTATCTGTACGACAGTGGCCTCCCGCAGACATAAGGTCTCCCATATAACCACCACCACCCCACCGCCCCTGCCCTGAGCCCGTGGCTGGTGAAGCACACGGAAACCTGGAGGGCAAAGCTCAGTCAGAGGGACACCTCCCTCTGAGCCCAACCAGGTTTCCGTAATGCATGCCAGGTCCGCGCGTTCCTCCTCGATCAGATCGCGGATGAGGGGAGCCTTGTTCACAACGGGTCTGGCATTAAAGTACACCAGCCTGAGCTCAGGGGCCTGATCCCCCTCAACCCCGGATAAACGGGTACTAGACGGAGGGTCGGAGCACGCCACCGCTTGAAGACAGCGGGGGCGTGATCCCAGGTGTTGATGTGGCCCTCCGTGTAACCGCCTGCTGCCATTCCCAATCATCTTGGGGATTTGAGACCCCACCCCACTGCTGGGAAAACCAGGGGCCCCCAACCCCATCTCGCCGGGAACTGTCTCAGGCCCAGACTTACAACCGGTTGGTGGGGCACCCCCCAATTCCCACCCAACCCTACCATTCCCCTCCTTCCTTAACCCCTTAAAACAACCGGCTAAAATACATACCAGGGGCCTCTTAATATATTTCCACCAGAGGCCCCTATCTATGCCCAACCACCTCTCGGGGTCCCAGCAATTGGGCCTGTCCTTAAGGGAGATGATGGAAAGGGCGGCAGGTCGCACACAGCAGGGGGGGGTCCTCCTGAGGGTGTACAGGTCCGCACTGGAGTAGCGCAAACGAGCCATATAATAATGTCCACGTAGGATGCTGAAAAAGCCTTTGATCAATTGGATTGGCAATTCTTGATGAAAGTATTAGATAAAATGAATTTTGGGGATAAATTTTTACATCCAATTAGGGCATTATATCAAAAGCAAACAGCCCGTATAATAGTAAATAATAGTTTGACCGAAGTACGGTATGTAATATTGAAAAGGGCACAAGGCAGGGGTGTCCTTTATCACCTTTATTATTTGTTTTAACATTGGAGATATTATTGCTTAAAATACGGAATTTGGAAAAGATCAAGGGAATTCAAATAAGAGATCAGGATTATAGATTGAGGGCGTTTGCAGACGATCTGGTTGTTACGGTGACCCAGCCAGAAAATTCTGTTGCAGAATTGATAGAGATAATAATGCAATATGGGAAAGTTTCTGGATTTAAGGTTAATATAAAAAAAACTAAAATGCTGTCTAAAAATATGACAGTACCACAAAAGGCTGTTTTAGAAGGGTTAATTGGATTTGAGATTGTTAAAAGGGTTAAATACTTGGGGGTATATTTGTCACCCTCAAATGCAAAGTTATATAAAAATAACTATGAAAAGCTGTGGGGAAAAGTTCAAAAAGAATTGGATAGCTGGAAAAAAATACAATTGTCTTTATTGGGAAGAATTGCAGCAGTGAAAATGAATGTCTTGCCGAAATTTCTATTTTTATTTCAAATGATACCTATTCTTAAAAAGGATTCAAACTTGGAGGAATGGCAAAAGGGTATTAATAAATTTGTTTGGGCAGGGAAAAGGCCACGAGTCAAATTTAAGATTATGCAGGATACGCGTGAAAGAGGTGGTCTCAAAATGCCCAACCTTAAATTATATTATGAAGCTGCTGCTTTGTCAGCGATAAGTGATTGGATTAATTTAACACAAGGAAGATTATTAAATCTTGAGGGTCATGATTTGTTATTTGGTTGGCATGCTTATTTATTGTATGATAAGAAGGTAGATAATGTGTTTAAGGTGCATATTATAAGACAGGCTTTGTTGCGAGTTTCGAAAAAGTATAGATATAAGTTAAACTATAAGACACCTTTATGGGCAATACCGAAACACGCAATAGAAAATATAAATGTTGGGTTTAAACATGATGTGACTACATATAAGGAAATTTTAAGTTTGGAGAGGAATGTATGGCGTTTGAAGCCGTATAACTTTTTACGAGGAGAAAAGATTGTTCAAACCTGGTTTCAATATGGGCAATTACAGGCCAGGTGGAAAGAAGATCAGAAAATTGGTTTTTCAATGACTGATGAAAATTTGGTAAAGCAAATTAGAAATCAGGGTCAAGCACATATTAAACGGATATATCTTGCATTGATAGAAATTGACTCAGAAACAGAGCTTGTTAAAGATTGCATGATAAAGTGGGCTCAGAATATTCAAGAAGTTATTACAATGGACACTTGGGAAAAGATCTGGGTGAGAAATGTAAAATTTACGCAAGCCCAAAATTTAAGAGAGAATTTTTATAAAATGTTTTATAGGTGGCATTTAGATCCCAAAAAGTTAGCAAGTATGTATCCGAACTACCAGCCTAAATGTTGGAGGTGTGGTGGTGAAGATGCAACGTATTTTCATATATGGTGGACCTGTAAAAAGGTTAAAGTATTTTGGATTAAAATCTGGTGGAATATGCAGAAGATATTTAAGGAAAGGATAAAGTTTTGTCCGCAATTGTTTTTACTGGGCATTATTACTGATACTACTGTTGTGGACACTACGTTGATGTTGAACTTAATTACGGCAGCAAGACTTTTAGTAGGGCAATACTGGAAGAAGGAAGAACTGCCGACTATAGAAGAATGGACTTTAAAAGTTTCTAACCTGGCGGAAATGGGAAAGATCTCGGCGTATTTGAAAGACCATTCGCAACAACGATATATTGTGGAGTGGAAAAAATGGATTGATTGCATTCAGAATAAATATGGGACTAAAAAGTTTCATTTAGCATTTGAATAAGTATTCAGGTGATATTTATATTGCTTGTAGTCATTTTATAAGAGCTAAAGTGCGATAGACCTAATAGTTCATTGTTGTTAGCATATGGTAGTTTATGATTGTTTTATACTTTTATACCTTGTATTTAGCTCTGGGAAGTCGGGGAGGGTGGAAGGGGAGGGGGGAGGGCTGGGTTGGGTTGGGAAGGGGGGGTGGGGGTGGGGAGGGGTTGTTTTGTTAAAGATAAAATGTATTGAAAAACTTTTCAATAAAAAAATAATAATGTCCACGTAGGGCAGCTGTGGGCAGATAGATGGTCAAGATGGTATTAAAAGATGATATTAAGATGATGTTAAGTCCGGGAAATGTCTCAAGTCCACCAATCCGGCTCAGCTCTCACCCGAGCCGGTAACCAGGCGAAAAAACCACAACAGCCCTCTCACTACAGCTGAGGCATCCAACCTGGGGTAGACAGAGTATGAACCACTGGGATAAACCTATCCCAACTGATCTCTCACATCAGTGGGGTGGTTGATGGCCAATCCAAAAACTGCCCTCTCACCACGGTCACTTCCCGGGTTCTTCCGGACTATTAATGGGTTAGTCACAGGAGCAGGGGCATATGACCATGCCCAAATAACCAGCCAAGCTGACCCAGGTGGGTCGCAAGATGGTATCGTTGGCGCAGATGTTCCAGGGGCATGTAAGATAAGCATCGGTTGGCAGCCAGCGGGTCCGCCCACCGCCACAGTCCAAGCTGCAAGCCTCCAGGCCATCCCAAGTTCGAGCTCCCTAAGGCCACAGCAGCGGTCGGCCATCGTCCACACTGCCCAGGCCGTGACACCAGCGCGCCGCAAACAAACAGCTCCAGAACCGTGGCTACGGCCGTTCTACAGGTCGCTATCATCCAGGATTGCCATCCCAAAGGGGGGGTCTCCGTGTCATAGAAGCGGCACCCACCGTCATGCGGCTGATCACCAAGCCGCCATAATCTCCCAGATGCTCCTGCTGTTGCGAGGGGGGGCAAAGCCACCCAAAGCCCCGGATCCAAGGTGCCACAGCTGCAGTTCCAAGGCCACTGCGTCCACGGCCGATCTCAAGGCCGCCATTGTCTCCTCGCTGCTTCTGCTGTTTGGGGGGGCCACCGTACTAAAAAGCGATGCCCACCAGCTGCTCCCTGCTCCAACCTCCAACCAAGGCGCTAAAATCGCGGCCGTGGCTGATCTTCAGGCCGCCATGGTCTCCCGGCCGCTACTGCTATTCTGGAGGGGGGGCCTCCGTGCCGCAAAAAGCGGCGCCCACCAGCTGTTCCAAGGCCACTGCGTCCGCGCCCGATCTCAAGGCCGCCATTGTCTCCTCGCTGCTTCTGCCGTTCAGGGGGGCCACCGTGCTAAAAGGCGGTGCCCACCAGCTGCTCCCTGCTCCAACCGAGGCGCTAAGGTCGTGGCCGCGGCCGATCTTCGGGCCGCCATGGTCTCCCGGCCGCTACCGCCATTCTCGAGGGGAGGGGGGCCTCCGCGCCACAAAAAGCGGCGCCCGCCAGCTGTTCCCTGCTCCAACTCTCCGTTAGGCTTCACGAGCCTCCGTTGGGCTTCCCGAACTGCCCAACTTGCTAAAGCCCATTGCGGAGCTCACAGAGCTCAGCCGAAGACCGCCGCCATCTTGGGCTAAAAAAAAAGACCACCTACCCATTTTTTATTTTTATTTTATTTTTTTTATTTTAATCCCATTTATATTCCGCCCTTCTCCGAAGACTCAGGGCGGCTTACAATCTAAGCACAAATCAAATGTGCTTAGCAATAGCCTTCATTCTATGTATATGCCTGCTTATTAGGGCTTTCGGGGGGGCCCCAAGCGGCATTATTACAAAGTCAGCTTATTGCCCCCAACAATCTGGGTCCTCATTTTACCTACCTCGGAAGGATGGAAGGCTGAGTCAACCTTGAGCCTGGTGGGATGCAAACCTGCAATAATTGCAGGCAGCTGGTGTTACTTAAGGAGGCATTAGCCCACTGCTCCACCAAGGCTCTTACCCATCCTGATTTGTTGCTGGAATCCCTATGGAATACCCTGATGAAAGTAATGACTTCTCCTCAACTGGAAGATCCTCTATTGGCCCAAGAGGATTCAGACTTCTATTTTTATATGGCCATTTTCAGGCAATCTGTTATTCGCTGAGGGGAAAGTGAACAGCTCAATGTTTCTCCCAGGCACCGTTTCCCCCAGGCTCAGTGAGAATGCTGCCGAAGGAATGCCTGCACCCTACACGCGTTCCTCTCTTGAACCCATTGTATTTTTGGTGGTTGGGCTTACATATTCCTTCAAATTGTAGTCACTCTGTCATGCCTCCGTCGGAGCCTGAATCTCTGGAGGAAAATGAGCTGGAACGGAACCCTATGGAGGGCAAGGGAGAGGTGTCTGTGGCTTCAGAGGAATGTGGGGAAGAGCAGGCCAAGGCAAGCCAGGGCCTTTCAGGATTGGGACAGGATGAACAGGAGAGAGAGAGTTCAGGCGATGAGCAAGGGCCACCAACTCCTGATCCTAGAGCACGGAGAGTGGAGAGAAGGAGGGAACAACGCAGGCAGGCTCAACTACTCAGGAGCACCTTGCCCCTCTGCACAAGGCACACCTGGAGACAGAGACTTGAGACGCTGTGGGGAGAGGCATTTGTCGGGAACAAACACTGATTCCTTGGAGTTTTGTGTGTTGTTGCTGATCTCTTATTCTGTGACTTCTGGTTGGAAACCTAGAAACTGACCATTGGTCTGACTGACAATGGTGCTTGGATGTTCAAAGACCTCGGACTGTATTTTGGCTTCTCTTCTGAAACTGCTCTGGCAAGTTTGTATTCACACAGACTCATTAGGTTTACAATGTATGTGTCATTCCTTGTTATCTCCGTGGCCTTCAGTAAATTCCTCTTCTAATCAGACTGTATGTTAAACTACTTGCAGCCAGAGGCGGCTGAAAGTGTGTGTGTGTGTGTGTCTTCCTTTGTTTGGAGGCTTTCCAGAAACGTGGGAGCATTTGGGAAAAATTTGGCGCAATTAAAGGGCAGTTTGAATTGCCAGCTGACTGCATTGCCTCTGTGCTGTGCCCTGGGTCATCACACACTCCTGGAAGTCAATGAGCTGCATTCTTTTTTTTTTAATCCCATTTATATCCCGCCCTTCTTCGAAGACTCAGGGCGGCTTACAATTTAAGCACAAACCAATGTGCTTAGCAATAGCCTTCATTCTATGTATATGCCTGCTTATTAGGGCTTTCAGCCCCCCCCCAGCGGCATTATTACAAAGTCAGCTTATTGCCCCCAACAATCTGGGTCCTCATTTTACCTACCTCAGAAGGATGGAAGGCTGAGTCAACCTTGAGCCTGGTGGGACTCGAACCTGCACTAATTGCAGGCAGCTGGTGTTACTTAAGGAGGCATTAGCCCACTGCTCCACCAAGGCATTCAACCTCGGCCTTCCACCTTCCTGGCTTTTGGAGTTCTGGCCATGTGGAGGAGGGGACGGGGGTCTTGAAGAGAAGCCGAGGGGTGCAGGGAAAGCACAAAGCAAAGTTTTCTCGAGCGCCCTGGTTTCCCACGGAATTTCTCCATGGTAGCCTCTCTATGTTCTGACTTTTCTTATTATTTTTGGGCTTTGTTTCAGCTCCCCAGGAGCAGGTACCTGGGTTGGTTACTTGTAATGGTGACTGGCTATCGTTTTGCTCTTCCCCAAGAAATGAGGAAAGGTCTAATAGTTGTTTTGCCAGCTCTGTTTGGAGGTCCCATTCTAGTGCTTCAAACTTGTTTGGGGGTGGGGGGGAATTTGTTTTACTTATAGTTCTGTTTCATGTGAAGTGCTTCTCAATTCTGGGCTGTTTTGCAGACTTCAAAGGAGGGAGATGTCCTGGGCTAACACCATGGTGTTTCTTTCTTTTCCCCATAACTATCAATTCCAGGCAAAATCTGTTATCTGTGTATTTGTCTTCACTATCGTCTCATCCAAACAAAGTTAATTAAATAAAAATAAGTCCAGTAAAAGTACTAAAAAACTAATTATGTAATAAAACTGAGCAGAGCTGTGTGAATGTGTGTTTCTGGGCTGACAGCTCAGGCTCCTCCCCTACCAGCTTTCAGAAGGCCATGAGAGTGGAAGCCATCCTTACCTCAGGGGATAGGTTGTTGCCCAGAAACAGCATAACCCCAAAGCCCATATGGTCCCACCTTGCGGGGCTTCCACAAAGACCTGGAGCAGGGTAGAGTGATCTGCTCTCTAATGGTAGTAGGTGTGGAATATATTTGGGTCAGCTATCCTCCCTAGTGCATATCATGTATTCTTCTACCGATTGTCCCAAAGGTGGTTTTCAAAACGCAACTGGACTTTCTTAGTTTTTTCTTGAAAACATTTCACTTCTCATCCAAGATGCTTCTTCAGTACTGAATGAATGGTGGGGAATGAAAGGATTTATATTCCTTGCAGTCATCTGGTTGTTAGCACTCTGAAGGCCGGTCATTAGCTGTCTAAGAGTTGTTAAGGCAATACGTTGTCTACAACACAGTTATTTCAGCAGTCCCAAAAAGGTTCCACACCCATTTGCACTCTGATTCAGGTGACCCTGAGGATACAGATAAACCCACAAGTGGCCTCAACAACTCTCAGAGACCTAACAACTGACCTTCAGAATGCTAACAAATTCAGTCAAGAAATTCCAGCTGGCAGGGTCTAGGAGAAGAGCCTTCTCTGCTATGTCCCTGGCCATTTGGAACATTTTGGCTCCTGAGGTGAGATTGGCCCCCACCCTCCTGACTTTCTGCAACAGTCTGAAGGCCTGGCTCTGCCAGTTGGCTTGGGGACCCAATGGGGGAGTATCATGCTGGAGGTGGTTGATGGACCACTAACAGCTCCCACCTCCCCCCCGTACATTCTGCTCCCTCCCCATCTTTTAGTTATCCTGTAATTTTATTGTGATTTTATACATAGATATATACATACAGTACACACATATATGGTTTTATTGTGATGTTGTAAATCTTCCCAGAGTCACCTTGCAGCAAGATGGGTGGCAAACAAGTTTAATAAACAAAATAAATAGTGATATGTACATTGTCAAAGAGAAGGGGGAAAACTTCTAATAAGTGCTCTAACAAAAAAGTGAGAGAAACACAACAAAAAATGCAGGTAGAGACTTCACAATATTTTGATTTGAATTCAGAAGTATTAAGCACCTGAATTTTTGAATAAGAAGTATGTAAAGCATATACAGTATTTGAAATACAATTATTGCTTATGCATCATACAAAAAGAAAATTAAAAATAAAAGGGAAAATAATTTGAAAGATGAATGGAAACATTTATGGGCACAGAAGGCTAGATGCTACAGTTTTGTACAGAGAAATACAGAAAAAGAACTATGAATTAACTACTATAATATCACAGTAGACAGAATTAGTTTTCTTTGCTGACAACATTCTTTTGTTTGCAAACCTCATACTACTATCGCAGGGTTGATGCAAAAGAAAATAGCAGAATGCTCTACAGGTGAAACTCAAAAAATTAGAATATCATGCAAAAGTTCATTTATTTCAGTAATGCAACTTAAAAGGGGAAACTAAATTACATGCAAAGCAAGATAGTTCAAGCCGTGATTTGTCATAATTGTGATGATTATGGCATACAGCTCGTGAAAACCCCAAATCCACAATCTCAGAAAATTAGAATATTGTGAAAAGGTGCAATATTCTAGGCTCAAAGTGTCCCACTCTAATCAGCTAATTAAGCCATAACACCTGCAAAGGGTTCCTGAGCCTTTAAATCAGACATGTCAAACACAAGGCCCGGGGGCCGGATGCGGCCCGCGAAGTGGTTTCATGTGGCCCGCGAAGCCATCCTGGAAAGAGTGAGGGAACGGCCCCCACTGCCTTGGCCCTGGCCCAGAGACCCTCCTTTTGCCAGAGACCCTCAGATCTGTCCCACGCCTTCCCGGGCCCCCATAGGCACCCTTGATGCGAATGATGTAGAGCTAGCCACGCCCACCCTGGCCATACCCACCTGGCCCCCTGAGGGCAACCGCAATGCTGATGTGGCCCTCAATGAAATTGAGTTTGACACCCCTGCTTTAAATGGTCTCTCAGTCTGGTTCAGTAGGAATCACAATCATGGGGAAGACTGCTGACCTGACAGTTGTGCAGAAAACCATCATTGACACCCTCCATAAGGAGGGAAGGCCTCAAAAGGTAATTGCAAAAGAAGTTGGATGTTCCCAAAGTGCTGTATCAAAGCACATTAATAGAAAGTTATGTGGAAGGGAAAAGTGTGGAAGAAAAAGGTGCACAAGCAGCAGGGATGACCGCAGCCTGGAGAGGATTGTCAGGAAAAGGCCATTCAAAAGTGTCGGGGACTTTCACAAGGAGTGGACTGAGGCTGGAGTCAGTGCATCAAGAGCCACCACACACAGACGGATCCTGGACATGGGCTTCAAATGTCGTATTCCTCTTGTCAAGCCACTCTTTTTTTTATTGAAAAGTTTTACAGTACATTTTTTAAAAAACAAAACCCCTCCCAACCCCCTCCCCTCTCCCCAAACCTCCCCAACTCTTCCCTCCCCTCCCCCTCCCCCCTCCCCGACTTCCCAGAGCTAAATACAGGGTATAAAAATACAAACAATCATAAACTACCATATGGAAACAACAGTAAAATATTAAATGCTATCGTACTTTAACTCTTATTAAAATAACTACAAGTAATTTTTATATCACATAAATCCAATACTTATTCAAATGCTAGGTGAAACTTTTTAGTCCCATATTTATTCTGGATGTAATCAATCCATCTTCTCCACTCCACAATATATTTCTGTTGCGACTGGTCTTTCAAGTACGCTGAAATCTTTGCCATTTCCGCCAAATTGGAAACTTTTACAGTCCATTCTTCTATAGTCGGCAGTTCTTCGTTCTTCCAATATTGCGCTACTAAAAGTCTCGCTGCCATAACTAAATTCAACATCAGCTTAGTGTCCACAACGGTAGTATCTGTGATAATGCCCAATAAAAACAATTGCAGACAAAACTTTATCCTTTTCTTGAATATTTTTTGCATGTTCCACCAAATTTTAATCCAAAATGCTTTAACCCTTTTACAAGTCCACCATATATGAAAATACGTTGCATCCTCACAGCCACACCTCCAACATTTGGGCTGGCAGTTCGGATACATGCTTGCTAGTTTTTTAGGATCTAAATGCCACCTATAAAACATTTTATAAAAGTTCTCTCTTAAATTTTGGGCCTGTGTAAATTTTACATTTCTCAACCAGATCTTTTCCCAAGTATCCATTGTAATAACTTCTTGAAAATTCTGAGCCTACTTTATCATACAATCTTTAACAAGTTCCGTCTCTGAATCAATTTCTATCAATGCAAGATATATCCGTTTGATATGTGCTTGACCTTGATCTCTAATTTGCTTTACCAAATTTTCATCAATCATTGAGAAACCAATTTTCTGGTCTTCCTTCCACCTAGCCTGTAATTGCCCATACTGAAACCAGGTTTGTACAATCTTTTCTTCTTTTAAAATATTATATGGCTTTAATTGCCATACATTCCTCTCAAAGCACAAAATTTCCTTATATGTAATCACGTCATGTTTAAACCCAACATTTATATTTTCTATTGCGTGTTTCGGTATTGCCCAGATAGGTATCTTATAATTTAACTTGTGTCTATACTTTTTCCAAACTCGCAACAGAGCATACCTTAAAATATGTATCTTGAACACATTGTCCACCTTCTTATCATACAATAAATATGCATGCCATCCAAATAACAAATCATGGCCCTCAAGATTTAATAATCTCGCTTGTGTTAAATTAAACCAATCACTTATCGCTGACAAAGCAGCAGCTTCATAATATAATTTAAAATTAGGCATTTTAAGACCACCTCTTTCACGCGTATCTTGCATAATCTTAAATTTGACTCGTGGCTTTTTCCCTGCCCAAACAAATTTATTAATTCCTTTTTGCCATTCCTCCAAATTTAAATCCTTTTTAAGTATAGGTATCATTTGAAATAAAAATAAAAATTTTGGCAAAACGTTCATTTTCACAGCTGCAATTCTTCCCAATAAAGATAATTGTAATTTTTTCCAACTATCTAATTCTTTTTGTACTTTTCCCCATAACTTTTCATAATTATTTTTATATAACTTTACATTTGAGGGTGATAAATATATCCCCAAATATTTAACCCTTTTAACTATTTCAAATCCCGTTAGCTCTTCTAAGACAGCCTTTTGTGATACTGTCATATTCTTAGAAAACATTTTAGTTTTTTGTATATTAACCTTAAATCCAGAAACTTTCCCATATTGCGTTATTATCTCCATCAATTCTACAACTGAATAATCAGGCTGAGTCACTGTAACAACCAGATCGTCTGCAAATGCCCTCAATCTATAATCCTGGTCTCTAATTTGAATTCCCTTAATTTTATCCGAATCCCGTATTTTAATCAATAATATTTCCAATGTTAAAACAAATAATAAGGGTGACAACGGGCACCCCTGCCTTGTACCCTTTTCAATGTTACATACGTCTGTCAAACTATTATTAACTATTATGCGGGCTGTTTGCTTTTGATATATTGCCCTGATTGGTTGTAAAAATTTATCCCCAAATTTCATTTTATCTAATACTTTCAACAAAAATTGCCAATCCAATTGATCAAAGGCTTTTTCAGCATCCAAGAAGATCAACGCTGCAGGGATCTGATTGTTTCTTTCCAAAAATTGCAACAAATCTACTATATGCCTCACATTGTTCTTCATTTGTCTACCACTTATAAACCCAGTTTGATCACCATGAATTACTTGTTGCATTACCCTCATTAATCTGTTAGCTAAGACTTTAGCAAATATCTTGTAGTCCGTGTTCAAAAGTGATATTGGCCTATAATTTTTTGCTTGGGTGACATCCTGGTCTTCCTTCGGGATCAAAGAAATAAAAGCAGTTTTCCAAGACGGAGGTACCCCTCCTCCCATTTGAATTGTCTGAAACAATTCCCTTAAAGGCTTCACCATCTCTAACTGTAAGTTTTTATAATACACAGCAGTCAGTACAACTTAGAATAAAAATCAACAAAGGTCTTTTTGATAAGGCTCTGCTGGTACACTACCTTACCCTTGTGTTCTATCTATATTAGAAGCCCTTTGCTTCTTCCTTAACAAATAAGCTAGCCATCTACCTGGTTTATTAGCATTACAAAAAATATTATGTCTAGCATACCGTAAGTTAGTTGCCACTTGGTCAGCCATCAACTTATCAAACTGGCCCCTTAGTAAATTAATTACCTCTTTAATCTTCCCATCCGATGGATTCAAAATTAAAGCCTTTTCTTTTTCCTTAATTTCATTCTCTAATTCTTTCCTCCTAAATTCCAAGTTACGTCTATATTTATTGTTCAAATATATTAATACACCTCTCTTCTTGTCAAGCCACTCTTAAACAACAATGTCAGAAGCGTCTTACCTGGGCTAAAGAAAAACAGACCTGGTCTGTTGCTCAGTGGTCCAAAGTCCTCTTTTCTGATGAGAGCAACTTTTGCATCTCATTTGGAAACCAAGGACCCAGAGTCTGGAGGAAGAATGGAGAGGCACACACTGCAAGATGTTTGAAGTCCAGTGTGAAGTTTCCACAGTCTGTGTTGATTTGGGGAGCCATGTCATCTGCTGGTGTTGGTCCACTGTGCTTCATTAAGTCCAGGGTCAACGCAGCCATGTACCAGGAGATTTTGGAGCACTTCATGCTTCCTTCCGCAGACGAGCTTTATGGGGATGCTGACTTCATTTTCCAGCAGGACTTGGCACCTGCCCACACTGCCAAAAGCACCAAAACCTGGTTCAGTGACTGTGGGATTACTGTGCTTGATTGGCCAGCAAACTCGCCTGACCTGAACCCCATAGAGAATCTATGGGGCATTGCCAAGAGAAAGATGAGAGACATGAGACCGAACAATGCAGAAGAGCTGAAGGCCGCTATTGAAGCATCCTGGTCTTCCATAACACCTCAGCAGTGCCACAGGCTGATAGCTTCCATGCCACGCCGCATTGAGGCAGTAATTGCTGCAAAAGGGGCCCAAACCAAGTACTGAGTACATATGCATGCTTATACGTTTCAGAGGTCTGTTTTATTGATTGCATGTAATATTCTAATTTTCTGAGATTGTGGATTTGGGGTTTTCATGAGCTGTACACCATAATCATCACCATTATGACAAATCACGGCTTGAACTATCTTGCTTTGCATGTAATGAGTCTATCTCATATATTAGTTTCCCCTTTTAAGTTGCATTACTGAAATAAATGAACTTTTGCACAATATTCTAATTTTTCGAGTTTCACCTGTATTAACTGATCCAAATCAGAATTGATGGCAATAGGTGAAAATTGGGTTAGCCATCCATTTAAGGAACATCAATTCCATATTTGTATTTGTACCAACTCCATTAAATATTTAGGTATTAAGGATATAATTCAGTTACTAATATGTAATATAAATTAAGCATATACAGAAGTTTCTTCAGATATTGATAGATGGGAGTAATTAAACCTTAACCTTTGGGGAAATGTGAAAGCTCATAAAATGAACATTATTCCCAGATTAGTTTGTATTTTGAGAGGGTTATATATCTGGAAAATATTTTCAGAAAATAAATTAGTTTAGAAATTTTCTAGTTCTTTGATCTTGAGATCATCTTTACAGAAAATGCAATTACCTTAATGATGGAGGACTTGGTTTTATGAATCTGGAGCTATAGCATCATGCTTACCTATTGTCAAGTATTAAATACTGGAAGACAACAATTGGTGTTAATTTTCTGATTTGGGCATAGGACCTTTGGTTGGAGGGACAGGATTAGGATCTAAGTATGCTAAAACTCTATTATCTCTGGAAACAATTAGTTAGAAAGTTATGGAATGGAATGTCTAATAAAAAGATATTTGACCCTTTTTCCCATGCCAAACTAGAGGCAGTTACAGTGGAATATTTTTGACATTTGGACAGCCTGTAGTCCCCACCATGCTCTTTAAAATGAAACCTTTTTTGAGCACTTTTTCAATCTTTCCAAGCTGTGTTTTTTACTCTGAGGAAGTCAGTCCACTTCTAACTCAGTGCAGCTATGAGGGTACTGGTACACATAAAAGTAAAACTACTCAGACAACCTCAAGGATGCTGTATCAGACTTACAATTCTGCCCTGTAGTGACGCGGCCGAGGGACCATGGGGCTCCTTACCCCACGGCTGATTTCGCCCTGCTAGGGGACCCTAAATGGGTCAAAAGTCACCCTGGAGAGGCGACGAAGAAGGAGGGGCACCCCGATGATCGCCGAACGACAGCGGTTGATCCGCTCGATCTGGGGGAAGCCTCTGAGCTGTGATCTTTAAGGTTAAGAACTGTCTGTAGAAAAAGAAAAACTTTAACTATTGGCTAATCTTCTGGCGGGGGAATTTTACTGGATAGTCAAAACATTTTGGACTGCAACCTTGGCTGGAAGATATATTGTAAGACCCCTGAACAGAAGAAATGTTATAAAATACTGCCTTCAGTGGTGCTTTGATAATTGGAAACACATTGGATTATAGAAAACCATATATAAAAAAATATGTACTATATAAAATTTGGTTGTTTGGATTTAAGATTGGCTGGTTTAAAAGGCGAAACACAGAGACTATGGTACTGGTGAAAGAACATCTGGAAGGGGGAGATAAAATGGATGCTGCCCACCTATTAAAAAGTGGCAGGAAACTACATCTAATATCCTCTTTTGAAGGCCCCAGCCTGGAACATCAGAGATCTGCAGGAGCAATAATTCAAGACAAGGCAAATACTTTCCAGGAGGGAATGTATGCAATGCTGTGACAGATTCAAATGACAATAATTTCAAATCATGATGAGATTAAAAGCAACTTTGATGGCATAAACGAGCACATTTCCAGCTTAAACATACAAGTAAAAAATTCTCAGAAAATGATGAAAAAGAATGAACAAACAGACCAGATAACAGGATATCAATCAGAGGTCAGCGATTCAAAAAGGGAAACTATAGATCAAGAGAACTACAAATTAATACAAACAAAAGAAAACTTGCAAGGTTTTACCACAACAATGGAAATGGAAAAGATATTCTATATTTCAGGACCTCAAAATCAACTTGAAGATTGGAAAGAAAATCTAACAAAATGGACTACAGAGCAACTAGGACAATCATTAAAAGTTTGGGAGACAAAAAATACATGTCTTACCTAACTTGTTTTTTCTATTCCCAACAGCATTCACAAAAATACAGGAAAAACTCCTGGGCAAGTTGAATACACTAATTTGGAAAACTGCTTGGCAGAAGAAGAAGGCTAGAATCAGATTTGAGAGATTTGATGTGATCTACCTGAGGGAGTACTATATGATTAAACACTTGTTTGAATATGGTTAAAAGAATAGATAAATTGTGGATATAAAGGGATCTCATAGTAAGAGAGATAAGACATACAAGTAGTATAGTAATTTTTATAATATATGAAATGTGAAAATATTGGGATGGTGTATATGAATGAAAAGGTTGGATATTTAAAGGTTACTAACAGAAAACTATGACTGATAAGAATGGTTTGAATACAGTGGGGAAATTAAGTTTAAATAAGAATTTTGAAAACAGGACATACAGGTGAAACTCAAAAAATTAGAATATCATGCAAAAGTTCATTTATTTCAGTAATGCAACTTAAAAGGGGAAACTAATATATGAGATAGACTCATTACATGCAAAGCAAGATAGTTCAAGCCGTGATTTGTCATAATGGTGATGATTATGGCTTACAGCTCATGAAAACCCCAAATCCACAATCTCAGAAAATTAGAATATTGTGAAAAGGTGCAATATTCTAGGCTCAAAGTGTCCCACTCTAATCAGCTAATTAAGCCATAACACCTGCAAAGGGTTCCTGAGCCTTTAAATGGTCTCAAGTCTGGTTCAGTAGGAATCACAATCATGGGGAAGACTGCTGACCTGACAGTTGTGCAGAAAACCATCATTGACACCCTTCATAAGGAGGGAAAGCCTCAAAAGGTAATTGCAAAAGAAGTTGGATGTTCCCAAAGTGCTGTATCAAAGCACATTAATAGAAAGTTATGTGGAAGGGAAAAGTGTGGAAGAAAAAGGTGCACAAGCAGCAGGGATGACCGCAGCCTGGAGAGGATTGTCAGGAAAAGGCCATTCAAAAGAGTTGGGGACTTTCACAAGGAGTGGACTGAGGCTGGAGTCAGTGCATCAAGAGCCACCACACACAGACGGATCCTGGACATGGGCTTCAAATGTCGTATTCCTCTTGTCAAGCTGCTCCTGAACAACAAACAACGTCAGAAGCGTCTTACCCGGGCTAATGAAAAACAGACCTGGTCTGTTGCTCAGTGGTCCAAAGTCCTCTTTTCTGATGAGAGCAACTTTTGCATCTCATTTGGAAACCAAGGACCCAGAGTCTGGAGGAAGAATGGAGAGGCACACACTGCAAGATGCTTGAAGTCCAGTGTGAAGTTTCCACAGTCTGTGTTGATTTGGGGAGCCATGTCATCTGCTGGTGTTGGTCCACTGTGCTTCATTAAGTCCAGGGTCAACGCAGCCATGTACCAGGAGATTTTGGAGCACTTCATGCGTCCTTCCGCAGACGAGCTTTATGGGGATGCTGACTTCATTTTCCAGCAGGACTTGGCACCTGCCCACACTGCCAAAAGCACTAAAACCTGGTTCAGTGACCGTGGGATTACTGTGCTTGATTGGCCAGCAAACTCGCCTGACCTGAACCCCATAGAGAATCTATGGGGCATTGCCAAGAGAAAGATGAGAGACATGAGACCGAACAATGCAGAAGAGCTGAAGGCCGCTATTGAAGCATCGTGGTCTTCCATAACACCTCAGCAGTGCCACAGGCTGATAGCCTCCATGCCACGCCGCATTGAGGCAGTAATTGCTGCAAAAGGGGCCCAAACCAAGTACTGAGTACATATGCATGCTTATATTTTTCAGAGGTCTGATATTGTTCTATTTACACTCCTTGTTTTATTGATTGCATGTAATATTCTAATTTTCTGAGATTGTGGATTTGGGGTTTTCATGAGCTGTACACCATAATCATCACCATTATGACAAATCGAGGCTTGAACTATCTTGCTTTGCATGTAATGAGTCTATCTCATATATTAGTTTCCCCTTTTAAGTTGCATTACTGAAATAAATGAACTTTTGCACGATATTCTAATTTTTCGAGTTTCACCTGTATAGTGATTTAATAAGATGATTACTATAAATACAACTGAAATATAAAATGATAAAAAGATGCTATGTGCTGATGTTACTATTATTTGTATAAATACAAGAAGGTTTATATTTATTTAGTTAGTTAAATTTCTATACCGCCCTATTCCCGAAGGAATATTTAACTTTATATGTATTGATATTTGCTAAGTGTTGATAAAAGAATACCATTGGATGAAGAGAAGGTCAAAGAAATATATTACTAATTAACATATTGATTGTGGAATTATAGAAATTAATTATTATTGATTGTTTTTTAAACATATGAACCCAGAGCAAACCGTCCCAACTTGGTCACTTTTGGCCAGGCACCAGATTCCAGCTGGGTTCCCTAGCTTCCAGCCTGAAACTCCGGGGCTTTGGCTCCTGCCTTTGCTCCCAGGTTCTTCTTCTCTTTGTCCTTCTCCAGAGCTTTGCCTGGGGGAGACATCTCTTCTCAGTTTCCACAGTGGTTGCTGTCTCAGGTAGACTGCTAGGACAGAGTCGGCTTAATGTCAGCCATCCCAACTTGGTCAATAGGAAAGAAAGACTCCCACAGCCATAGCAAGTATTACTTTATTAAGGCCAAGTTGTTACAGAGTAGCAAAGGCAAATTGAATGTTTCACACCCAAACAAAGCAATTATCTTTTCCCTTGGGATCCATCCCCCTCCCCTTTATCAGTGAATGTCCAATCACTTTGAAATAAATTGTTTTGGTAACAGTCCCCAGCTGCATGGGCTTGAAGCTCTTGCATTCCATTGGGTGACCTTGGAACAGGCTGCAGCTTCCACAGTATGGTACGGAAGCTTTCACTTTCCTTTCCTTGTCTACTTCCCCCCTTCACCCAACCGGCGCTTGTTGTGGAGAAAAGGTCAGTCACCACCCAGATCACTGTATTGCTGGGGCTTTGGGGCAATTCTACAATGAAGTCCATGGATATTTCCCTCCATGGGGCTGAGGGGGTCGGTGACAGGTTGCAATAGGCCAGGGGTCTTTCCAGGTTATGGCACATATCAGACAGTTTGTTATGTAATAATAGAATAGAATTAGAAATTAGAAATTAATTAGAAATAGAACAGAACCTTGTAGGTATTCTAGTCTAGCCTCCTGCTGAAGCAGGAGAACCTATGCCATCTCAGAGAAGTGACTGTCCAGTCTCTTCTTAAAAACCTCCAGTGATGGAGCGCCCACAATTTCTGAAGGCAAGCTGTTCCACTGGTTAATTGTCCTCACTGTTAGGAGGTTTTCTCCTTGATTCCAGGTTCCTTCTCTCCTTGATTAGTTTCCAACCATTGTTTCTTGTCTTGCCTTCTGGTGCTTTGAAAAATAAGTTGACTCCCTCTCCTTTGTGGCAGCCCCTCAAATACTGGAATACTGCTATCATGTCACCCCTAGTCCTTCTTTTCTCTAGACTAGCCATACCCAGTTCCTGCAACCCCGCTTTATATGTTTTAGTCTCCAGGCCTTTAATTATCCTAGTTGGTCTTCGCACTTTTACCAAAGTCTCAACACCTTTTTTGTAATTTGGTGACCAAAACTGGATGCAATATTCCAGGTGTGGTCTTACTAAGGTTTTATAAAGCGGTACTAATACTTCATATGATTTTGATTCTATGCCTCTGTTTATACAACCAAGGATTGTATTAGCTTTTTTGGCTGCAACCACACACTGCTGGCTCATATTTAAGTGATAATCCACTAGGACTTCAAGGTCCCTCTCACAGTTACTGTTTTTGGGCCAGGTTTTGCCTAATCTGTACAGGTAACCCCCGAGTTACGAGCAATCACTTAATGCTCATTCGAAGCTACGCAATAATCTTTCGCTTTCTTGGCTGCCCCAGGCCTTTGGTGCATTCACAGAGAATGTAGACCTAAAGTAAGAGAAGAACATGCAAGATCAGTGGGGCGAGATCTCACGCTACTGATCTTGCATGATCTAATGGTACTTTAGGCCTCTGTTCTCTACAACACAGAATGGAACCGAAGCTGGGGGACGCTTCCGTGGCCCTCCAGGGGCCCGATCCAGGCGCTGGAGGCCTTTTCTAGGCCACTGCCGCTTAGATCTGAGGCTGGGGGACGCTTCTGCGGCCCTCCAGCTGCCTGATCCTGGCACCAGATGCCTTTTCCAGGCCGCTGCCACCCAGATCTGAGGCCAGGGGACGCTTCCGTGGCCCTCTTGTAGCCTGATCTGGGCACCGGACACCTTCTCCAGGCCACTGCTGCCTGGAAACGGGCTGCCGGAGGGCCGCAGAAGCGTCCTGCAGCCTCAGATCTGGACAGCAGCAGGAACCGAGGCAGAGAGGAGACAGATCTTTTCCAGGTAAGTCCGGCGTGGCAGGAAGGGAGGGGAAAGCATGAGGTATCTTAGTGGGTAGGAAAGACCTTAGGGGCCTGTTCCATCACTAGGCCCTCCATGGCCTTCCCCACCCCGAGATACCTCATGTTTACTTAACGAGCCACATGCGTCTTAATGAGCAAGGGAGTGATCTCGTTCGAGGTACGAGATTCACTCCCAGTTTTCGAGTTACAAGTGGAATGGGCAGGCTCCATTACACTCGTAACTACCTGTACTTGTAGCTTTGGTTTTTTCTGCCTAAATGTAAAACCTTGCTTTTCTCCACATTAAATTTCATTTTGTTGGATAGGGCCCATTGTTCAAGTTTGTCAAAATCTTTTTGGATCCTGTGTTTGTCTTCTGGAGTGTTGGCTATTTCTGCCAGCTTAGTGTTGTCTGCAAATTTGATGAGTTCCCCTTCTATTCCCTCATCTAAGTCATTGATGAAGATATTGAAGAATACTGGGCCTAAGACGGAACCTTGTGGTACCCCACTGCTTACTTTGCTCCATGTGGATATAGTACCATTAAGAACTACACATTGAGTATGATTTGTCAGCCAGTTACAAATCCATCTGGTGGTGATGCTCTTTATCCCACATTTTACTAGCTTACCAAGAAGTAGGATGTGGTCTACTTTGTTGAATGCCTTTCTGAAATCTACGTCCACAGCATTTCTCTGGTCTACTAATTTAGTCACTTTGTCAAAGAATGAAATAAGATTGTTTTGGCATGATCTGTTTTTGACAAACCTGGCTTCTGGTTATAACTTTATTTGTTTCTAGATGTTCGCAGATCGTTTTTTGATTATTTTTCTAGTACCTTCCCAGGTATTGATATTAGGCTGATCCCTAAAAAGCTTGCAAGTATGTATCCGAAATACCAACCTAAATGTTGGAGATGTGGTGGCGAAGATGCAACGTATTTTCATATATGGTGGACCTGTAAAAAGGTTAAAGCTTTTTGGATTAAAATCTGGTGGAATATGCACAAGATATTTAAGCAAAGGATAAAGTTTTGTCCGCAATTGTTCTTATTGGGCATAATTACAGATACTACTGTTGTGGACACCAAGTTGATGCTGAACTTAATTACGGCAGCAAGACTTTTAGTAGGCCAATATTGGAAGAAGGAGGAACTGCCGACTATAGAAGAATGGACTCTAAAAGTTTCTGACCTGGCGAAAATGGCAAAGATTTCGGCTTATTTGAAAGACCATTCTCAACAACGTTATATTATGGAGTGGAAAAAGTGGATTGATTATATCCAGAACAAATATGGGACCAAAAAGTTCCATTTAGCATTTGTATAAGTTTTTTTTATGTGATATTAGTATTGCTTGTAGTCATTTCATATGAGCTAGAGTGCGATAGACTTAATAGTTTATTGTTGTTAACATATGGTTGTTTATGATTGTTTTTTACTTTTATACCTTGTATTTAGCTCTGGGAAGGGGGGGAGGGTTAGGGAGGGTTAGGAAGGGTTGGGTGGAGGGAGGGGGGAGGGATTGTTAAAGATAAAATGTATTGTAAAACTTTTCAATAAAAAAAAGATATTAGGCTGATTGGTCTGTAATTTCCTGGGTCTTTTTTCTTCCTTTTTTGAAGATGGGACCCAACATCAACTCTTTTCCAATCCTCTGGTAGTTCCCCAGTCCTCCAGGATTTTTGAAAGATATGGTAGAATGGTTCTGAGATAACATCTGCCAGCTCCTTCAGAAGTCTGGGATGTAATCCGTCAGGTCCTGGTGATTTGAACTCATCTATACCAGACAGATGTTCTCTTACCATTTTCTTGCTTATTTTAATTTTTATTTCTAGTCTGTCTTGTGTTGGGTTTTTTTGTTTTTTGTGTGTGTGAAGACTGATGCAAAGAATGAGTTAAGCAGCTCTGCTTTTTCTCTACTGCCTATTATTTCCTTGCCATCTTCTCTCTTTAGTGGACTGAATGCTTTTTTTCTTGTTATTTATATGGTGAAAGAAACTTTTTTTAAATTATTTTTGACTTTTGTTGCAAGTCTTTGTTCATTCTGAGCCTTTGCTTTCCTGACTTTATCTTTACAGATTCAGGCTATCTGCTGATATTCTGCCTTAGTTACGTGTCCCTCTTTCCATTTTTTGTACTTGTCCTTTTTGTCTTTCAGGTTGTCAGGGAGATCTTTTTGCAGCCATGCTGGTTTCTTCTTGAATTTCTTGTTTTTCTTTTTCAGTGGTATTGTGCTGGACTGGGCTTTTGTGATCATATTTTTCAGAGTTTCCCATGCTTCTTGAGTTGTTTTCCCCTTTAGGATTTTCATCCATGGAATGTTTCTTAGGCTGTCTCTGAGTTGGAACATATTGGCTGGAATATGTTCTCCTGCTTGTGTTTGCATTATATTGAATTCCAATGTGACATGATCATTCTTGCCCAAAGTTCCAGCAACTTCAACTCCCTCTATCATTTCTTCTCTATTAATAAGAATTAGGTCCAGTATAGCTTTTCCTCTAGTTCCCTCCTCTACCTTTTGGATGACAAAGTTGTCAGCTAAGTTGGTTAGGAATCTGTTTGATCTCTCACTTGCTGCAGAGTTTGTCTTCCACTTCATGTCAGGGTAGTTAAAATCTCCCATTACTACTGTGGTATGTTTCCTACATACATTTGTTAATTGATTAGCAAAGAATCCATCTATTTGTTCTGCTTGGTTGGGTAACCTGTAGTATATGCCTATGGGAATGTCATTCTTTTTTCCTTTTATATTGAGCCACATGGATGCTAGGAGGTTTTCATCCTCGGTTTTGTGCATTTCTGTATATAGTGCAAGTCCACCTCCTCTTTTGTTAGGTCTGTTTCTTTTGAATAGTTTGTATCCTTCCATCAGTACATTCCAGTCATGAGTTTCATCCCACCATGTTTCAGTAATGGAAACTGTATCATATCTGCCTTCATGTACTAATACTTCAAGTTCACTCTATTTGTTCCCTAAACTTTGAGCATTAATGTATAGCCATTTGAGTCCTTTATGGGTCTTGGTTATATTTCTCCTACTTTGTCACTGGGATTTCCATCCTTCCCATCACTGTCTACTTCATTATGTTTTTTTTTAAATTTTTTTCTTTCTCTTTACTCTCTACCTGCTTATATGATTAGTTTCTAGTGGTTTTTGCTTGGAATTAGGTTCTAAAGGTCATGAAGATTGGCCTCCCTCCCACCTTAATTTTAGTTTAAAGCCCTTTTGATAAGATGAGCCAGTTGTTTTCTGAATATATTCTTTCCAGTTCTTTGAGGTGCAGTCCATCCCTTGCCAGCAGCACGATCATGTAGTTAATGCAGACCATGGTCTACAAAGCCGAAGTTCTGTTAACAACACCAGTTTTTAAGCCAGTGGTTCATTTCTATATCAACTATATCATATCTGCCTTCATGTTCTAGCACTTCAAGTTCACCCTGTTTGTTCCCTAAACTTTGAGCATTAGTGTATAGGCATTTGAGTCCTTTATGGGTCTTGGGTATGTTTCTCCTACTTTGTAACTGGGTTTTCTATCCTTCCCACCACTCTCTACCTCATTATCTTTCTTTCCCCCCTTCTTTCTCTTTAGTTTCTACTTCCTTATGTGATTGGTTATCTAGAGGTTTTTGCTTGGAATCAGGTTCTAAGGGTCATGAAGTTTGCCCCCCCTCCCCCCTGGATTTTAGTTTAAGGGGGGGAGGGGGCCCAATTTTCACGACCACACAATTATTCCAAGGATAATTTATTTCAGCTATCCTTAAGGCACTAACTTAATTTTCTCTTTCTTTTTCTAGACAAAATGTTCAGCTATTGAATGGCAGCTTTCTTCCTGTGAACTGCTGTCGATGTCTTCATGGTATAAAACCAAAGTTCCATGACCTACACGTGCTTTTGTGCTCTGCTCCCCCAAAACAGACATGAATTAGTTAGTTCCAGCTATTCATCTTGTTCCAAAGGAATTACTTCACTGATATTCTGGAATACAAGGTGCTCAATGAATCGGGAGCCCCCATGAATAAAACAGTCAGCTCTTGCCAGCAGATGGCTAAAAATTGCACCATACATGTAGCAGGGATGGCACAGGAGGACAGGGCTCAAGTACCACCCACTTTCTATCATGGTGCCAGCCAGGAACTTGATTTGTCCACCAGGGCGTACAAAAGGGAGTCTGGGAGTCCTTATTCTGTACTGGTGGACCCAAAAGCATGTAAGCCACATCTCCATGAAAAAGAGGAGCAGCCATATTTCAAGGAGGACAGAATAGTAGGAGAGGCTCAAGTTGTGAAAGAAGACAGGGAGAACTCTGACGACTTGCAGGAGGAGGACGAGGAAGAAGATGAAGTGACTTACAAAAGGGAGCAGATAATAGTAGAGGTAAACCTTAACAACCAAACATTAAATGTATCAAAAGGGGAAAAGGGGGTCCCCTCCCAATCCAAAGAAACTGCTGTTCTTAGGACCAGCAGTGAGGAAGAGGAGGGTGACAGTGGGGAGGAAGCGGCCACTGAAGACAGT
The DNA here is from genome assembly GCF_947247035.1 of Vipera ursinii. Lineage (NCBI taxonomy): Eukaryota > Metazoa > Chordata > Lepidosauria > Squamata > Viperidae > Vipera > Vipera ursinii. Next base: position 16,811,548 of record NC_139522.1, read on the forward strand.
AATGATGAAGAGGAAAATGAGAGGCAGAAGAAAAAAAAGCAAAGAGAGGAAAATGATAGTGTTGCACAAAGGAGGACAAGGAGAGCTGCATCTACTGCAGCCGCCACATCTTCTCCTACTTCCAGAGCTACAAGGGGCCATAGAAAGAGCGTTGAGCCCCCCAAGCGTAAGAAGAAAGCTGCAAAGGAGCCCAGGGCACCTGTGCAGAAATCAAAGTGTGAAGAAAAGGAGACTTTGACCTGTGAGAAGTGCCCCAGGGTGTTTAACACACGCTGGTATCTGGAGAGGCACATGAACGTTACTCATAGGCGCATGCAGATCTGCGACAAGTGTGGGAAGAAATTTGTTCTAGAAAGTGAGCTCTCCCTTCATCAGCAAACAGACTGTGAAAAAAACATTCAGGTAGGTTCTCTCACTGGTTTGCCAGATTTCCCTACCTTCTGCTGTCCCGTGGACACTTTGCAAGGGAGGAAATCCTTTGAGGAAGACAAGTTTCCAAGCTTTTCTACTTTCAACATTTTGTCTTGCATAGTCAAGGAAATTGACCTGCACAAATGTGGGGAGGAGAGGGAATAATGCCTCTACGCTATCTTGCAGAAGAAATGGAACATCGGGTACTAAACATGCACACATATTATACACTGGTTAGCATTAAATGGAAAATAAAGGTACATTCTGCATTTTCCTATAATTAAAAAAATATTCAGCCATTGAGCTAGACATGACAGAAATGCAAGACTAATTTTTAATAATGAAATTGTGTAAATCTATTTAGCTATAAATTATTTAGGAAATACTGTATATGAAGCAATGGGTCATCTCATTTAAACTAAACAACTTGTACTTTTCAGTAAATGTAAGAAACACATTGATCTGTAAGTTTGTCAAATACCTGTTTGCTGTTTAGCATACTATGGACTGTTGTTAGATTTTGAAATAATTATTTATAAATGGGAGGGTTATGTTTGGGGACCAAGAGCTATATTCCTGCAGAATCGTTTTGGAACTGCATGAATGGATAGAGCTGGGTGAAAAAGGAATAGAACATTCAGCCAGGAAAAACAAGCTCAAACCCATTCACAGTCTCACAGTTTAGGAAACAGTATTTTAGCCTTCCCATTTTTAGCCTTCCCTAACCCATCTTATCACAGATTTTCTTGTACCTATTACCAACATATATCCAGGATCTTCATAAAGATTGTTATGATAGAATGCTTTTCTTCTGCCTCCAGATGTCTGGAACAGATGGGGGGGGTGTGAGGTTAACTAACCATAATCATGACAGAGGCAAAATATGGACTTCATGGCCATTAGTAGCAGATTGGAAACAACAGTTTCATAGCAGAACAGTTAGCAAGAAAACAGTTCTGGGTTTCATGATTATACCGAAAATAGTTGTGAATTATACACAAATAGCTCTGAATGAACTATTTTATCTAAACTATTAGATAAAATACTTCATTTTTATATGTAATTTATTCAGTTTAGTTCTTGCAATGAAACTGAATAAAGTATAATTAGATAAATATCTAAGAAATTCACATACTACAGTAGGTGTTGTATAGAGAGGCCATAAATGGATTTATACATCAAAGTGATAAGCTTTTTGGAGCAAGTTCCCTAAAAAAAAGCATTTTTTTGGTCATTTCCCTACAGCATTGGAAGTTGAATTCATGTTAGTGGGTTAGTTAATCAGCAAGAAGAACCTATAGCTTATTCCTCCTGAGATTGTTGGTCCTGAAATGATAGAGAATGAACATATCCAAAAATCTTTGGATGAATATAAATGAAGAATCTTTATGGAAAAGTTCAGCATATATGTATGTTTAATAAATGGATCAGCCAGATGTTGCATTTGCAGCTACAAACATGATAGCATTTACTGTATACTTTTTATTGTAAGCAACTTTGATCTTCTAAAAAATATTTTAAATAAATATGATATAGTAATACAGAGTAACCTTCAAATTCTCCTTCTGTGGGTTTGTACTTTATCTTTTGCCTATTAGCTATGAAATGCCCAGTATGAATTAAAGGACAAGTGGTCCTCAACTATGTGAATGGTTTGTAGTTGCTTCCTTCAGTTTACTCATTGTAATTGCTGGGATTGAACAGTGGGATTTTGGTTTACTATACTGTTATTCCAGGTTCTGATTTTTCTGTCTCTTCTGTAAACTCTGATATTTTTGACACACAGGTAAAGCCAGTGGATTAAGACACAGTATTTCCTCCTGCTGCTGCTCTGTTCAATTTTGTCAACAGTTCCAGTTCCTTATTATTCCCCTGTGTCAGCTTTAACAATCCTCTGGTCCAGAATTCTGTTATGCCCTTGAAACTGGAATCCACTTACTTCTGTCTTCCAATTTGAATGGAAAATGATAAAGAGTATCACGTCAGATGACCCTAACCTGCATTTTGTAGTAGGTTTATTATTTTTAGAGTGCTTTGGAGTAACTTAGAAATCTTCATTGAGCTTATATTTTTTCCTATTAAATGGGTTGCTTAAAATTATATTTTGAGGCTTCCAGTTTTGCACAGTTAGCGTGACAGCTGAGGGATCGTGAGGCTCCGCACCCTACGGCTGATTTCTCTCTGCTAGGGGACCCTAAATGGGCCTGAAGCCACCCTGGAGAGGATGAAGAAGGAGGAGTGCCCCGTCAACCGTAGAGAGACGGCGGTTGATCTGGTCGGCTGGGGAAAGTCCTCCAGAAACCAGCAGAAGAAAGGCTAGCTTCATTCCAGAGTCTAGCCCAAGCTACAAGCAGCCTAAGGCAAAAAGCACTAATTTAAGCTTGATCGTAAACAACGTGATTGGAACTGGATAAGAACATCAATTTTCTCTCTTCTACTTGATAATTGATTTCCTGGGGAAAAAAACCCCAAGAAGCAAACCCTCCAAAAGTGAGAAGGAAGGGGAGCTTTGACCTACCCTCCCACATAAGGAAGGGGTGAATTAAACTTTTATGGGGGACAGGACTTCTGCTTTTGTGCCCATAGCGCATGGCTGCAGGAGAGTGGACCTCCGCTCCTCACGGCTGGCTTCGTCCTGCCAAGAGGACCCTAGATGTGTCCAAAGTTGCCCCGAAAAGGTGACCGTGAAGGAGGGGCACCCCGTTGATTACGAAGCAACGGCGATCGCTTTGTTTGATCTGGGGGAAGCCCTCCGACCCGACAGGAGAAAGGCGTGAGATCAGCATCTAGTCCAAGCTACTTGCAGCCAAAGTCCCAGAGCACGAACCTGAACAGCGTGCTTGGAATTGGTGAGAGTATTGATCTTCTTTCTTCTATCTACTAATTGAATCCTTGAGAAAGATCCCCAAAGCAAGAAAACCTCCAGAAGTGAAGGGAGGGGACTATATCCCCATTCCCTTATAGACGGAAGTGGCGAATTAATATTAAGGAGGAAATAGATATATTAAAATTCGATTTAAAATACTACAGTCTGGACAAATTTAGGAACTAAAAAACTGTCAAGATTATACCCTAAAGAGGTTTTGATGGAATTATAAAAATATATAACAAAAATAACTTTTGGATTGAAAAAAACATGAAAAAAGAAACAACTGCTGACATCTAGTGGAGAATCACAGCATAGAATACTAACAATAAAGACTCAGAAATTGGCAGAATGCCTAGAAATAAAGAAAAAGCTGTTCCTTTGAATTGCAAATAACCTTGAAGACAGCTGGGAACAAAGGAAGAGCCAGCTATAAGATTAAAAAGTGTTTGAAAGAAAAAACAACACCTGGACTGTTGCTTAACTCTAAGAACTGTTTATGGAAAAGTAAAACCTTGGCTTTTGCCTAATCTTTTAGAGAAGAATCTACAGGAAGGATTTAAAGTGGCTTAACACACTGAACTGTAATTTTGACTGATAAATTGACTCTTGAATTAAAACATTGATGAAAGATTATTTGAAGGGGGGAGACAACATGGATATCACATACATACGAAAAAATGACAGGACGCCACATTCAATATTTTCTCCTGAAGGACCTAGCCTGGAAAATCAAGGGCCTCCAGAAGTAATACTTCATGGCAAGATAAATACTTTCTAGGAGGAAATATATGTAATGTTAGGACAAATAAAAATGACAATCGACCCAAACCACGAGGAAATTCAAAATAACCTTGATGATTTAAATAAGCATATTTCTAATCTAAATCTACAATTAAAAAACACCCAGGAAATAACGAATGGTCAAATAAATCAGATAAAAGACCACAAATTAGAAGAATATGTTCAAATTGATGAAATAACAAATGAATTACAATTTAACACAAACAGCAAAAAAATCTACAAGATTCTGATACAACAAGAAAAATGGAATGGACCATAGAATTACCAGGAGAAGCATCAAAGTTTGTGAGACAGAAAGTATTCATCTTACTTACTTCTTCTTTTATATTCCCAACAACATTTGCAAAAACACAGGAACCACTGGGTAAGCGGATTACATCAACTTGGAAAACTACTCGGCAAAAGAAGACCAGAGACAGATACAAGAGATTTGACTCACCCTACCAGATGGACTATTACATGAACAAACATTTGTTTGAATATGGCTAAAAGAATAGAGAACTTTGAACATAAAGGGGCCCTATAATAAGAGGGATAAGAGATTTAATTTAATATGTTCCATAGTACCGTATTTTCCGGCGTATAAGACGACCCGGCGTATAAGACGACCCCCTACTTTTAAGAAGTTTTTCAAGGTTTTTTGTCTTATACACCGGAAAATACTTACATGCCCTGCCCTCCCTGTCCGTCATAATCCAAAATTCCGTTTGGATCAATCAAACACAACTCAGTGATGCCAGACTGGATTTGCAAACAGATCCAAAACTGTCACATTCAGAATCACCATGGTATCATGTTCTCCTAGAGTCCTCCATTGAATTCGACAGATTGAAGTAATGAAGGAGAGGTTTGAATGAAAAATACGCTAGACAGTTTTAACTGGAGTGTTAAATCACCACTCTAACACTCACGCACCCCCCCCCTTTCAAAGGATTGTTTTTATGGTCCTGTCTTTCAATGTTCTTATCCCATCTCTTTCCATCTGCAATTTTCGGACAGCTTTTTGTTTAAATAAAAAACGTATCCCAAGAGTTATCGATAGTCTTTACAAAAAACTAAGGCCCCTCGAGTTCAGAAGTCTGCTCCCCCCACCAAAAAAAAAATCCCAGGAGGAAAAAAACATTTTCTACCCGTCAAATAAAAATATAATGGCTCTCTCCTCTTCCCTTCCCCCGTTTCACATACCATTAAGCAGAGCCGAAAACCCCGTGCCCCTCCTGTTTAAAAAGTTTTGATCTTTGCAAATGACCTTAGCAAAACTTCTGCGCAGCAGATGTGGGAACAGCGGGGGCGTCTCATCCTCCCGCTCCGGATTGATCCCCGTCCCGCCGCCCCTCTTTCTCCAATTTGAGGCCGAAGCCAGTTTCTGAACCAAGAAAGGGGAGTTCAGTGCAAGGCGCCCCAGGATCGAGCTAAATTGCCGGTTAATGCAGAACGGAGAAGACGGGAAAAGTTCCCCAAGAGTTAGAGCAGGAAAGGCGAGGCAACCACTGACCAAGGGGATGGAAATCGTCCGAATCCACGTAAGTGCTCCTCGCAACTGCTTCTTGCCCTGCTTCACCCTCCCCAAATGAAATTAAAACAACCTCTTACCGCCTCGCCCGAGACGCAGGCCGATAAGGCGACGGCGAGCACCATCCACACGTTCCACATTATTCCTGCGTTTGCAGCTCTCGCTGCGGCTGCTGCTGCGCGTGGGGCTGCTGGCCGTCCTGCAGGCGCTGGGCCGTCCTGCCGCTGCCCGAGGGGAGGGCCTTGCGCCCACCGGACTCACCTGTCACCAGCACCGCTCTCCCCCCCGCGGGGAATGCGCTTCCGCTGGGCGGTGCTGGCCGAGCCGAGCCGAGCCAGCAGGCAGCCACCGTGAGCGTGGCGCTGAGGGGCAGCGGCAGGACGGCCCAGCGCCTGCAGGACGGCCAGCAGCCCCACGCGCAGCAGCACCCGCCGGCTCAGCAACAGGTCCGAGCGCAGGAGCCGCACTGCCAGGCTGCCCAGGAAAAGCAGCCACACCGAGAGGCTGCACGCCCAGTCCAGCTACATGAGGGGCAGGGCGTGAAGCCGGCCGGGAAGAGGGATCGGGAGCCCGGGCCGAGCATGCCTCGGCCGACGGTGAGAGGGAAGCGGCACATGAAAAAGAGGCTGCGGGCGGAGCTGCCCCGCCCTGTGCCGAATGGGAGAAGTTCAAGGCCTGGGGGGGGAAGCAGGAGGGGCGCCGGCCGTGGCGGGGTGGCGGCTGCCCTCCGGCGCTGCCTGCCGTCCGGGAAACGCTGCGCCTCGGGGGCCAGCGGGAGCAGCGGGAGGGCCGGCGGGGCCAGTCGGGCCTTCGCCTCCTCTGCGACGGACAAGAGCCGACGGGCAGCGCCGCCTTCGCGTGGGGAGAGCCGCCCGACGCTCCCGCGCAGCGGCAGGACGGCCCAGCGCCTGCAGGACGGCCAGCAGCCCCACACGCAGCAGCAGCCGCAGCGAGAGCTGCAAACGCAGGAATAATGTGGAACGTGTGGATGGTGCTCGCCGTCGCCTTATCGGCCTGCGTCTCGGGCGAGGCGGTAAGAGGTTGTTTTAATTTCATTTGGGGAGGGTGAAGCAGGGCAAGAAGCAGTTGCGAGGAGCACTTGCGTGGATTCGGACGATTTCCATCCCCTTGGTCAGTGGTTGCCTCGCCTTTCCTGCTCTAACTCTTGGGGAACTTTTCCCGTCTTCTCCGTTCTGCATTAACCGGCAATTTAGCTCGATCCTGGGGCGCCTTGCACTGAACTCCCCTTTCTTGGTTCAGAAACTGGCTTCGGCCTCAAATTGGAGAAAGAGGGGCGGCGGGACGGGGATCAATCCGGAGCGGGAGGAAGGATGAGACGCCCCCGCTGTTCCCACATCTGCTGCGCAGAAGTTTTGCTAAGGTCATTTGCAAAGATCAAAACTTTTTAAACAGGAGGGGCACGGGGTTTTCGGCTCTGCTTAATGGTATGTGAAACGGGGGAAGGGAAGAGGAGAGAGCCATTATATTTTTATTTGACGGGTAGAAAATGTTTTTTTCCTCCTGGGATTTTTTTTTTTTGGAGCCGCGCCAGAGATAGCTCGGTTGTGCGCGGCGGCCCGGCTTTGCAAGAACGGGGACGCTCGACTGATTTGTTTTTTTTCCGGCGTATAACACGACCCGGCGTATAAGACGACCCCCCAACTTTTGAGGTGATTTTCAGGGGTTCAAAAGTCGTCTTATACGCCGGAAAATACGGTATATGAAATGTAAAAATAGTAGGTTGATGTAACTTTCATTAATATAAGTGATGTTATACCTAGATATTTTAAGATAGATAAAAAGTATAGTATTTTTATAATGCATGACATAAAATATTGGGATGATGTACTTAAATGGGAAAATTTGAACAGTTAGATGACATGAAGAAATTATGACTGATAAGAATTGGATTGAATATAAGGGAAATTAAGCATAAACAAAAATTATGAAAATAGGATGCATGCTGAACTAATGAGATGATGGTTATAAGAATAATATTAACTGTAAAAATGTCATACATAGAGATTATTATTATTTGTATAAATATAAAAAATGCCTATATATAATCATTTACAGTTGCAAGAAAAAGTATGTGAACCCTTTGGGATTACATGGAGTTTTGCATGAATTGGCCATAAAATGCGCTCTAAACGTCATGTAAGTCACAACAATAGAAAAACACAGTCTGCTTAAAATAATACTACACAAACATTAGCTGTTGTCATGTTTTAATTGAACATAACATGGAAAATTCACAGTGCAGGGTGGAAAAAGTATGTGAACCCCTAGCCTAATGACTTCTCCAATAGCTAATTGGAGCCAGGAGTGAGCCAACCTTGACTCCAATCAGTGTGATGATATTGGATGTGTTGCTGACAGCTGTCCTGCCCTTTAAAAACACACACCTACTTTGGGTTTACTGGTCTCAAGAAGCACTGTCTGATGTGAACCATGCCTCGCAGAAAAGAGCTCTCAGAAGACCTACGATCAAGAATTGTTGACTTGCATGAAGCTGGAAAGGGTTACAAAAGTATCTCCAAAAGCCTTGATGTTCATGTGTCCATGGTAAGACAGACTGTCTACAAATGGAGAAAGTTTAGCACTGTTGCTACTCTCCCTAGGCGTGGTAAAAATGACCAAGAGCACAGCGCATAATGCTTAATGAGGTAAAGAAGAATCCTAGAGTGTCAGCTAAAGACCTACATAAATCTCTGGCACATGCTAACATTTTTGTTGACACATCTACAATAAGGAAAACATTAAACAAGAATGGAGTACATGGGAGGACACCACGGAGGAAGCCATTGCTGTCCAAAAAAAAATTGCAGCACGTTTAAAGTTTGCAAAAGAGCACCTGGATGTTCCACAGCACTGCTGGCAAAATATACTGTGGACAGATGAAACCAAAATTGAGTTGTTTGGGAAAAACACACAACACTATGTGTGTAGAAAAAAAGGCACAGCACACCAACATCAAAACCACATCCCCACTGTAAAACATGGCGGAGGGAGCATCATGGTTTGGGGCTGCTTTGCTGCCTCAGGGCCTGGACAGATTGTTGTCATTGATGGAAAAATGATTTCCAGAATTTATCAGGACATTTTGCAGGAAAACGTATGACCATCTGTCCGCCAACTGAAGCTCCGCAGAGGATGGGTGATGCAACAGGACAATGACCCAAAGCATACAAGTAGTTCAACAAAACAATGCCTTCAACAGAACAGAATACGCCTTCTGGAGTGGCCCAGTCAGAGTCCTGACCTCAACCCGATTGAAATGCTGTGACATGACCTTAAGAGAGCGATTCACACCAGACATCCCAAGAATATTGCTACACTGAAACAGTTTTGTGCAGAGGAGTGGTCCAAAATTACTCCAGATCGTTGTGCAGGTCTGATCTGCAACTACAGGAAACGTTTGGTTGAGGTTATTGCTGCCAAAGGAGGGTCAACCAGTTATTAAGTCCAAAGGTTCACATACTTTTTCCACCCTGCACTGTGAATGTTTCCATCTTATCTTCAATTAAAACATGACAACAGCTAATGTTTGTATAGTATTATTTTAAGTAGACTGTGTTTTTCTATTGTTGTGACTTACATGACGTTTAGAGTGCATTTTATGGCCAATTCATGCAAAACTCCACGTAATCCCAAAGGGTTCACATACTTTTTCTTGCAACTGTATATATTGAAAATATTAAGAATTATATTTTGGTTAAGGTTGAAGGAGAATATAAATGGGAGAAGGGAAGATCAAAGAAATATATCATTAATTAATATACTAATTATGGAATTATCAAACAATCATTACTGATTGTTAATTAATTATTATTGTCTTTTTTCTTGTTAAAATATAAACCACGACAACACGTTGTACACCAGGCACTGGAGATTGTTATAGTTAAAAACCAATAAAATATTTATAAAAAAATAAACTTTTATGGGGGACAGAAATATATTGAAATGAATATAAGACTTAAATCTGGATAAGTTTGAAATTGGTGGAATTTGTTAAGATTTTCTTTTCAAAAGTTTATTGAAAACAAGAAAGTAATTGTTTTGAAAATTGAAAAAACAAACTGGTGCTGACATCTAGTGGTGGAGGAAAATACACAACTGTAGTTGCTCTAATACAGGAACTGACAGAAAGCCCAATAAAAAATATCTTGTTTTTGTGACCTTCAACGTCTTAACTAAACAAAGAACAGCTGCAACAAAAAGAAAACATGTTGGGCAATTTACAAGGCAAGAACTATAAACCTTAGGGGAAAAAATTGACCTTCCTGGATTATAAATAGAATTGTGACTTTAAAGCTGTTTGCAGAGAAACGAAAACTTTGATTCTTGACTATCATGGAACATCAGAGACCTGCAGAAAGTACATATCAAGAAAAAAACAAACACCTTCCAGGAGGAAATGTATGCTATGAAGCAACTAATTCAAACGACAATGCAAACCACAAGGAAATTAAAAACAACTTTGAAAATTTAAATGAACACTTCTTCAATTTAACCTTACAACAAAAAGACTCTCAGGAAATAAAAAAAGCGATCAGATAAAGCAGACAACTGAATATAAACCAGAGGAAAGAGATTTAAAGATGGAACTCAACGATGGAAAGAATTATGATTTAACACAGGCGGAGAAAAACTTGCAGGAAATATTGGACATGGAAAAGATAACTTACACTTCAAGATTGCAAAATAAGTCTGAGGACAAGAAAAAAGATTCTACAAAATGGATTACAGAGCTGTCAGGAGAACTACGAGAACTTGAGAGACAAAAAATGATAAGAGAAATTAAGAGAGAAAGAAAAAGATTTTCAATGAATACGAAGGGGTGAAACCCACAAAAACAATTTAGTGGATTTGTCTCTTGTACCTACAACAACATCTACAAGACTATGGGAAGACTTTTTGGTCCAGCAGAGCACATTGATTAGGAAAGATGTTTGGCAAAAAAAAAAGGCTAAACTTAGAATTAAGAAATTGAATGATGGGACCTATCAGATGGAATATTTAAACACTAAGCATTTTGTTTGAATATGGTTAAAAAAATAGAAAATTTCTGGATATAAATGTATTTTAGTTTAAGAGGGATAGGCCCCTCAAGTAACATAGTATTCCTTTTTTTTACGATATGAGAAACATAAAAATGTTGGGATGGTTTATATGAGGGAAAGGTTTTAGATATTTAAGTGTAGTTGAACTTGAGAAAATCTCAATTGATAATGCTCTGAATAGATTCAAAAGATTAGATGATTGGCTTTATTAGATGGAATATTTAAAGATTAAATATTACTTCTTACACAAGGGCTATATCTATATTGGTATGGAATGCCAAAAAAATAATGATGCTTATAGAAATGTAAGAATTTTTTACATTTACATTTCTCTTGTCTTTGTTAATGTACAAGGTGGTGAACAAGCCTAATACTCCTCCTTCCCGTTTTCCCCATATCAATAACCACAAGATGAGTTGGACTGAGAGTGACTGGCCCAAAGTCACCCAGGCTTTCATGGTCTCCATATTTCTAGTCTGGTGTCTTAACCAGTTATAATTATTTGGAGACAGAACACAAACAATTTAAACAGTTTATTGAAACAAAGTGTACATTATTCTTTAAGGCCATTGTCCTCCCACAGCTCATTAGGCATTGATATTTGGAATTTGTACTTGAACTAAAATATTTTTTCTTGCAGTTTGAGAAACTTATTTTTTGTTTTCAGATAACATTAAAACTCCCCACTAATCATGGATTTAATTAATCCATAAGAAAAACTGACTTACACATCTCTCAAAATTGCATAGCATTTTTCTAGTCTGTTATATATAATTCAAGTTTTATCTGCCATTTATCTGCCAGGTTTATGATTCATTGTGATAGATGCGAGGAATGGTTTCACGGGGATTGTGTAGGTATTTCAGAGGCCCGTGGGTGCCTACTGGAAAGAAATGGAGAATACTATATCTGCCCAAACTGCACCATTTTGCAAGTACAAGATGAAATAGTGACAGAAACAGATCAACAGAAAACTGCTGGGACAGGTAACAGGTGATGGCACAGAGTTCACAAGCATAGGAACTATTGAACAAAAGTCCATTGAGGATCAAGGCATCAAGGGTCATATTGAGAAAGCTGCAACTGCAAGTGGAAAGAAAAAACTCAAAATATTTCAGCCTGTGGTTGAAGATCCCGAAGCAGCCAATTGCATTGGCCCAGGATGCTCTAAGGTGGCTCAGCCAGGTTCAGTATACTGTGAGAATGAGTGCATCCTTAAGCATGGTGTTGCTACCATGAAATTCCTCAGTGAAGGCAAAGAACAAAAACCCAAAGAGAAAACCAGACCCAAGCCTGCTCTGATAAAACCTCAGACTATGGCGGGTACCAAACCTTTGTCCATGCAGAAGAGGCCAGTTGCTGAGAAGAGAGATGATCATGAAGAAAACACCAGTGGCCATTATTAAGACAGAAGCGAACGCTCAGACAGTTGCTAAAGAGCCAACCCCAGAGAGCAGCACGCCATCCTGGGCCAGTGATCATAATTATATTGCAGTAAAGCCAGAACAGACTCCTGCCATTTCACTTCCACTGTTATTCAAATGACAGGTAGTTCCCAACTTATAATCATTCCTTTAGTGATGGTGCCTGGAGGAGTAATACCTCCCTAAAAATCCTTGGTCTGGCTGGTAGCACCTCATAAGGGCCCCTTTCCAGGGTTACAGGAGAAGACGGTCAATGGTTTTGAAGGTGGAAGAGGGCTTTATGCCCCAATAGCGGATAAAACGGCAGAACCATATTCTAGGAGAAGGGAAACTGATTTCAAACCTCCACTGCCTTGTGGCTATATTTACTACTGGAAAAGGCTTCAGGAGTCAACCTTGAGGCAAAATCTGGAGCTGGAGTCCCGGAAGCAGTTCGTGACTGTGTACAATCACGTTCTGGTAACTCCTGCGACGCAGCTGGAACTAATTGTATCGGCCTCGCTGTTCCATTGGACTATTTCAGCGATGTGGAGAGGGGGGATCTGCTGCTTGGGTAACAGTCTATCCTCCATATTAATCTACCAGGCCTCGTGCTCGTTGCCCTTCAAGAGACAAGGCTGTCTTGGGATCTGTTAAGGAGAGAAACTTCTCGTTCTTCTGGCAGGGAAAACCATCGAATGAGACTAGGGAATATAGGGTTGGCTTTGCGGTCAGAAACACCCTACTAGGATTCATTACTCCACCTGCTGCAGGAAGTGAAAGAATTCTGTCCTTGCAGCTCCACTCATCAGCAGGGCTGGAAACTCTTAATAGCACATATGCACCGACATTATCAGCCTCAGTAGAATCCAAACACAAATTCTATGACAATCTGGCTGCTACTATCAAGAAAATCCCTGAGAAAGAACTACTGTTTATCCTTAGCGATTTTAATGCCAGAGTTGGAGCTGATTATAGCTCATGGCCCACTTGTTTAGGTCAGTTCAGCGTCGGGAAGATGAATGAAAATGGCCAACGCCTGCTGGAGCTTTGCTGCTACTATGTTTTTGTGTGTTAGCAATACAGTCTTTAAAACAAAGCCTCAACACAGAGTCTCTTGGAGACATCCAAGATCGAAGCATTGGCACCAGCTCGACTTGATTCTTACCAGGCGCTCCTGTTCTGTTCCAGCCTACTACCGGCCCTGCAGAAAAGGCAGGGACAACCCCTTTACAAAAGGCAAAAGGCTCTTTTCGGGCTGCCCGCGGCTCAGCTGTGTTGTTTTCACCCGAAACAGCGCCGATCAGCTGTTCGGGTGAATTTGAAGCCCCCTCCCCGGGAGAAGAGGAGGGGGTGAGGCCCCAGGTAGGGGTTGAGTTCTCCGGGGCCGCCTGAGCTTAAAGCTTGGGCGGCTGAAGGATTGAACTCCCCCGTAGCCTGGGTTGCTCCCAGCTGTTCAGCGTCTCTGCTCCGGAATTCTTGGAGCAGAGCCAGGCGTTTGCGACCACCCCTGCCAGAAGGAAAGACCCTGGAATAAAAGGAGCAGGCAGAGCGGTACAGGAGGAAAAGGTGAAGAGGACTTTTATTTTTACTCTCGAGCTTAATGGACTTTTTAAACTTAAAGTGAAAGTGCGTAACAAGTGAAAGTAAAAAGATGGCGGCTAAACCTCCCTCAAAAACTCTTCGGAGTGCTGGAACTTCCCCGGTGCAACAGACATCGTTGCAAGCCTTGCTTCCTCCTGCTGCATTGACATCGAAGGACTTACAAGATGCTCTTGAAAAACATGCCCAGGTAATTTTAGAAACACTGGGTGATAAATTGGCAAAGGTGGAGGAGAAATTGGAGAAAATGGAGGAGAGGATAGAAGAGAGGATGGAAGAGAAATTTAGTGCGATGAGGGTAGACATTTTGTCTACAGTGGAAAGTGTGGCTGAATGTGTGCAAGGTTTGGAAGAAAAAGTGGAAGATTTGACTCAAAAAAATGCTGTACTAGAAGTAAAGGTATTGGAGAATGAAGATTTAAGAGATAAAATGGACAGAGAATTGAGTCTTGTTCAGTTTCATCAGATGCAGTATGCTGTTAGAATCAGAGGCTTAAAAGAAAATATTAAAGAAGACCTAAAGCAGCTGATTTCTGAAGCTCTGGAAGCAGTATTGGGTCAGCCAGCATCTGAAATAAAGGGATGCATGGATAAAGTTTTTCGTGTAAATTCATGGATTGCTAGACAGAGGAAGCTACCTAGAGATGTGGTGGTTTATTTTGCAAAGAGAGAAACTAGAGATGAAGTTATACAAGCTGCCTATGATATTAAACTAGTGGTTGCTGACCAAGAAGTTTTGGTTTTAAAGGAAATTCCTCCAAAGATTTTAAGGAGAAGAAAGGACTTTGCATTTCTTGTGCAGGAACTTAAGCAACGTGATATAAGGTTCAGATGGGAGATTCCAGTAGGGTTGGTGGCGATGCATGAAGGTAAAAGATACCGTCTGGTTACTGTGACACAGGCGCGTGATTTCTACAATAATGTTTTAAAAGCAACCCCACTATCACTTCTGGAAGCGGCAAAGGGATCTGGAGAAGGAAAACTTCAAGAGGCTGAAGATGGACAGACAGAGGAGAATGGTGCTGGAGGGGATCAAACTACAACTTCGTTGGCTGATGTTGGAGAGCTGAGGGTGACGCGTGCTGCTTTAAAAAGAGTAAAACAAATAAAAGAACAAGACCAGCAGAAGTTTATGGAACTTTCAAAGCGTACTTACAGCGAGGCAGTGGGAGGAGCGCGGCCCAAAGGCGACAGAGGGGCTATTAAAGATGTGCTCCAACAGCTTCGGGATGACAAGTATGGCGACTAAATTTCTAACCTGGAATGTTAATGGACTAAACTCGCCTCAGAAGAGAAAGAAAGTTTTTCAATATTTAAAACAATTTAAGATTGATGTTATATGCTTGCAAGAAACGCATATTAGGGCTATGGACCAAAAGTTTTTACTGAATTCAAGGTTGGGTATGCAATTTGTCGCCTCTGCAATGAATAAGAAAAACGGAGTGGTTGTTTATGTTAAAAGTGCTTTAACAGCGGACTTAATTGAAGCAGATAAGCATGGAAGATATGTAATGATAGATTTGTTGCTAGAAGGCAAAAAAAACGCTTTTAGTTGGACTGTATGCTCCTAATCAACAACAACAACAAGCTGACTTTTTTAGCTTACTTCATACAAAGCTTACTCAGTTGGATTACAAATCGTTTATTTTTATGGGGGATTGGAATGGTGTTTTGGATGTACAGATGGATAAGGCTGGTTTTTTTAAGCGTGTTCCGTGTCATGCCAGACTGCCTAAATCTTTTTTTGAAATGAAGGATGATTTGGAATTGCGAGACATTTGGCGTGACACACACCCGCATGAAAAGGATTATACTTTTTTTTCTGATAGACATCAATCTTTTTCCAGGATTGACTTTATTTTGTTGACTAACGATTTTTTTTCTAGGATTAAGAAGGTAAAGATTTGTGCAAGAGCTATTTCTGACCATAGTCCAGTATGGTTAGAGATCAATAAGGACAACAGAGATAGGCGCTCGTGGCGCGTAAATGAGAACTTGTTTAGAAATCAGAAAAATGTGGAAGAGTGTAAACAGCGAATGAAGGATTTTTTTGAAATTAATATGAATAAGGATACTTCTATGGACATGGTTTGGGATGCTAGCAAGGCCTATATGAGAGGGGTGTTGATATATATGAATAATAAACACAGACGTACTTTGGAAGCTAGAAGGAAAGAATTGGAGAATGAAATTAAGGAAAAAGAGAATGCCTTGATTCTGAATCCATTGGATGTGAAGATTAAGGAGGTTATTAAGCTATTAAGAGGACAATTTGATAAACTAATGGCTGACCAGGTGGCTACCAATTTGCGGTTTGCCAGGCATAACACTTTTTGCAATGCTAATAAGCCAGGTAGATGGCTAGCTTATAGACTAAGGAAAAAGCAGAGGGCTTCTAATATAGACAAAATTGAACATAAGGGAAAGGTAGTGTTTCAACAGGATTTTATTAAGGAAGCCTTTGTGGATTTTTATTCTAAATTATATGCTAAGGAGAAGATTAACGAAAAAGACATTGATGAATATTTGGTTAATGCTAGCATTCCGGTTCTTACGCAAGTACAAAAAGAGGAGATTAATCAATTGATTACAGAAGAAGAAATACTTACAGCAATTAAGGAGTTGAAGGTGGATAAAGCGCCAGGTACAGATGGTCTGACTGCGGCCTACTACAAAATTTACAATTAGAGATGGTTAAACCTTTAAAGGAATTGTTCCAGACAATCCAGAGAGGGGGAAAGGTGCCTCCGTCTTGGAGAACTGCCTTTATTTCTTTGATTCCGAAGGAAGACCAAGATGTTACTCAAGTAAAAAACTACAGACCGATATCACTATTAAATACAGATTACAAGATATTTGCTAAGGTGTTGGCTAATAGATTGATGAGGGTTCTGCAACAGGTGATTCATGAGGATCAAATTGGGTTTATTAGTGGTAGGCAAATGAAAAATAACGTGAGGCATATAGTTGATGTGTTGGAATTTTTGGAAAGGAACAACCAGATCCCTGCGGCGCTAATTTTTTTAGATGCTGAAAAAGCTTTTGATCAATTGAATTGGCAATTTTTGATGAAAGTTTTAGATAAAATGAATTTTGGGGATAAATTTCTGCAACCAATTAGGGCAATATATCAAAAACAAACAGCTCGAATAATAGTTAATAATAGTTTGTCAGAAGCATGTAATACTGAGAAGGGTACAAGGCAAGGGTGCCCGTTATCGCCTTTGTTATTTGTGTTAACATTGGAGATATTATTGGTAAAAATACGAAACTCGGAAAGAATTAAGGGTATACAGATTAGAGATCAGGATTATAGATTGAGAGCGTTCGCAGACGATCTGGTTGTTACAGTGACCCAGCCGGAGAGCTCTGTTGTGGACCTGATGGAGATAATAATGCAATATGGGAAGGTTTCTGGATTTAAAGTTAATGTACAAAAAACTAAAATTTTGGTTAAAAACATGACAGCATCGCAAAAGGCCCTTTTAGAAGGGTTAACTGGATTTGAGATTGTCAAAAGGGTCAAATATTTGGGGGTGCTTTTGTCGCCCTCTAATACAAAACTATATAAAAATAACTATGAAAAATTATGGGGAAAAATCCAAAAAGAAATGGAGAGTTGGGAAAAACTGCAATTGTCTTTGTTGGGGCGAATCGCAGCAGTAAAAATGAATGTCCTGCCTAAATTTTTATTTTTATTTCAAATGATACCGGTTCTTAAGAAAGATTCTAATCTGGAGGAATGGCAGAGAGGTATCAATAAATTTGTCTGGGCAGGAAAAAGGCCACGAGTTAAACTTAAGATTATGCAGGATACTCGTGAAAGAGGTGGTCTTAAAATGCCTAATCTTAAATTATATTATGAAGCTGCTGCGTTAGCAGGTATAAGTGAATGGATTAATTTGACACAAGAGAGATTATTAAATCTTGAGGGCCATGATTTGCTGTTTGGCTGGCATGCATATTTGTTGTATGATAAGAAGGTAGATAATGTGTTTAGAGTGCATATTTTAAGACAGGCATTGCTGAGAGTTTGGAAGAAGTATAGACATAAGTTAGACTGTAAGATACCATTGTGGGCAATTCCAAAACACGCAATAGAAAATATAAATGTTGGTTTTAAACATGATGTGACTACGTATAAAGAGATTTTAAGCTTGGAAAGAAATGTCTGGAGTCTGAAACCATATAGCCTCTTGCGAGATGAGGAGATTGTTCAAACTTGGTTTCAATATATTCAGCTACGGGCCAGGTGGAAAGAAGATCAGAAAATTGGTTTTACAATGACTGATGAAAATCTGATAAAGCAAATTAGAAATCAGGGACCAGCACATATTAAACGGATATATCTTGCATTGATAGAAATTGACTCAGAAACAGAACTTGTTAAGGACTGTATGATAAAATGGGCCCAAAACATTCAAGAAGTTATTACAATGGATACGTGGGAAAAGATTTGGGTGAGGAACGTAAAATTTACACAAGCTCAAAATTTAAGAGAGAACTTTTATAAAATGTTTTATAGATGGCATCTAGATCCTAAAAAGCTTGCAAGTATGTATCCGAATTATCAGCCAAAATGTTGGAGGTGTGGTGATGAAGATGCAACATATTTTCATGTATGGTGGACTTGTAAAAAGGTTAAGGCCTTCTGGATAAAAATTTGGTGGAATATGCAGAAGATTTTCAAGCAAAGGATAAAGTTTTGTCCGCAACTTTTTTTGTTGGGAATAATTACAGATGCTACGGTTGTGGACACTAAGTTGATGTTGAATTTAATTACGGCAGCAAGACTCTTAATAGGTCAGTATTGGAAGAAAGAGTAACTGCCGACCATAGAAGAATGGACTTTAAAGGTTTCTGACCTGGCAGAGATGGCAAAGATTTCGGCTTATTTGAAAGATCACTCGCAAGAACATTATATTATGGAATGGAGAAAATGGATTGAGTATATCCAGAACAAATATAGGACTAAAAAGTTTCATGTAGCATTTGAATAAGTCTTCCTTTTCTTTTTCTTTTTTTTCCTTTTTTTTCTCTATATATATTTAATATTATTAGTGTTTGTATTATCCTATATAAGCCAGAGAGTGATAGATTTTAGAGTTTATGGTTGTTAGTATATGGTTGTTTATGATTGTTTTTTTCTATACCTTGTACTTATCTCTGGGAAGTCGGGGGGGAGGGGGAGAGGGGTAGGGAGGGAGGGAGAGGGGAGGGGGAGGGGGGACTGTTAAAGATAAAATGAATGTTAAAACTTTTCAATAAAAAAAAGGCAAAAGGCTGGAAGTAAGCCTGCCAAATTTATTTACACAAAACAGATCCAAAACAGAGCAAACTGAGCAAAACAAAATACGAACCACTAAAACAGGAGCTATTCAAACAGTTGCCTTCAGCAAACCAGCCCTCCCACACATTCCCCTTTTAAACAGTTCAAGGCGTGGCTTCTCTCTGCCTCCTTCCGAGGTGCCCCATTGCCTTCCTCTGTTTACTCCTGATTGACTGCCTCCTGCGTCGGGCGTCCTTGAACAGGGCTGTTGTGACTCAGGGCCAGCCTGTGGGTCCGACAGCCGGCTCCGATGTATCGGAGGACTCAGATGTGGGGGAGGAGGGAAACGAACCGGCTGATGATGATTTGGAGGCTTTGCAGAGTCCTCAGCCGGGGACCTCTTCTCAGCTGCGTGAGCCCGAGAGTGCGGAGGAAGATGACCCACAGCTGGCCCTGTTCAAGGACGCCCGACGCAGGAGGCAGTCGAGCAGGAACAAACAAAGAAAGGCTGTGAGACTCCTCGGGAGGAGGCACAGGGAGACCACGCCCTGAGCTCTCTATAAAAGGAGTGTTTGGGGAGGGGCTGGTTGCTGAAAGCAACTTTTCCGCTTGAGAAGACAAGCTCTAGTGTTTTTGTTAACTGCGTAATTAAATCTTGGCAGTAGCCTTTTAGCCTTGGACGCTCTCCAGACTCTTCTTTTTGAATAGGGGTTGCGAGAAGAGGGCTGGTTCAGAACAAGGGCCAGCTGTGGGTCATCTTCATCCACGCTGTCAGGCTCACACAGCTGGGTCTGCATAGTAACCAGATGGGAGGGGCCTGGCTGAGAGCTCTGTGAAGCCTCAGAACTGTCCTCTGCAGGCTCTCCAAACCCCTCCTCCTCCTCCTCCTCCTCCTCTGAACCGTCCGACCCAACTGCCGAACCCACAGGCTGACCCTGAATCACAACAGCTCCAACCTTCCCAGTATTACAGTCACATGCAGCTACCAGGGTGCTGATTGCGATACAGACCACTCTTTGGTGTGCAGCAAAATAAAACTGAAAACAAAGAGATTGCATCACTCTAAGAAGGAAGGAAGACCACGAATCGACATCAGCAAGACCATCAGGGCGAAGTTGATTTGCACAAGCACTTAAGGAAACTCTCCCAGGCCCGGCTGAAGCAAATGCATCTGAACAATGGGAACATTTCAAGAATGGTGTTTATAACACTGCCTTGTCAGCATTTGGTAAAGAGATCAGAAAGATAGCAGATTGGTTTGAAGCCCATTCGGAGGAACTGACGCCAGCCATCGAAAAAAGGAGAGCTTTAATTGCATATAAAGCCTGTTCCAGTGAGCGCAACTTACAGGCTCTGCGAGCTGCTCGTAGCAAAGTCCAACAGACCGCCAGGAGATGTGCTAACAATTATTGGCTGCAGCTGACACAGGCAACATCAAGGTGAACACAGAAGAAATCTGCCCCTCTGAAGTCTGCTACAGGGGAGGTTATCCAGGACCGAGCACAGCAGATGGCACGCTGGGTGCAGCATTACTCTGAGCTATATTCCAGAGAAAATGGGGTAACTGAAGAAGCATTGAATAATATCGAGTGCATGCCTGTCTTGGAGGAGCTTGATAGTGAACCAACTTTAGAAGAACTAAACACGGCCCTGGATTTCCTTGCCTCTGGCAAGGCACCCAGGAAAGTTAACATCCCTGCCAAAATTCTGAAGTGCTGCAAAAAGAACATCCTCACTGAACTGCATGAAATCTTCTGTCTTTTTTTTTAAGTTTTTTTATTGTTATTTTTTATTCTCTACATACATATGTTAGTTTTTCAAACAGCATGTGAGCTGGGTTCATAACATGCTAATACATATACAAATTCTACTCTTTGGTTCTCTCTTCCAACCATTTATAAAATAGATTCCAGCTTTTATAGTATTCTGTTTCTTCTTTGTCTTTTAGTCTCATAGTTAATCTGTCCATCTCTGCGCATTCCAATATCTTCTTTATTACCTCTTCTTCTGACAGTATTTGTTCATTTTTCCAGCATTGCACATAACTTATTCTTGCTGCAGTTACAATATGTAAAACCAAGTATAAATTTTGTTTGTTAGTCTTTTCTGGTACTGGTACTATTTTCTGGTACTGGTACTATTTTCTGGTACTATTCGGGATTAAATGCTACATGTTCTCCTAATATTTTTTCTATCCAAGCATGTATTTTTTTCCAATAAGCCTTTATTTTATCACATGTCCACCAAATATGATAATATGTACCTAAGTTATGGTTACATTTCCAACATTTGCCTGATACATTTTTAAACATTTTTGCTAATCTAGGTGGAGGTAAATGCCATCTATAAAACATTTTATACAAATTTTCTTTGTATGCAGTTGACATTGTCAGTTTGTAATTTCTCTCCCACAATTTTTGCCATTCTTCTAGTTCTATGTTATAACCAAAGTTTTCCGCCCACCTTATCATTGTCCCTTTAATTTGTTCACTTTCCATCTCTAAAGTTAACAAAAAATATACAATTTTTTAATTAATTTCTCATCAGAAGTTAATAATATCAAACATATTTTGTTCTTTATAAAATCCATACATTTTCATATCTTTTTCATATCTGTTTTGTATTTGTAAGCATACCCACCATGACATGTTGATACGCTGATGTTCCAGTTCTTGTTTCGATTTTAATGTCCTATCGATATTTAAAATGTCTCTATACATCCAAGTTTTTTCAAAATCTTAACAAGTTTACATGTGAAAAAGCTTCAATTGTTGATAACCACCCTGGAATTTTACATATATTTTCATTTTAATTTTTCCCTATACTGTTATCAAAGCATTTCTAATACAATGGTTTTTGAAAATATCCATGAATATTGTTTTTCCAATACCACAAAAACGCGTGCCATCCCAGCTGTAAATCATGTCCCTCCAAGCATAACAACCTTTTATTCCTAAGCATTATCCATTCTTTCACCCATGTCAATACAGATGCTTGATAGTACAAAGCTCACTCAGGTAAACCAAAACCTCCATTTTCTTTAGTATCTTGCAAAGTTTTCCTCTTTATTCTAGCTTTTTTTCCTTGCCATACAAACTTCAAAACTAAAGAATTCAACTCTTCAAAAAAAAAATCCAAGTTTTATCGGAATTGTCTTAAACAGAAATAAAATCTTAGGCAATATATTCATTTTAATTGTAGCTATCCTTCCTAATAGAGACAATTTTAAATTCTTCCATTTTTCCAGGTCTAACTTTATTTGTTTCAATAACCTTGTATAGTTATCTTCTTTTAATGTTGAATGTTTAGCTGATAGATATATACCCAAATATTTTACCTTTTTCACTATCTGTACCTCTGTCACTTCTGATATTCGGCTTTTTTGCTTATCTGTAACATTTTTAACTATTATCTTAGTTTTTTCCTTATTAATTTTTAATCCCGCTACTTCACCATATTGTTCTAATTTCCCCCACAATTTTGGAATCATCTCCAAGGGATCTTCTAAAATAAATACCAAATCATCAGCAAATGTTTGTAATTTATATGTTTCACCCTTTATCTCCAAACCTCTAATTTCTGCATCTTGTCTTATATTTTGATTTAAAACTTCCAAAGTGAAAATGAATAACAGAGGCGATAGAGGGCATCCTTGCCTTGTGCCTTTCCTTATTTCAAAGCTCTCAGTACAATCTCCATTCACAATCACTTTGGCAGTTTGTTTATTATATATTGTTTTTACCATATTTATGAAAGTCTGTCCAAAATCCATTATTTGTATTTGATGAATCAAAAACTGCCATGAAAGATTGTCAAATGCCTTTTGAGCATCTAAAAATATTAATGCCATTTGTTTCCCTGGATGTAGTTCATAGTATTCCAATACATCTATTATCATTCTTAAGTTGTTTTTGATTTGTCTCTTTGGTAAAAAGCCATTTTGATCCAGGTGTATAAATTCAACCAGGTATTTTTTCAGTCTCTCCGCCATTATTGAAGTAAAAATTTTATAATCCACATTAAGTAATGAAATCGGTCTATAATTCTTAATCTGAGTCAAATCTGAATCACCTTTTGGTATTAAGGTAATGTTTGCTTCAATCCACGTCATCGGCATTTTAGCTTCTAATAAAAGTCCATTACAAACATCTTTCAACGGATCACTTAATATCTCTTGTAAACTTTTGTATAGTTCTGCCGGAAGTCCATCTGGACCAGAAGCTTTACCATTTTTTTTGTCTCTTTATAGCCTCTGTTATTTCCATCATTGTAACTCCTTCATCTAGCATATTTTTAAATGTCTCTGAAATCTTCGGAAGGTTACTATCTTTCAAGTATTTTACAGTTTTCTCTCTTGAAGTCTCCTTTTTATCATACAGTTCCTTATAAAATTCTTTAACTATCTTTTTTATTTCTTCATTTTTATATTGTAAATAACATTTCCCATCCAGTAGATTATATATCTTTTTTTTTCTTTCTGTTTTTTAAGTTTGTAAGCTAACCATCTTTCCGGCTTGTTAGCACTTTCAAAAAAATTCTGCTTCACTCTTTTTATCTGTTCTGCCATTTTTTCTGAATCTAACAAATTTAATTTATGTTTTATCATATCCATATCTCTTATTAAAGTCTTTTTTTACAGATTTTTTTGCAATTCTAATTCTAATTTTCCAAATTCTTTTCTTAATATTGCTGTTTTCTCTGTTTATTTTTCCTTGCCATATACGATGTAGCTATACCTCTAAAGTATGCTTTAGCTGTGTCCTGTAGATTTTGTACCGTAGTATCTTCTTTCTTATTTTCTTTAAAAAAGAGTTCCATTTCTTTTTTTTTTATTGAAAAGTTTTAAAATACAGTTTTCCTTTAGAAAACCCCCCTTCCCCCTCCCTCCTCCCCTCCCTACCTCCCCCTATCTCCCCCCCTCCCCCTCTCCCTCCTCCCTCCCCTGCCTCCCCCCCCTACTTCCCCTCCTCCCCCCCCGACTTCCCAGAGCAAAATACAAGGTATATATCTAAAAAGCAATCATAAACAATCATATACTAACAATTATAAACTCTAAAATCCATCACTCTCTAGCTTATATAGAGTAAACCAATCCTTAATAATACTAAATATGTATAAAGAACTAAAATAAAAGAAAACTAGCGTCATTCCCATCTATGTTCTTCCACAATTCACTATTTCCTAAACATATTCTCATTTACACATCACAAGCACCTATCCCTATTAACCTCTCTAGCCAAAATAGGCTATAATAGATAGTTCTTACACAAATTAACCCGCATTAACCCACAAAACTTTCTTCCTCTTCCTCTGTAGTAAATTGTCCATTAATTCCAAATTGAAGATTCTGTTACCATGCATATCATCCCAAAACTCTTAAAAACACAACTACCACTTGACTGTAAATATATTGTGGAAGTTCCATAGATTTCTACTGGTCTTATTTTTTTATCTTTTTTGAGCGTTTTAAGGCAGCACGCGTCACCCTCTGTTCTCTAGGATCATCCAAAAGAGTTGCAGCTTGATCTCCTCCTGTACCATTCTCGTCTATCTGTCCATCTTCATCCTCTTGATGTTCTCCTTCTCCAGATCCCTCTGCAGCTTCCAAAAGTGTTGATGGGGTTGCTTTTAAGACATTGTTGTAAAAATCATGCGCTTGCTTCACAGTACCCAAACAGTACCTTTTGCCTTCATACATGAAGCTCAGCCCAGCTGGGATCTCCCATCTGAACCTTATATCTCTTTGCTTGAGCTCTTGCACAAGAAATATAAAGTCCTTCCTTCTCTTTAAAATCTTTGGAGGAATTTCTTTTAGAACCAAAACTTCTTGACCAGCAATCACAACTTTAGTATCATAGGCAGCTTGTATAACTTCATCTCTAATTTCCCTTTTTACAAAATAAACCACCACATCTCTAGGCAACTTTCTCTGTTTAGCAATCCACGAGTTCACACGAAACACTTTGTCCATGCCTTGTTTTATTTCAGATGCTGGATGGTTCAATACCACCTCAAAAGCCTCAGAAACCAGCTGCTTTAAATCTTCCTTAATATTCTCTTTTAGGCCTCTAATTCTAACAGCAAACTGCATCTGGTAAAATTGAGCCAGACTCAGTTCGCTATCCATTTTGTCTTTTAAATCTTCAATTTCCAATACTTTTGCTTCTAATATAGCATTCTTTTGAGTCAGATCTTCCACTTTGTCATCCAGCACCTCCACACATTTAGCTACTTTATGCACTGAGGACAAAATGTCTACCTTCATCTCTCTGAATTTCTGTTCCATCCTTTCTTCCATTCTCTGCTCCAATTTCTCCAATTTCTCCTCCATCTGTACAAATTTAACACCCATTGACTCCAAAATTAACTGGGTATGTT
This sequence comes from Vipera ursinii, assembly GCF_947247035.1. Classification (NCBI taxonomy): domain Eukaryota; kingdom Metazoa; phylum Chordata; class Lepidosauria; order Squamata; family Viperidae; genus Vipera; species Vipera ursinii. The sequence continues at coordinate 16,836,857 of NC_139522.1, forward strand.
TTTCAAGATCCTTCGATGTCAATACATCGGGAGAATGCAATGCCTGCAGTAATGATTATTGTTGCACCGGAGAATTTCCAGCACTCCGAAAAGTTCTAGGGGGAGGTTTAGCCGCCATCTTTTACTTACAATTGTGACGTACTTTCACTTTAAGTTTTAAGCAAAGTCCATCAAGCTCGAGAGTAAAATAAAATAATCCTCTTCATCTCTTCATCTTTCCCTCTTGTACTGCTCTGCCTGCTCTTTTCCTTTCATAGTCTCTCCTTCAAGCAGGGATGGTCGCAGACGCCTGGCTCTGCTCCATGAAGTCCGGAGCAGAGACGCTAGCCAGCTGGGAGCAGCCCAGGCTACGGGGGAGTTCAATCCTTCAGCCGCCCAAGCTCCAAGCTCAGGCGGCCCCGGAGAACTCGACCCCTACCTGGGGGCTCACCCCCTCCTCTTCTCCCGAGGAGGGGGCTTCAAATCGCCCGAACAGCTGATCGGCGCTGTTTCGGGCGAAAAATCACACAGCTGAGCCGCGGGCAGCCCGGGAAGGCTGTCTCCGGCGCCGCGGAGCCACCGGAAGCCCAGTTCCATTTCTTTTTTTTAACTCTATAAATTATTTTTCCTTTAATATGGAACAGTTTAAAGTCCATCTTATCCTTTTTTTTTATTGAAAAGTTTTAACATACAATTTTTTCTTTAAAAATCCCCCTCCCCCTCCCTTCTCCCTCCCCCCTACCTCTCCCCCCTCCCCCCCTCCCCCCCCGACTTCCCAGAGCTAAATACAAGGTATATATAAAAAAAACAATCATAAACAACCATATACTAACAACCATAAACTCTAAAATCCATCACTCTCTAGCTTATATAGGATAAAACAAACCTTAGTAATATTAAATATATATAGAAAAACCAAAATAGAAAAAGAAAAAAAGAAAAAAGACTTATTCAAATGCTACATGAAATTTCTTAACCCTATACTTGTTCTGGATAAACTCAATCCATTTTCTCCATTCCATAATATAGCGTTCTTGCGAGTGATCTTTCAAATAGGCCGAAATCTTCGCCATCTCAGCCAGGTCGGAAACCTTTAAAGTCCACTCTTCTATGGTCGGCAGTTCCTCTTTCTTCCAGTACTGACCTATCAAAAGTCTTGCTGCCGTAATTAAATTCAACATCAACTTAGTGTCCACAACTGTAGCATCTGTAATTATTCCCAACAAAAAAAGTTGCGGGCAAAACTTTATCCTCTGTTTAAAAATCTTCTGCATGTTCCACCAGACTTTTATCCAAAAGGCTTTAACCTTTTTACAAGTCCACCATATGTGAAAATATGTTGCGTCTTCATCACCGCACCTCCAACATTTAGGCTGATAATTCGGATACATACTTGCAAGCTTTTTAGGATCTAAATGCCATCTATAAAACATTTTGTAAAAATTCTCTCTTAGATTTTGAGCTTGTGTAAATTTTACATTCCTCACCCAAATCTTTTCCCACGTGTCCATTGTAATAACTTCCTGGATGTTTTGGGCCCATTTTATCATACAATCCTTAACAAGTTCTGTTTCTGAATCAATCTCTATCAACGCAAGATATATCCGTTTAATATGTGCTGGTCCCTGATTTCTGATTTGCTTTATCAAATTTTCATCAGTCATTGTAAAACCATTTTTCTGGTCTTCTTTCCACCTGGCCCGTAACTGAGTATATTGAAACCAATTTTGAACAACCTTCTCTTCTCGCAAGAGGCTATATGATTTCAAACACCAAACATTTCTTTCCAAGCTTAGGATCTCCTTGTACGTAGTCACATCATGTTTGAATCCAGCATGTATATTTTCTATTGCGTGTTTTGGAATTGCCCACAGTGGTATCTTACAATCTAGCTTATGTCTATACTTCTTCCAAACTCTCAACAATGCCTGTCTTAAAATATGCACTCTAAACACGTTGTCTACCTTCTTGTCATACAACAAATATGCATGCCAGCCAAACAACAAGTCGTGGCCCTCAAGATTTAATAATCTCTCTTGTGTCAAATTAATCCAATCACTTATTCCTACTAACGCAGCAGCTTCATAATATAGTTTAAGATTGGGCATTTTAAGACCACCTCTCTCACGAGTATCCTGCATAATCTTAAATTTAACGCGTGGCCTTTTCCCTGCCCAAACAAATTTATTGATACCTCGCTGCCATTCCTCCAAATTAGAATCTTTCTTAAGTATCGGTATCCTTTGAAATAAAAATAAAAATTTAGGCAGGACATTCATTTTCACTGCTGCGATCCGTCCCAACAAAGACAATTGCAATTTTTCCCAACTCTCCAATTCTTTTTGAATTTTCCCCCATAATTTTTCATAATTATTTTTATATAACTTTGTATTAGAGGGCGACAAAAGCACCCCCAAATATTTAACCCTTTTAACAATCTCAAATCCAGTTAATCCTTCTAAGAGAGCCTTTTGCGAAACTGTCATATTTTTGGCCAAAATTTTGGTTTTCTGTATATTAACTTTAAATCCAGAAACCTTCCCGTATTGTGTTATTATCTCCATCAGGTCCACAACAGAGTTCTCTGGCTGGGTCACTGTAACAACCAGATCATCTGCAAATGCTCTCAATCTATAGTCCTGATCTCTAATTTGTATCCCCTTAATTTTTCCCGAATTCCGTATTTTAACCAATAATATCTCTAATGTTAACACAAATAACAAGGGCGATAACGGACACCTTTGCCTTGTGCCCTTCTCAATATTACATGCTTCTGTCAGACTATTATTAACTATAATTCGGGCAGTTTGTTTTTGATATAATGCCCTAATCGGTTGTAAAAAATTTTCCCCAAAATCCATTTTGTCTAAAACTTTCATCAAGAATTGCCAATTCAATTGATCAAAAGCTTTTTCAGCATCTAGAAAAATTAGCGCCGCAGGGATCTGGTTGTTCCTTTCCAAAAACTCTAACACATCAACTATATTCCTCACATTATTTTTCATTTGCCTACCACTAATAAACCCCGTTTGGTCCCCATGAATCACCTGTTGCAGAACCCTCATCAGTCTATTAGCCAAAACCTTAGCAAATATCTTGTAATCTGTATTTAAAAGCGATATCGGTCTATAATTTTTAACTTGAGTAGCATCTTGGTCTTCCTTCGGAATCAAAGAAATAAAAGCTGTTCTCCAAGACGGTGGCACCTTTCCCCCCCTCTGGATTGTCTGGAACAGTTCCTTTAACGGTTTCATCATCTCTAATTGTAAATTTTTGTAGTAAGCCGCAGACAAACCATCCGTACCTGGTGCTTTATCCACCTTCAATTCCTTAATTGCTGTAAAAATTTCTTCTTCTGTAATTAATTGATTAATCTCCTCTTTTTGTACTTGCGTAAGAACCGGGATGCTAGCATTCTCCAAATATATATCAATATCTTTTTCATTAATCTTCTCCTTAGCATATAATTTAGAATAAAAATCCACAAAAGCATCCTTGATAAGATCCTGTTGAAACACAACCCTTCCTTTATACTCAATTTTGTCTATATTAGAAGCCCTTTGTTTTTTCCTCAATCTATAAGCTAACCATCTACCTGGTTTGTTAGCGTTGCAAAAAGTATTATGCCTGGCAAACCGCAAATTGGTTGCCACTTGGTCAGCCATTAATTTATCAAATTGTCCTCTTAACAGTTTAATAGCCTCCTTAGTCTTCACATCCTCTGAATTCAAAATCAAAGCCTTTTCTTTTTCCTTTATTTCATTCTCCAGTTCTTTCCTCCTAGCTTCCACAGCACATCTATGTTTATTGTTCATATATATCAACACCCCTCTCATATAGGCCTTGCTAGCATCCCAAACCATGTCCATAGAGGTGCCCTTATTCATATTAATTTCAAAAAAATCCTTCATCCGCTGTTTGCATTCTTCCACATTTCTCTGATTTCTAAACAAATTCTCATTTACGCGCCACGAGCGCCTGTCTCTATTCTCCTTATCAATCTCTAGCCAAACTGGACTATGATCAGAGATAGTTCTTGCACAAATCTTCACCTTTTTAGTCCTTAAAAAAAATCATTAGTCAACAAAATAAAATCGATCCTGGAAAAAGATTGATGTCTGTCGGAATAAAAAGTATAATCCTTTTCCTGCAAATGTCTCTCGCGCCAAATATCTCGCAGTTCCAAGTCATCCTTCATTTCAAAAAAAGATTTAGGCAGTCTAGCATGACTTGGAATGCGCTTAAAAGCTCCAGCCTTGTCCATCTGTACATCCAAAACACCATTCCAGTCCCCCATAAAAATAAAAGATTTATAATCCAACTGGGTAAGCTTTGTATGAAGTAAACTAAAAAAGTCAGCTTGTTGTTGATTAGGAGCATATAATCCAACTAAAAGCGTCTTTTTACCTTCTAGCAGCAACTCTATCATAACGTATCTTCCATGCTTATCTGCTTCGATTAAGTTTGCTGTTAGAGCACTTTTAACATAAACAACCACTCCATTTTTCTTATTCATTGCAGAAGCAACAAATTGCGTACCCAACCTTGAGTTCGATAAATACTTTTGATCCACAACCCTAATATGCGTTTCTTGCAAACATATAACATCTATCTTGAATTGTTTTAAATATTGAAAAACTTTCTTCCTCTTCTGTGGTGAATTTAGTCCATTAACGTTCCAAGTTAAGAATTTAGTTGCCATGCATATCATCCCAAAGCTCTTGGAGCACTGCTTTGATAGGACTATCTTTTTTAGGCCGTGCTCCTCCCACTGCTTGGCTGTAAGTACGTTGTGGAATTTCCATAGACTTCTGCTGATCTTGTTCTTTTATCTTTTTTGATCGTTTTAAAGCAGCACGCGTCACCCTCTGCTCTCTAGGATCATCCAAGGAAGTTGTAGCTTGATCTCCTCCAGCACCATTCTCCTCTGTCTGTCCATCTTCAGCCTCTTGATGTTCTCCTTCTCCAGATCCCTTTGCAGCTTCCAAAAGTGATAATGGGGTTGCTTTTAAAACATTATTGTAAAAATCACGCGCTTGCATCACAGTAGCCAGACGGTACCTTTTACCTTCATGCATCACCATCAACCCAACTGGGATCTCCCATCTGAACCTTATATCTCGTTGCTTGAGCTCTTGCACAAGAAATGTAAAATCCTTCCTTCTCCTTAAAATCTTTGGAGGAATTTCTTTTAGAACCAAAACTTCTTGATCAGCAATCACAACTTTAGTATCATAGGCAGCTTGTATAACTTCATCTCTAGTTTCCCTTTTTGCAAAATAAACCACCACATCTCTTGGCAGCTTTCTCTGTCTGGCAATCCATGAATTCACACGAAACACTTTGTCCAAGCCTCCTTTTATTTCAGATGCTGGCTGATTCAATACCACTTCAAAAGCCTCAGAGACCAGCTGCTTTAGATCTTCCTTAATATTCTCTTTTAAACCTCTGATTCTAACAGCAAACTGCATCTGGTAATATTGAGCAAGACTCAATTCTCTATCCATTTTGTCTCTTAAATCCTCATTCTCCAAAACTTTTGCTTCTAATATGGCATTCTTTTGAGTCAAATCTTCCACTTTTTCATCCAAATCTTCCACACATTCAGCCACTTTATGCACTGAAGACAAAATGTCTACCTTCATCACACTGAACTTCTGTTCCATCCTCTCTTCCATTCTCTCCTCCAATTTCTCCAATTTCTCCTCCATCTGTGCAAATTTATCACCCATTGATTCCAGAATTACCTGGGCATGTTTTTCAAGAGCATCTTGTAAATCCTTCGGTGTCAATACATCAGGAGGATGCAACGCCTGCAATGATGATTGTTGCACCGGAGAAGTTCCAGCACTCCGAAGAGTTTTAGGGGGAGGTTTAGCCGCCATCTTTTACTTTCAATTGTGACGCACTTTCACTTTAAGTTTAAAAAAGTTCATCAAGCTCGAGAGTAAAATAAAATAATCCTCTTCACCTTTTCCTCTTGTACCGCTCTGCCTGCTCCCTTTATTCCATAGTCCTTCCTTCAGGCAGGGGTGGTCGCAGACGCCTGGCTCTGCTCCAAGAAATCCGGAGCAGAGACGCTGACCAGCTGGGAGCGACCCAGGCTACGGGGGAGTTCGATCCTTCAGCCGCCCAAGCTACAAGCTCAGGCGGCCCCGGAGAACTCGACCCCTACCTGGGGCCTCACCCCCTCCTCTTCTCCCGAGGAGGGGGCTTCAAATTCGCCCAAACAGCTGATCGGCGCTGTTTCGGGCGAAAATTACTCAGCTGAGCCGCGGGCAACCCGGGAAGGCTGTCTCCGGCGCCGCACAGCCACCGGAAGCTCCCATCTTATCCTTTTTTGTGTCCCTTTCCAAGTCATTTTCAGAGGGTTATGATCTGCCCATGTGCCTATTTCTATTTCAATGTCCTGCACATTCATTCTCAAGTCAGCAGTCATCCAAATCATATCAATTCTTGACCAGGATTTCTGGCTATTTGAGTAAAAAGTATATTGTAATTTTTGTGGATTTATTTCCCTCCTAATATCTTGAATTCCAATTTCCTCCGCCATAGCAAAAAATGTCTTAGGTAATCTTCCTCTACCATTTTTCCTTGTTTTGTTACTTTTATAATCAATTTTTCCATCTGTTATTGCATTGAAATCTCCTAGTAAACAGATATTTTGATACTCCATTTCTATTATTTTTCTATGTAGGTTTTTATAAAAATTTTCTTGATTGTTATTCAGTGCATAAATTGCCACTAATAATATTTGGTTTTGATGCAGATAAATTTCTACCATTAATATTCTTCCTTCTTCATCTGAATATACCATTTTCGAATTTATTGTCTCTTTAATATATAGAGCTACTTCTCTTTTTTTCTGTTGTGCTGATGTATAATAAAGTTTTCCAATTTTTGGATATTCCAATAGTTTATAATGTTGTGCTTTTATATGTGTTTCTTGCAAACAAATTATATCCAAATTCAATTTCCATAGTTTCCTAAAAATCTTGTTTCTTTTAATTGGAGAGTTCAGTCCATTTATGTTTACTGAAAAAATTCCACTTTCTTTATCCATTTCCATTTACTTATATTTTGGTCTAACCGATCTAGTAGTTCTTTGTTCTCTAGCAGGTCCTTCATCCTCCCCCTTTTGGAGACCTTGCTCTTTCTGTTCTTTTGTTTGTGCAGTTGCTCCTTGAGTCTTCTCTTCTGTTTGTTTTTGCTCTTTACTCTCCCCTTGACCTCTTTTTACTCCTTCATCCAAAATTGACCTATTCTTCTCTTCAAAGTCTTCTGCTTTACAAATTGAATCAAGTCTATATCTTGTATTGTTCCAGTTTATTAAGATGCCTTCTGGCATAAGCCATCTAAAGTTTATGCCATTAGCCATCAATTTCATAGTCAAAAAATGGTACTGTCTTCGTGAATCTCTGACTCTCTTGGGTATCTGTTTTAAGACCACAATTTCTTTATTTTTATATTGTATTGGTTCATCTCTTACTTTCCGCAGTATTTCATCTCTTGTTGTCTTCCTTGCAAATCGTACATGTACTTCTCTTGGTAACTTATTTCTTCTTGCGTAGCTTGAGTTGAAGTGGAATATCCCATCTAGTTCAATTTGAATTTCCCCTCGGTCTGCTTTCAGAGCCTCCTCCAGGATGTCAATAATCACCTCTTCTATGTTTTCAGCTCTATCTTCAGGAATATTTTGGAACCTTAAATAGTGTTCCACATTTGCCATCTCTAAAATCTTAATTTCGTTATCTAATTTTTCATTTTCTCGCAATAACATTTCTATCTTTTTGTCATTATCATCTGTTTTTTCTTCAATCTTATGTATCTTCTGTTGGTTTTTTATTATCATTTGATTTTGAGTTTCCAGTTTTTCCTTTACACTGTATATCCAAAATTTCTTCATTCAACTTCTCCAGTGTTGTTTGTGTGCTTTTATGATTCTCTTGTGTCTCTAAATGGTTCCTTTCCAAAGTCTCTTATTCTTTAACATAAGATCCTGAAGAAATTTTAATGAAGTCTGTGTTTCACTTTGAGCTGTAGTCTTTTCCCTTTGCAACATAGCTTCAATAGATCCCTGTGATGTAGGACTAGATTGTCCTGAGGGTGCAGAAGTTTTTTTCATAAGTCTAGTAATATTCGATGAAGTCATTTTGAAGTTTACAGTCTATAGCCAAAACAACGTCTGTTTAAATCAATAGAATTTAGTCAAATTCAATAGAAGTAACTTTGAGTTTTAGTCTCATAACAAAGCAGCCTTATCAGCTGCAGCTGTTCTCTTCAAGGTTAAATTTCAATCAACAGAGAATGTTGCAAAAATTTCGTTCTTTTTTCACCACTAGATGTCCTCCTTGGCTTATGTCCAGTATTTTTAACAAAGAGCCTCTTCCCTCCCGTGTAATTACTCGCCGCTTGTAAATCTTCTGGGGGTCTTTACTTTCCAGCTCTTTCTACTCAGGGGTTCAACATTTATAGTCCTCTAAGAGAAGAAAAGGAAACATCTTGCTCACCCAGCTTCAGCACGCAGTTGAAATTCCTCTGGTTTATAAACCTTTGCTTCCCGCTGGAGACGCCTATGGCCGGAGATTTAAAACAGCCTTACTCTTCGTTTTCCAGAGGGTCCTACAGTTCGCTCTGATCGGGTTCCCTCTGATCTGAGCTCCTGAAGTATCCCTCCTCCTTCATTGCCCCTCCAGGGCAACTTTCTGACCCTTTAAGGGTCGCTAGACGAAGAAAAACCAAGCTGGAAAGCCGAGCACTGACTTTCCCAACTTGTCCCGACGGCTGCCAAACAGGAAGTCCTGACATCTTCTGTCTTTGTTGCAGGGAAGGTGGAGTACCACAGGACACAAAGGATGCAAATATCGTCACACTGTATAAGAACAAAGGCGACGGGTGACTGTAACAACTACCGCGGCATCTCTCTTCTCAGTGTTGTAGGGAAGCTGCTTGCCCGTGTCGTACTGAAGAGGCTCCAGGTGCTTGCAGAGAGAGTCTATCCAGAATCACAGTGTGGATTCCGAGCCAAGAGGTCCACTACTGACATGGTATTTTCCCTTAGTTGCAGGAGAAATGCAGGAAACAAAGACAGCCACTTTTCATAGCCTTCATAGATCTTACGAAGGCTTTTGACATGGTTAGTAGGGACGGCCTTTATAAAATTCTCCCCAAGATTGGATGTCCACCTCAGCTCCTTAACATCATCAGGTCCTTTCATGAGGAAATGAAGGGCACTGTAGTTTTTGATGGCTTAACATCAGATTCCTTTGACATTCAAAGTGGAGTGAAGCAGGGCTGCCTCCTTGTGCCAACTTTATTCATGATCTTTTTTGCTGTCATGCTGAAACATGCTTTTGGAACCGCAACAGAGGGTATCTATCTCTGGACCAGATCAGACGGAAAACTCTTTAATCTCTCCAGATTGAGAGCAAAGTCTAAAGTCCTGCTGAAATGCCTACGGGATTTCCTCTTCGCTGATGATGCTGCCGTTACTGCTCACTCTGCCGAAGACCTTCAACAACTTATGGACTGTTTTAGCAAGGCCTGCCAAGACTTTGGACTAACAGCCTGAAAAAAACACAAGTCATGGGTCAGGATGTGGATTCACCTCCCTGTATTACAATCTCTGCACAGGAACTGGAGGTCGTCCATGACTTTGTGTACCTCAGCTCAACTATCTCCGACACTCTCTCTTTAGATACTGAGCTGAATAAACGTATTGGTAAAGCAGCCACCACATTTTCCAGACTTACAAAGAGAGTATGGCTTAATAAGAAGTTGACAGAACATACAAAGATCCAGGTCTATAGAGGCTGCGTCTTCAGCACACTCTTGTACTGCAGTGAGTCTTGGACTCTTCACGTATGGCAGGAGAGAAAGTTGAACATCTTTCATATGCGTTGTCTCTGACATATTCTTGGCATCACCTGGCATGGCGCAGTCCTGGAATGTGCTGGAATTTCTAGCATGTTTACACTATTGAAACAGCAACGTCTACGCTGGCTTGGGCATGTCGTGAGAATGGCTGATGGTCGGATTCCAAAAGATCTCCTGTATGGAGAACTAGTGCAGGGAAAGCGCCCCAGAGGGAGACCAGAGATGCGATATAAGGATATCTGCAAGAGGGATCTAAAGGCCTTGGGAATGGACATTAACAGCTGGGAAACCTTGACCTCTGATTGTTCAACTTGGAAGCTAAAGACACAGCATGGCCTTCTCCAATTCAAAGAGACACTTGTGCGGCAGGCTGAGGCAAAGAGGCAGTCCCGGAACCAGCAAAATCTGGGGGCTGGACAGGGGACAGATGGTATCTGCCCTCAGTGTGGAAGGGACTGCCACTCTCGAATTGGTCTTTTTAGCCACACCAGATGCTGCTTTAGGACATCTTTCCATAGCATGATACCATAGTCTCTCGAGACTGAAGGATGCCAAGAAGAAAAATTTATTTGAATATGGTTAAAAAGAATAGAAATTTTTTGGATATAAATGTATTTTAGCTTAAGACGGATATGTTTTTCAAGTAGTATATTATTTCGTTCTTTTTTTTCTTTTTAAGATATGAGAAACGTAAAACTGTTGGGATGGCTTGTATGAGGAAAAAGATTTAATACTTAAGTGTAATTAACTCTGAGAAAATCTTAACTGGTAAGAATGTTTTGAACATTGTGGGGAAAACAAATCTAAACAAGAACTTTGAAAATGATTTATGATGAGGTAATTAAGATTATTACTTAGAAAAGAAGCTTTATATTGATGTGGTTGGTAAATACTAGAAAAATGTTTATATTCAATTGTTATCTATCAAAATATTAAGAAATGTACTAATTTAAGGTGGGAAAAAGAATATTATTGGAATAAGAGAAAAAGAAAGCTACTATGTGGATTATGGAATTATAGAAATTAATTGTTATGGATTGTTTTTAAATGTAAACCCAAACAACATGTTGTTTACCAAATATTAAGGTGAATATGTTAAAAAAATCAATAAAATATATTAAAAAAATAAAATTATAGTTTGCTAACTTATTCCTATATATTTTGCACAACCTCAATTACTGATAACATTCTAGTGTTGTGACACAGAATTTAAATTTGGGGACAGAGTGAGCATTACTTTGTTGTATAAGTGGTCTGCTAGAGTTTATGGTAAAATGTAGTGATGACTATTTGCATTGAAGAATGATACAAATTACATAATTTATATTTTAGTTTTGCTTTGTTTCACTGTCTCATTCTAGACAAGATGAAACTTAATTAGAACAGGGGTCTCCAACCCCCCGGGCCACGGCTCTGTACCAGGCCGTGGCCTGTTTGGAACCGGGCCGCACAAACGGTGAGTGCGCGCAGCTCCATTTGCACAAGCAGCTGGCAGTCACGCAGGAAGCTCCTTTTGTGCGAGCGCAGGCACGGTCACCTGCTGCTTGTGTAAATAGAGCTTGCAATGCAAGCGCATGCGCCTGCTGCTTGCGCGGAACCATCTCCTCTCCCCTCCAGTGGTCTGCAAAGCCAGAAAGGTTGGAGACACCTGAATTAGAAAGTATCCTTTCCAAATCAGTCATTAATGCAAAATCACATTACTTTATTTATATATGATCTGCCATGAGTTTGGGTAGAGGGAAATGTATTATTTCATTTTCTCTTATTTCCCATCCATAGTCCAACTTTCTGCACTCCAAATAAGGAAAAAAAAACCATTTGTTTCACTCTGAGTAACTTATTCTAAATATTCACAGCATATACTTCCTAGATGTGCTATACAAATGAGCTATTTTGGATATCAGATATCATTTTCAAGTTGGTAGGCCTAGTTCTCTGTCTAAATCCTTCTTCAACATCATTGCTCATTCCACCTGTGCGTCTGTGTGAAGGGCTGGTACAATCTGGAAGTTGCTGCTGATTTGCTCTTGAGGAAGCAGCAGGTGGCACTGTAATCGCATGATTATTCACTTTCTTAAAACTTGTATCTGTGGTTTTAGTGACATTATAATGAAGTGAGTGGCTTTTTAATACTTGCCTCGAAACAATTTACTTACAGTTGCAATCTTTTCCTTGTGGATTTTCATTTTGGTTACAGCTGCCTGGTACCAACTGAAGTGAACTTTGTTTAAATTATTCTTTGTCCTGTCCACCCATTCAGTGTGTTTCCTGTAATAAGTCATTCAAGAAGCTTTGGTCCCTCCATGAACATATCAAGATTGTCCATGGATATGCAGAGAAAAAATTCTCCTGTGAGATATGTGAAAAGAAGTTCTACACCATGGCTCACGTGCGAAAGCACATGGTTGGTGAGTTTTTGCTGCCTGTTTTTGCATAGCATTGTGCTTCCTTCAAATTCATGATTTTGAAGTTGAACAAACTGTCCATGTAGCATTATAGGTGGCTCCTTGTTTACAAATAGGTTAGTCATTTTTGAAAACCACCTCTCCATAACTATGCCCTTATTTATCTCCATTAGTCATTACTGGATGGGATAGAGAAAGCCATAGAAAGCCTTTATAGTAAAAGGGGAGAAAACCAGACCTTGGCATCTCAATCCGCCCAATGTAAGAGTATCTGGGGCTATAATGTGTGAAATCTGTTTTAAATTCAATTGAGAGAAGGTAAATGGTACTTCAGTCTATTTGCAACACAGAAGGTGTGGTGTCTTAGTTCAAATCCATGTAGTTATTTTTTCTTCCTAGTTTTATAGTAAACTTCTGTTCTTGGATGTATATCTTAACTGAGTGCAAACACCAAGATTCAGGAGTTTATCAAAAAAAATTCCCTTTGAAATTAAAATCTGTATTTGGAAGAATTAAAGCACAAAACATTGGTAAAATGTGGGATGGCTTCATTGTAAAGTACCCTTCTGTAGATCTAAATGATACAGGAAGAACATGTCCATGCCAAGTTGAACTTCTTTTCAGGTAGAGCTGAACTTTTAAGAAATTATTCTTATTTGGCTGAAATAATTTAACCTAGTGAGATAGCTAGGAAGTTTGAACTTAGAAGTGGGACGTCGAGGGAGTTATTGAAAAGGGTACTTTTCCTTTGATGGCATGAAGTCTAATTAAGTAGTTCTCTGTGTTTATGCTTACCATAATTTATAGTCATATTAGTGTGCTTTGTTTTTACTAATTCTGTACTAAGCAGATTTCTGTATTATAAGGCACAATAAATAGCATTTTTATTTCCTGAGTGACAACTGCTACTTTTAATTATATTGTTTATATTTATAATTTAACTACAGTTTATTTAGACCACAACAGGAACCAATCTGATTGCATGGCACCCACAGAAATATTTTAAATAAAATAAAAACACAACTGAATCCAATCTTTATCTATGCTTAGATTGTACCTCTTGAAACCACTGAGGCTTAAGCTAGTTATGACTGACTTATTTAATTGACTGATGTTTCAGCACATACTAAGGACATGCCATTTACATGTGAAACCTGTGGAAAATCTTTCAAACGCAGTATGTCCTTAAAGGTTCATTCACTACAGCATTCAGGAGAGAAGCCTTTCCGATGTGAGGTATGAATTCTGCTCAATGTCTAATTGATAGTGACTTGAATGTAAAAAAACAAGCATATAATTATAAAGTAATACTAAACTTGAATAGACATGAACAATAAAACCTGTTCTACAGATCAAAGTTATCTCTTACCTAACATTTTATTTCTACAGTGGCCAGCATACAAGTAAGTCATGAGGATAGTAACATGCTCACACTATACTTCCCACTGCAAATTAATTTTGTCTCATGGTGCCTGCTTAAAATCTCTGGAAGAGAATGCATGTTATCCCCAATGATGATCAAAATTGGGACATAACAGTATATTTTTATTTATTTATTTGTTTGTTTATTCATTTATTTATTTACTTACTTACTTATATCCCATCTTTGTTACTTTTACAAATAAGGCAGTGAACATAACATATCCAACACACCTTCCTCCTATTTTCCCCACAGCAACAACCCAGTGAGGTGGGTTGGACTGAGAGTGTGTGACTGGCCATTTACATTGGTACATTAATATGTATCAATGCTTGATGAGAAAGCAAGAATATTATGGTGGGCACTGCAGACAGGTGAAGGTATGTTGGGCAGGGGAAGATACAGCAGGAAACAGGTTGGACCACTGTCAGACATGGGGTAGACCAGTTTAGGAAACGACTCCACAGAAAAACTAGAACTGTATTTATTGAGATAGGCTATAGTAACAGAATCTTATAAGTCTGCCTACGTTTTTCCTTCCCTCCCTCCTAGCCTCAGGGAGTCAGGACAGCCAGTCTAAGTCTAATACTTTCCAGCCTCCCTGGGTTCAAGACATGCTTCTGCACTTACTGTTCTCTTAATGGCTTCTAGATGGTTTCTCCAATGTCATCTCCATGGCTCATTATAGCCACTTCCAGCGATTACATTCTTAGTGTTTGGTACCAATCTCACTTGCTAGCCTCTTGTGCTATACCCCAAGATCTGGTAATGAAGACTCAAATGCCCTGGTTTCCAAGTGTTGCTACTTAATGTATAGGAGTAGCTTATAATAAAGCTCCCCTCCTCCACAGCTTAATTGTGGATAAAAGGGCTGGACCAGGCCTATTACCAAAATTAACCAAGGGAAGGGTGCCTTTCTCAGTTTTTTGTCCTCCTGGATTTCATGTGGCACCAGCTGTGAGCACAGGATTAAGGTGGTGGTGTAGCCATTGTCATCTGAAAAACCTAATGGCTTTCATGGGCACTGCTCTGCATTTACCCAGTCCTGTTTGTGAATGTTGGGTGGCAGGGATCAGAGGGAATTGTGCTTATGTACCAGTCTCGCTGTTGGAGTTCATAGCTAGGTTGGCAATGGAGTTACCCAGGTTTATGATATTGCAGACTTTGATCTGCTGGTTTTGGGTGCAGATTCTGAGGCTGCTCAGACGTTCATGGTTATCAAGGACCTGACTGAAGTTACCTCTGTGCCAGTACATGGACCAAGAAGTGTCACACATTGGGCCTAGTCTTTATCTTGTGACAGTTGCAATGAAAGCTGGAGTTGGAGAGTATTACCACAAATCCCCTGCCATGGACAGATCACTCCCACTTGGCCTTGGATTTCTCTGAAGCTCTATCCTACCATAGAGAGGTAGGGCCTATTTGATCAGTCTGCCCCACGCTGACTGGGTTTCAGAAGGGGATTGGGGTCATTCCTGGATGACTTGGAATAAGGGAGCAGTTGCATCCTTGGATCAGATCACACCTGTGCAGACTCTCTATGTAAGTAGATCCCAGAGAGTTGCCTAGTTTTCAAAGGAACTTCTTGTGATGAAGGGAACTAGAGTGTTGCAGGAGAAAAATGAAGAATAAACCTGACCAAGCATGGGTAAGATCTTTTTCTGAACATTACATTGTTATGATAAGGGTGGCAAAGTATAATATTTTCTGGCCTTATTTCATGTATGGAATGCTAGCCAGCAGCCTGTTTAAAGTGACCCAGTCATTCCTGGGTAAGGAGGGGCTAGGGAAATATTTATTTCATTTATTTTATTTAAGAAAATTTATATGGCCGCCCAACTGACTCTGAGTGATTCTGGGCAGCTTACAGTGATAAAACCCAATATAAAAAAAATAAAAGCAATACCCCCCCACACACACACACACGGCAACAACAATTCAGTCAATCAAATAAGCCACTTGATGGGCTCCAACCCACTCTGGGTTCCCCAGGCCCATTGGCAAAACCAGGTCTTCAGGTCCTTGCAAAAGAGTGCCAAAGTGGGGGCCAATCTTATCTTCATGGGGATGATGTTCCACAGGGAGGGAGTCACCACGGAGAAGGCCCTTCTTGGTCCAGCTAGATGTACCTCAGGAGAGGGGACCCATAGCATTCCCTGCCTTGCTACTCTGGTGGGTTGGGTAGATGTGACCGGGAAAAGACAGTCCTTCAAATAACCAGGTCCCAAACCATGTAGGACTTTAAATGTGACAACCAGCACCTTGAATTGGACCCAGAAGCAAATTGGAAGCCAATGCAGCTCCTGCAGGAGAAATGACATGTGCAGATCTAGGCCTGTACAAAACCATGTGGGCTGCTGCATTTTGAACCAACCGAAGCTTCTGGATACTTTTCAAGGGCAGCCCACTGTAGAGTACATTGTAATAGTCAAGACAGGAGGTGACAAGGGCATGTGCGGCTGTGTGATGACCCAGAGCACAGCATAGAGGCAAACCAGTCAACTGGCAGTTCAAACCGCCCTTTATTTGCTCCAATTTTCCCCAAATGCTCCCACGTTTCTGGCAAGCTGCAGAACAAAGTAAGACACACACACCTTCAGCAGCCTCTGGCTGCAAGTAGTTTCACAAGTTTTTAACTCTTCAGGCTTGGAAAGTGTGTATGGAACAAGCTGTCCTCCTTCAGGTTTCAACTCACAGATTAGAAGAGTAATTTACTCAAGGCCACGTAGATAACAAGGAAAGTAACATACATCCAAAATCTAACGAGTCTGTAGAAGTACAAGCTTGCCTGAGCAGTTTCAGAAGAGAAGCCAAAATTCAATCCGAGGTCTTTGAACACCAAATCAAGTTTGTCAGCCAGTCCAATGGTCAAGAGTTTCAGGGTTTCCAAGCAGAAATCACAACACAGAACAAGAGATCAGAGTTGTTTCCAAGATCAGCAATGGCACACAAAACTCCCAAGCATTCAGCGTTTGTTTCCAACAAATGCCCCTCCCCACAGCGTCTCCTTAAGTCTCAGTCTCCAGGTGTGCCTTGTGCAGAGGGGCAGGGTGCTGCTCTCCTGAGTAGTTGAGCCTGCCTGCATTGTTCCCTCCTTCGCTTTACTCTCCCTGCTGTGGGATCAGGAGGGGATGGCCTTTGCTCATCACCTGAGCTCTGTCTCTCATGTTCATCCTGTCCCAATCCTGAAAGGCTCTGGCCTGCCTCAGCCTGCTCTTCCCCACATTCCTCTGAAGCCACAGACACCCCTCCATCCACCTCCATTGGCTCGGGTTCCAGCTCATTTTCCTCAGCAGATTCAGGCTCCGACTGGAGCATGACAGGCTGTGAGCATGGATTGTTGGTCCAGGAAAGGGCATAACTGGTGCACAACACGCAGTTGCATGAAAGCCCTCCTGACAACTGCCACCTGTGCCTCGAGCAGGAGTCTAGTAGAACCCCCAGATTATGCACTGGGTCTATCTGGAGGAGTGCCACCCCATCCAAGACCAGAGATGGCAATTATCCATGAACCAAAGAACCCCAAACACCGAGCCATTCCATCTTGCCATAGTTCAGTTTCAGCACGTTATCCAGCCCTTCACAGCCTCTAAGCACTGCGAGAGGGAGGTCATGACATTGCTCAACTCACCATGGGCAGAGACATATAGCTGGGTGTCATCAGCATATTGATGATATCTCAGCCCATGGTGGCAGATGATCTCACTCAGCAGCTTCCTGTAGATGTTAAAAAGCTGAGAAACTACCAAGCTTTGTGGGACCCCACAAAGCAGGGGATGAGGGCCGAACCTCTTGCTTCCTATCAACACTGACTGAGAGTAACCACAGAGGAAGGAAGTGAACCAGGAAAATACAGAGCCCCTACTTCCAACCTTCGAAGATGCTCCAGAAGAATACCATGGTTGATGTTATTGAAGGCCACCAAGAAGTCAAGTACAGAAAGGATGGATGCACTACCCCTATCCTCTTCCCACCAGAGATCATCAAAAAGTTTGACCCAATGCTATCTCCATCCCATAACCAGGCCTGAGCCCTGACTAGAAAGGGTCCAGATAACCCACTTCATCCAGGAACCTCTGAAGCTGTCGCACAACCACCTCAACAACCTTTCTTGAAAAGGGAAGATTGGAGACAGGATGAAAATTATCCAATATGACAGAATCTAGTAATGGCTTCTTAAGAAGAGGGTGGACCACAGCCTCTTTAAAATATTTGGGCACCATGCCCTCCCTCAGGAAAGCATTAATCACCACCAGAACCCACCCGCATGTCACCTTCTGGGAAGCTTTCACAAGCCAGGAAGGGCATGGATCTAAAACACAGGTGCTTCCGCTTATACTTCCTAGGATCCTTTCCACTTCCTCAGGATAACTGGGCAAGAACCTGCCCCAAGTTCCTCCACCAGACCAGCAACAACACCGGCATCGAGCTGGAAAAGAATCTGAGCAATTTTGTCTTCCAGAAAATCAGCAAATTCCTCAGCATGCCCCTTCAGGTAGACCTCTGTATCCTCCTTCCCCAGGAAGAGATGGCTCATCTTAAAGAGCCATGGTGGCACAGTGGTTAGAATGCAGTATTGCAGGCTAACTCTGCCGACTGCCAGCAATCCTGACTGGCTCAAGGTTGACTCAGCCTTCCATCCTTCCAAGGTTGGTAAAATGAGGACCGAGATTGTTGGGGGCAATATGCTGACTCTAAACTGCTTAGGGCTGTAAAGCACTATGAAGCGGTATAAGTGCTGTTGCTGTTGCTATTGCTATTAAATAGGGTTGCTGGTTAATTTTCTGCAGATGCAATTAGTGCAGAGAAGTACTTACACTTCACCACCCAAATAACCACAAGGTAGGCTTTAATAGCAGCTCTTACCCTTGTTCAATCACGTTTGTCCCTTGTTTTCTGCCAGTGGCACTCTAGATGTCTCTTTATCCACTTCATCCCTCTCAATTCCTCTGTATACCACAGGGGACAAAGAGGTCTATGAGTTAGGAGAGGTCATATGGGCACAATCCTACACAGTAGATGTGCAGTTATAACCCCCAGTTCCTTCTGAAATCCATCCAGGATAAATAGGTCCTGCCTCCATGGAGGGCAGGGCGGTACAGCTGTCGAGAAACTCATTGCCACCAGACTGTGATCTGACCATGACAGGGACCAAAGATAGGTCCACCAATTCCAGGTCACCAAGGCACTGCTCTGACAACACCAAATCAGATGTGTGACCACTACATGTAGTTGGGCCCTAGATGACCTGGGACAGGCCCTTGGAAGTCATGGTTTCCTTGAAATCCCGAGTTACCTCCATCCCCACCCCCAGAGTTAGCAGATTGAAGTCCTCCAGAACTATAAACCTGGGGAACTCCACCAGCAGCCCTTCAGTGAGGTCCAGGAGCCTGGGTAGGGTACCTGCCATGTAGCAGGGAGACTGGTACAGCAGCAGCAGCAGCAGCAATCCCACCTGATCCTTCAAGCCCAACCTAAGAATAAGGGTCTCACAACCAGGCACTTGTGGAGCCATGGCCCTGGAGGCTGCCAGACATTCTATGATGACAACAGCCACACACCCCTCCCCAGCCCTGTAGGCTGGTGCCATACTTGATAACCCACTGGGCACATTTCTGAGAGAGCAGCACCTCCCTCTGGGCCCAGCCAGGTCTCAGTGATACAAGCCAGATCAGCCTTCTGTGCAAGAAACAAGTCAGCAATAAGGCAAACCTTGTTACAGGCTGATCGGGCATTTCAAAGCAGCAGCCAAAACCTGGGCCCCCACAAATCTGCTGACCAGGTAAATGAGATGAATGCAAGAGGGCAGAACATGAGACTAGTACTAAATACCAAGGTTGCGTTCCCTGTGAATGACCCCCTTGCCTCCCGTATCTCCCATTACCTCACACCATTGAAATACACTGCCCTACCCTGGCGCGGGTGTGTGTGGTGCTCGTGCAAACGGAGCTTCGTGCACAAGCAGTGGGTCCTTGTGCTTGCGCATGAAGCTCCACTCACATGAGTGGAAAGCGCTCATGCATGAGCACAAGCATCCTCCGCTCACACGAGTGGAGCTTCACGTGCGAGCGCAAGGGTCCACCACTCATGCGGCCCAGTTTCAAACAGGCCGCAGCCCAGTAATGGGCTGCGGCCCAGAGATTGGGGACCCCTGTATTATAGCACTTGCTCTCAGTGTCTTTAAGCCACCACAACCTTTTTCCTCACTGCAGCAGAGGGGTCACATCCAACACCCCCTTATCCCCCAGAACACTATTTCTACATTAACTCAGTTCACAAACAGCATCCTGCCCGGTTGCTCTCGCCCAAGCAAGGAGCCACTCCTCTTCCCCCAGCTCTTACCCAGGGGTGAGGGACAAACACACTCACCTGACTGTCTGCCAACTTCCTTATACTTGTAGGAAGGTATCCATTTGTGGACCAGGATGCCCTACTCACAGTAACTCATGTCTTAGTAACTTCCTGGCTGTATTACTGTAATGCTGTCTACATGGGGCTGTACTTGAAAAGCATTTGGAAGCTGCAGCTGATTTAGAATGCAGAAGCACAGGTAGTTTTGGGTGCTCATAATACATCCATGTGACCTCTGTTCTGTAAGCCAGCAGTCCCCAACTTTTTTGGCACCAGGGTCCGGTTTTGTGGAAGACAGTTTTCCCATGGACCTGGGGGGTGGGGGGCAGGGGAGGAATGGTTTTGGTTTTGCTTCCTTGCCCGCTGCTCACCTCCAGCTGTGCAGCCCAGCAGACCTGCTGTAAGCTACGCTGGATATCACCTACAAAGACCTACATTGTATACAGGGCCAGGGTAATTGTGAGGCCACTTGCTTCTGATTGTTTCTGCTTGCCTGTGGAGGAATGCAGAGATAACTGACAAATGTAGTCAACAGCCATAAGGGTAAACAACAGCTTAGTCATGAAAAGGAGGAGGAAGTGAGGCAGAAACTCAGGATTGTCATTCCTTGATTCTCTTGCTATAAGGTGGTGGGGAGGATCTTTTTTAGGCTTTCAAGCTTCTGTCATACCTTGCAACAATAAAATAGAATGACAACAGTCCTTGTGGAGTCTGTTTCGTGACCTGGCCTACCTGGAAGGACTGACATCAGTTTTGAACGCCTCACTGCTCTCTACTTACAGAGGCATCAATCTTTCTTTTGATTGTGGAAATTTCATCAAGTCTTCAGGCACCCTACTGTCCACAGAACAACTTGCTCAAGCACTGATAGAACATGAACAGCAAGTGGAAATACAAATAACAAACCTGCACAGTATCATAGTATAATTAACACTGCAGTTCAGACAAGACTTGTCTCATCGTGGCAGTTTGACAGCTTACATCCCAGCCAGTAATTCTTTGGTCTCAAAGGATTTTCCAGAGGAGTTTTGAGGAGCCCAAGATAAGGGTGTTTTTTTTACTTCTATGACTCAATTTGAGTTGTTTGTGTCATGTCAACCAACAGAATTTCCTACAAATGCTTCCAACATTGGTTCTGAGTCTTTTGAAAGATGGAGCAGTCAAATGGGCTGTGTCCCTCATTGAAGACAATGATCCATTACTTCACACTTACAGAATGTCATGCAAAGTTAGAGTTGCCTTTGATTATTCAAGTAGGGAATAGATCTGCAATCTAAAAGCAATGGGAAAGCTAATGAATACATACAAGATTTTCAATTATTTGCCAGAGATGTGGGTTAAAATAATCTTTCTCTGATGGATTTCAAATTCCTGCTGATGGGGTTTCTTGCAAAAAACCCTACAGGGAGTAGTCCAGGGAGTCTCAGGAGTCAAAACACTCAGAGGCATAAAAAAATAAAAACTGCTGTTAATAATAATAATAATAATAATAATAATAATAATAATAATAATAATAATAATAATAAGAAGAAGAAGAAGAAGAAGAAGAAGAAGAAGAAGAAGAAGAAGAAGAAGAAGAAGAAGAAGAAGAAGTAGTAGTAGTTGGAAGGGACCTTGGAGGTCATCTAGTCCAACCCCCTGCTAAGGCAGGAAACCCTATACCATTTCAGACAAATGGCTGTCCAGTCTCTTCTTAAAAACTTCCAGTGTTGGAGCATTCACCACTTCTGGAGGCAGGTTGTTCCACTGGTTAGTTGTTCTAACTGTCAGGAAGTTTCTCCTTAGTTCTAGGTTGCTTCTCTCCTTGACTAGTTTCCATCCATTGCTTCTTCTCCTGCTTTCAGGTGCTTTGGAGAATAGCTTGGCTCCCTCTTCTTTGTGGCAGCCCCTGAGATATTGGAACACTGCTATCATGTCACCCCTCACCCTTCTCTTCATTAAACTACACATACCCAATTCCAGCAACCGTTCCCTATATGTTTTAGCCTCCAGTCCCCCAAGCATCTTTGTTGCTCTCCTCTGTACTCTTTCTAGAGTCTTGACATCTTTTTTACATCGTGGTGACCAAAACTGGATGCAGTATTCCAGGTGTGGCCTTACCAAGGCATTGTAAAGTGGTATTAGTACTTCACGTGATCTTGATTCTATCCCTCTGTTAATGCAGCCTAGCACTGTGTTGGCTTTTTTGGCAGCTGCAGCACACTGCTGGCTCATATTTAAGTGATTGTCCACTAGGACTCCGAGATCTCTCTCACAGTTACTACTATCGAGCAAGGTACCACCTATACTATACCTGTGCATTTGATTTTTCCTGCCTAAATGTAGAACCTTACTTTTTTCACAATTGAATTTCATTTTGTTAGATAGTGCCCAGTGTTCGAGTCTGTCCAGATCCTCCTGTATCTTAAGCCTATCTTCTGGAGTATTGGCTATTCCTGCCAGCTTGGTGTCATCTGCAAATTTGATGAGTTCCCCATCTATCCCCTCATCCAAATCATTGATGAAGATGTTGAAGAGCACTAGGCCCAGAACAGAGCCCTGGGGCACCCCACTACACACTTCCTTCCATGTAGATGCAGTTCCATTGAGGACCACACGCTGAGTACGGCCTGTCAGCCAGCTACGAATCCATCTGGTGGTGATGCTATCTAACCCACATTTTTCTATCTTATCAAGTAGTAGGTTGTGATCTACTTTATCAAATGCCTTACTGAAGTCCAAGTAAATTATATCTACAGCATTCCTCTGGTCCACTAGTTTTGTCACTTGGTCAAAGAATGCAATAAGGTTTGTCTGGCATGATCTGTTTTTGACAAACCCATGTTGGCTTTTAGTGATAACTTTGTTCGCATCAAGGTGTTCGCTGATTTGTTGTTTGATTATCTTTTCCAGAATCTTCCCAGGTATTGAGGTCAGGCTGATAGTTCTGTAGTTTCCTGGATCTATTTTTTCCCCTTTTTTGAAGATGGGAACTACATCAGCTCTCTTCTAGTCCTCTGGTAGTTCCCCGGTGCTCCAGGATCTTTGAAAAATATAGTTCAGTGGTTCTGAGATCACGTCTGCCAGTTCCTTGAGAACCTTGGGGTGTAATCCATCTGGTCCTGGTGATTTGAACTCGTCTAGGCTGGACAGGTGCTCACTTACCATTTTCTTGCCTATCTTAACTTGCGTTTCTATTCTGTTTTTTATGGCACTGGTTTGGGTAGGTTGGA
Organism: Vipera ursinii; assembly: GCF_947247035.1. Taxonomy (NCBI): domain Eukaryota; kingdom Metazoa; phylum Chordata; class Lepidosauria; order Squamata; family Viperidae; genus Vipera; species Vipera ursinii. The sequence continues at coordinate 16,860,100 of NC_139522.1, forward strand.
CTGTTTTTTCCCTTTGTGTAAAGACAGATGCAAAAAACGAGTTAAATAGTTCTGCTTTCTCCCTGTTGCTTGTCACCTTCTTGCCACTTTCCCCCACTAATGGACCAATCATTTCCTTAACTTTTTTCTTGTTTCTTATATGTTGAAAGAAGCTTTTTTGTTATTTTTTACTTTGGTCGCAAGCCTTAGTTCATTTTGAGCCTTAGCTTCCCTCACTTCATCTTTGCAGGCACGGGCTGTTTGCTGATATTCTGTATTTCTTTTCTGACAATTAAAAGGAGGGGCTGGGTGGGAACAGACACAGAATAATTTACATACTACAACCTGGCCATGTCATTCATAATCATGTGGTCTTTCTTCCCCTCCTTGAGATAAACCAATCTCACCAGAGGTAAAAACAACTTTATTAAGAAGAAATTATAAAAGCCCTGAAAAATGAAGAAAATGCAGTGTGCCAGGCAAACTATAAGATTATCATGGATTGTTACAATGAATGCTTTCTTGCTCTCATATAGAGATGTTGTAATTTATGTTTATAATCTATTACACGGGTGTCAAACTCGATCGCGTCACATGACGTATCAGAACGTTTTTTGCCTTTGTGGAGCCGGGGTGGGTGTGGTCTGCATGTGATGCATCCAGGCCACGGGCCGCCAGTTTGACACCCCTGATCTATTAGATTATATATAAAAATATAATCCTGCCCAATGTGAGAGATGAAATGTAAGACTGAGGTACATATTTTTTCTCATTTGAATTACCACTTATAAGATAAGCTAACAAAGAACTCTTCTGTCTTTTGATTATTAATGGCTAATATTCCTTCCATTACTTTCACATCCTCCCCCCAATTTATCAAATTTAGATATTGCCCATCTCACTCTCGTCTGCGTGGTTTACAGATAAAATCTCTCAAAATTACAATTTGTAAAAGCACAGTTTTCATTATCACTTTAGTCCAGGGGTGTCAAACTGCTGGCCCACGGGCCGGACACATCACGAGGAAACAGCGCCCACCCCATTGCCAGCAATGGGGAAAAAGTTCCGATACATTGCGAGTTTGACATGTCTGCAAGTTTAGTCAGACTGCTAAGGAAAAGGGGAACTCCCCACTCTTGTTCAGTTTTTCTCCCCAGTTCAACTTATTTGTCAAAATTATTTGCTGTCCATCTCGCAGTTCAGGCGACTCAGCTACACTTAGTTCTTTTTTTTCTTTTCTTTTTTTTTAAAAAAAACACCTTTCTAGCAGAGAAATAGGCTAGGGAAATTTGTGTGTGACACTTGTCAGTGTGGATTGACCATCTGGCATGAAGTTGGCTGGCTTTGAATGTCAACATTTAGACCATATACAATCACAACACTTTCAAATAATAAAAATTTTGTTGTTGTTAGCTGCGAAGTCGTGTCCGACCCATCGCGACCCTATGGACAATGTTCGTCCAGGCCTTCCTGTCCTCTGCCATCTTCTGGCGTCCATTTAAGCTCACGCCTACTGCTTCAGTGATTCCATCCAGCCACCTCATTCTCTGTCGCCCCTTGTCTTGCCCGCAATCTTTCCCAGCATTAGGCTCTTTTCCAGTGACACCTTCCTTCTCATTAGCTTCAGGATCTGGCCTTCTAAAGAGCAGTCAGGGTTGATCTCCTCTAGGACTGACCAATCAGGGTTGATCTCCTCTAGGACTGACCGGTTTGATCACCTTGCAGTCCAAGGGACTCGCAGGAGTCTTCTCCGGCACCATAGTTCAAAGGCCTCAATTCTTTGGTGCTCAGCCTTTTTTTATGGTCCAACTTTCACTGTCATACATTGCAACTGGGAAGACCATAGCCTTGACTATACGCACTTTTGTTGACAGGGTGATGTCTCTGCTTTTTAGTGTGCTCTCTAGATTTGCCATGGCTTTCCTCCCCAGGAGCAAGCGTCTTTTAATTTCTTGGCTACAGTCCCCATCTGCAGTGATCTTGGAGCACAGGAAAATAAAATCTGTCACTACCTCCATTTCTTCCCCATCTATTTGCCAGGAATTGAGAGGGCCAGATGCCATGATCTTGGTTTTCTTAATGTTAAGTTTCAACCCAAGTTTTGCACTCTCCTTCACTCGCAACAAGAGGCTCTTTAGTTCCTCTTCACTTTCTGCCATTCGAGTGGTATCATCTGCATATCTTAGGTTGTTGATATTTCTTCCGGCAATCTTAATTCCAACTTTTGATTCATCTAGCCCTGCCTTTCTCATGATGTGCTCTGCATATAAGTTAATATTTAATTTAATTTAATAATTTAATTTGTATACCGCCCTTCTCCCGAAGGACTCAGGGCGGTGCACAGGGCAATACATAATAAAAAACAGGGTACAAAAATTAAAAAGTGATTAAACAACTATGCCCGTAGTAATTGATACATATTAAAAATTAAAACTAATTATAAAAAACCCAACCCCATCCCGTCAGACCAGGCCAGCTTGTTCAAAAAAGAAGGTTTTGAGATCGCGCCGGAAGGAGCGAAGGTCGGGGGCCATCCGGAGCTCGACCGGTAAGCGGTTCCATAGGTCTGGCATGCCCACAGAGAACGCTCTCCCCCTGGGGGCCACCAATCGGCATTCTTTGTTCGGAGGCACCCTGAGGAGGCCCTCTGTGGGAGCGCACTGGACGGAGGGAAGTTGACGCCGGCCACAGGTGTTGCCGTAGGTAATCCGGACCCATGCCATGAAGGGCTTTGTAAGTCATCACTAACACCTTGAACCTCATCCGGAGAGCAACCGGTAGCCAATGCAGCTCGCGGAGCAAAGGTGTAACATTGGAGTATCGGGAAACCCCCAAGACAACTCGCGCGGCTGCATTCTGCACCAGTTGAAGTCTCCGGGTTGACCTCAAGGGCAGTGTCAAAACTCGTCCTGCAACGAACAGGGTAGATACCGAAAACAGGAACGAGAGACTCCTGCTGCAGTCTAGAAGCACTTTATTCCACAGAGCTTTAGCCGCAACGAGAAACAAAGCCAGCGTTGGCTGCTATCTGCATCCAACGCTGCTATATACACATCCAAAAACCCCACCCAAACTCCACCCAAACAAGCCTCCGCCCTCCCAGTCCCTATAACTTCCCCACCCCTCCCTTACAAAGCCTTTCGCCCGACGCTCAGGCAGGTAAGGCTCCCCCAACGTGTCACCACCACCGCACCCTTTCCCTTCACCCTCACCCACTCCCTGCTGCACCCACCCCCGAAGCCCCCTGTCACCCAGCCACCCGGACACCGCAGGGGGGAAGGACCCGTCCCCTGACAGCGTCGCCACACTGCGCCGCGCAGCCAGGAAGTCCCCCCAGGCCGCACAGTTAGGAAGTCGGCTCAGGCCTCCGCCAGGCTGGCTGCAGTCCGGGGTCCGTTGCTCCCGAGCCGGGGAACCGCGCGTCGTCGCGTCGGCGGGCGAGGCCTGCAGCTGCGGCGCGTCCGGAAGCGCCAGAAGAGACAGCCCGGGATTCGGAGCCTCCCACGCCGGGGAGCCCCTGGATGACGCGCCGCCGGGCGCAGGAAGCAGCCGCGGCGCGTCCGGAAGCGCCGAGACGAACGCCGCGGGCCGTTGGACTCCCCGGGCCGTGCTGCAGTTTGGCGGGGCCGGGAGGAGCCGCGGCGCGTCCGGGAGCGGCGAGGGGAGCGTCGCGGGCCTCCGAGCTCTCCGGGCCATGCCGTCTCCAGGTGGGTTCGGAGGGAGGGTAGCCGGGTGTGCCGGGGGGGTGGAGGGGCCCCCCCTCGTGTGTCGGGCTGCCGAGGCCCGACATGCCGCCCCCTCTACCAGGGGCTCACCTGGAATGCAAGGAGAGAGAGGTGAGCGATCCGTAACGTGGTTAACTGTCCCCCCCGGGGTCTCCCCCGGCTTCCCCGGGTGTTTCCGGTGGAAGGCACGGAGAAGGCGTGGTGCACACACATCCTCATCCCGTACCCAGGTGGCCTCCTCCATGGGGTACCCCTTCCAGAGCACCAAGTATTGCACCCGCCCTCTTCGTTTCCGGGAGTCCAGGATCTCCTGTACCTCGTAGTGACTGCCCTGTACTGGTCCCGGGCCACCCTCCCCTGCCGCTGCAGAGGCGGTCGTAGCGGGCTTCAGCAGGCTGCTGTGGAAAACGGGGTGTATCTTTCCAAGTAGAGGAGGTAGCCGGAGTCTGACGGTGACGGGGTTGACTACCTGTATAACTCGGAAGGGTCCGAGGTACTTGGGTCCTAGCTTTCTACATGGCACCTGCAGCCGCAGGTATTTTGTAGAGAGGTAGACGAGATCACCCACTTTGGGGGGTGCAAACGGCCGTCTTTTCCTGTCCGCCTGCTCTTTATATGACTGCTGCTTGCTCTAACGCCTTCTTAGCCACCCCCCACACCTCCTCCAATCGGTGCATCCACGCCCCAGGTGTGCAGGATGCCGGGGCCCCCTGATCGCACCCCGCGATAGGAACGAACTCGTAACCGGATACCACTTTAAAGGGGGAGAACCCAGTGCTGCTATGCACTGCATTGTTGTAGGCAACTTCCGCGAAGGATATCAAGTCCACCCATTCGGACTGTTGGTACGACACATAACAGCGCAGGTATCGCTCCACCGCCGCGTTCGCGCGTTCTGCGGCTCCGTTCGTGCTTGGGTGGTACGCCGAGCTCAGACCTTGTGTCGCTCCAATATAACGCACGAACTCCCTCCAGAACCGGGCCGTAAACTGTACCCCACGGTCGGAGATGATACGTCGTGGCACCCCGTGGAGACGATAGATATGTTGAACAAACAGCCAGGCTAGTCGACGGGCCGAGGGCAATCCCTTACAGGGGATGAAGTGGGCCTGTTTTGAGAACAGGTCTATAACTGTCCACAATGCGTTATATCCCCTGCTTTCCGGTAGCTCAACCACAAAGTCCATCGCGATGTCCTGCCAAGGTCGTACGGGGTCGGCCACCTGTTGCAGGAGGCCTGCCGGTTTCTTGGTGGAGGGCTTAGTGGTTGCGCAGATGCGGCACCTTTGCACGTAGCTTTCAATGTCCCGTCTCATGGTTGGCCACCAGAACTGGCGGCGGGCCAGATGCAGGGTTTTCACGAACCCGTAATGACCTGCCTGCCTAGCGTCATGGCATTGGTAAAGGGCCTGATCTCGTGCCGCTGCAGGCACATACAACCTGGCCCCGTGCCAAGCTAAACCATCCCGCAACGCGAGGGTGTCGGGGTGCGCCCGCATCCAGTCGTCAGTCGCCAACGCTCCCCTACAGGCCCGCAGGAAATCGTCTGTCACGGTGTTGGCCCTGTGCTCCGTCTCCTCCACCGGGCGGGGCGGCGGTACCAGTGCCCGCACTACCTCCTCCTTCCGGCAATCGTACTGCGGTAGCCGAGACAAGGCATCCGCCAGGAAATTCTTACCCCCAGGCACATACTTGAGGCGAAACCGGAAGCGTTGGAAGTATTGGGCCCACCGTACGTGTTTCGGGGACAGTCGGCGGGGTGTTTGCAGGGCTTCCAGGTTTTTATGGTCCGTCCAAACCTCGAACTCCTGGCTAGCCCCCTCCAGAAGGTGTCTCCAAGTCCCCAGGGCCCAGCGGACCGCAAAGGCCTCCTTCTCCCAGATGGCCCAAGCCCTCTCCGCGGTCGTTAACTTCTTGGAGGCGTACGCGCAGGGCCGCACCGTGACAGACGATTTCCTGCGGGCCTGTAGGGGAGCGTTGGCGACTGACGACTGGATGCGGGCGCACCCCGACACCCTCACGTTGCGGGATGGTTTAGCTTGGCACGGGGCCAGGTTGTATGTGCCTGCAGCGGCACGAGATCAGGCACTTTACCAATGCCATGACGCTAGGCCGGGCCGTGCTGCAGTTTGGCGGGGCCGGGAGGAGCCGCGGCGCGTCCGGGAGCGGCGAGGGGAGCGTCGCGGGCCTCCGAGCTCTCCGGGCCATGCCGTCTCCAGGTGGGTTCGGAGGGAGGGTAGCCGGGTGTGCCGGGGGGGTGGAGGGGCCCCCCCTCGTGTGTCGGGCTGCCGAGGCCCGACAGGCAGCCCCATGTAGAGAGCATTACAGTAGTCTAGACGAGAAGTCACGAGCGCATGAGTGACTGTACGCAAGGCATCCCGGTCTAGATAGGGCCGAACCTGGGCAAAGGCCCCCCTAGTCACAGCTCCAATATGCTCTTCCAAAGAGAGCTGTGAATCTAGAAGGACCCCCAAGTTGCGAGCCCTATCTACGGGGGGTAATAGCTCACCCCCCATGGCCAGAGATGGAATAATCGGAATTTCCCAGGATGCCGGCACGAACAGCCACTCAGTCTTGTCAGGGTTGAGTCGAAGCTTGTTCCTCCCCATCCAGACCCGGACCGCCTCCAGGCAGCGGGACATCACGGAGAGGGCATCACTGGGGTGGTGGGTAAAAAGCTGGGTATCATCAGCATATTGATGATACCCAACTCCAAAGCCACGAATGATCTCACCCAGCGGCTTCATGTAGATGTTGAACAGGAGAGGCGAGAGAACCGATCCCTGAGGAACTCCACAAATGAGAGGTCTCAAGGTCGATCTCTGCCCTCCTGCCAACACCGACTGCGAACGTCCCAGAAGGTAGGAGGAGAACCACTGGAGAACTGTGCCTCCCACTCCTAACCCCCTGAGACGTCGCAGCAGGATACCGTGGTCGATGGTATCAAAAGCCGCTGAGAGGTCTAAAAGGACTAGGACAGAGGAGCAACCCCTGTCCCGAGCCCGCCAGAGATCATTCACCAGTGCGACCAATGCCGTCTCCGTGCTGTACCCGGGCCTGAAACCCGATTGGTACGGGTCTAGATAATCAGCTTCATCCAAGAACAAAGGGAGTTGTTGCGCCACCACGCTCTCAACAACCTTCGCCAGAAAGCGAAGGTTGGAGACCGGACGAAAGTTGTTTAATATTGCTGGGTCCAAGGCAGGCTTCTTGAGGAGGGGTCTCACCACCGCCTCCTTCAAGGCGGCGGGAAAGCTACCCTCGCTCAAAGAAGCAGTAATCACTGCCTGGAGCCAGCCTCGTGTCCCATCCCGAGCCACATAAGTCAGCCAGGAGGGACACGGGTCCAACAAACACGTGGTGGAGCTCAGCTTCCCCATGATCTTGTCCACTTCTTCAGGAGTCACAGGGTCGAACTCTTCCCAGATTAAATCGACAAGGCTGCCCGTATCCTCATCGTCAGACTCTGCCCAGTCGGAGTCCAGAGCGGTCCGGATCTGAGCGATTTTGTCCGACAGAAATTGACTAAACTCCTCGGCTCGACCCTGCAAGGGGTCCTCCCTCACCTCCCGATTAAGGAGAGAGCGAGTTACCCTAAGCGATTTTCTGCGGACGTGATGAGAGTGGCGAAGTGGTTAGACCTCGCCACCCTCATCGCCGTGAGATAAGTTCTCGTAAACTACCTTAGTCGTAACCGGTTGGATTCGGATCGGCTGGATCTCCAACAGCTCTCTAGGCCCCGTCTCCGACGCTTCATCTCCCGGAGCTCCATGGAGAACCATGGAGTCCATTGGGATCTGCGCCGGGTCAAGGGCCGCATGGGTACAACTTGGTCGAGTGCCTCTGTGGCTGCCCTTTCCCAGGCTTCCACTAGGGCATCGACCGAGCTGTGAGCAAAGGAGGCAGGTGGGGGCCCCAGCGCCGTCTGGAACTGCTCAGGGTCCATCAGGCGCCTAGGACGGAACCATCTTAATGGCTCAACAACCCCACGGCGGGGAGTGGCAAAACGGAAGACCAACCGCAGGAGATGATGATCGGTCCATGACAGGGGTGTAATAATTGGGGAACCCCCCCCCCGAGATCATCTAACCACCGTCCGAATAGAAAAACCAAATCGAGCGTGTTACCACCCCCATGAGTTGGGCCCTGAATAACCTGCATCAGGTCCATGGCCGTCATGGAAGCCATGAACTCCCGAGCTAACTCAGATGATCCCCCCAGGGATGGTAGGTTGAAGTCACCCAAAACTATAAGTTTGGGGAACTCAACCACCAACCCTGAGAGGATATCGAGAAGCTCAGGCAGGGCTGCTGCTACGCGACTAGGCGTAGCAGCAAGCCCAACTGAGCTCTAGGGCCACATCTCAGGAGGAGGGACTCACACCCGACTATCTGGACCATGGTGGCCTCCCGCGGGCATAAGGTCTCCCTCGCCACTACTGCCACTCCACCGCCCCTACCCTGAGCCCGAGGCTGGTGCAGCACCCGGAAACCTGATGGGCAAAGATCCACCAGGGGGACACCGCCCTCTGGGCCCAACCAGGTGTCCGTAATGCAAGCCAGGTCCGCATGCTCCTCCTCAACCAACTCACGAATGAGAGGAGCCTTATTCGTTACGGACCTGGCATTAAAATATACCAGCCTGAGCTCAGATGGCTGCTCACCCTCACTCCTGGTACCCCAGGCCGGAACCAGAGGGTCGGAGCGCATCACCGCTTGAAGACAGCGGGGATGCGCTCCCAGATGTTGATACGGCCCTCTGTTCATACACCTGCGGCCATTCCCTACCGCCGTGGGAATAGGCAATCCCACACCCCGCCCCGGGGCCCCGTAGGCACCCAACCCAAGCCCCGTCACGGCGCGATCAATCTCAGGCCTGGTCTGAGTAGCGGTTGATGGAACCCCCCCCAGTTTCCAACCCAACCTGTAAACCCACCCCCCTCCCTAACCCCACAAAAACTTTTGCTAAAAAGCGCACTAGAGGCCTCTTATTAAATTTATGATAGAGGCTCCTGTCTCTGCCCAACCATCTCTCTGGGTCCCAATAATTGGGCCCGTCATCAAGAGGAGCAATGGGAACAAAGGTGGGTCGCGCCCAGGAAGGGGGGGCACCCCTGAGCGCAAACAAGTCTGTGCTAGAGTAGAACAAACGGACCATTTTCTGAGTAGGTCCCGTCAGGCAGTCCCATAGGTAGATCAATCAGGAAGATGTACAAAGGAAGGTCGAAAATGTCCAGTCCACCAGCTCCCTGCCACTGAGCTGGGTACCTTTCAGGTAGCTTCCAAAGTATGTTGGGCACCTCCCTCTCACGGAGGGCTCAAATCCATCTTGGGGTGGACGGAATACCAACCCAAACAAGGCATACCTCCCTAGAACTCTCACCTCTAGAGAGGCAGCAGATGGCATAGGTTGGTATAGGTGATAGTACGTCCGAGCCACCCTCTCACAGCGGCTCGACACAGACCTTCTAAGTCCCACGGGTTCATAGGGGGAGAGAGAAGAAGAGCAGCAGTTCCTAGGCATAGCAGCCTGGAGATGACAATAATTAAATTGGAGAGCATAGTTCTTATCATAGCAGGGAGAGTAAGAGAGGCTGAGCAACAGATGGATGGACCCAACCCAGGCAACTGAAGTCCAGATGGCCAGAACGTAAAAGTCATGAGCTAACCCGTGTCGTCCGGCCAGCAACACACAGCGCCAGCAGTCAAGAGTCCAACGCCAGCCATAGGTCTCATCCGCCGAAAACGGGCGTAGAGCAGTCTCAGATGACCACGAAAACAGACCGCGAAGAGACCATAAGCCAACATAATGCTCCCATGACGACAGCAAGTCTCGGCCCGACACTCCACAGCAACGCCGGGCATCCTCCATTCCACAAGCAACCAGCAGACAAACGACATTCCTCAGGCAAACGGCAGTTCCGGAGGCCACTCTAGGCCGCGGCTCTATCGGCTCCGAAGATCGATTACTCAGAGCCCTCCAAGCCGCGGCTCCTCCTAACTCCACCGGGACCTCCGAAAAAACGCCAAAGCTCTCAGCTGGAAAACGCCGAAGCTCTTAGAAGCTCTTAGAAAGGGAGGGCTGCAACTCCAATAAAAATGCCGGTAATCTCTCTTCTCAGGTCATTCTCAGGTTATTCGTCCCTTAAAACCTTCACACAGAGAAAAAACATCTCTGTGGACCCGTCGGACCCTGAAAGACCACCGCGGACGCCAAAAACTGGGAGCTCAGCACGGAGCTCAGCCCAGCACGTCCGCCATCTTGGGCATGCGCTTAGCAATAATCAAACAGCCCAATAGGCAGGGCAACAGTATACAGCCTTGCCGGACTCCTTTCCTAATTTTGAACCAATCAGTGCTTCCCTGTCCAGTTCTCACTGTTGCTTCTTGGCCCACATATAGGTTTCTCAAGAGACAAATAAGATGGTCTGGTACGCCCGTCTCTTTAAGAACTTGCCACAGTTTGTTATGATCCACACAATCAAAGGCTTTAGCATAGTCAATGAAGCAGAAGTAGATGTTTTTCTGGAACTCTCTAGCTTTCTCCATGATCCAGCGTATGTTGGCAATTTGATCTCTAGTTCCTCTGCCTCTTCGAAATCCTGCCTGTACTTCTGGTAGTTCTCGATCCACATACTGCTGGAGTCTAGCTTGTAGGATTTTAAGCATAACTTTACTAGCATGTAAAATGAGTGCAATGGTGTGATAGTTTGAATATTGTTTGCAACTGCCTTTCTTTGGAATTGGAATGTAAACTGATCTTTTCCAATCCTGTGGCCACTGTTGAGTTTTCCAAATTTGCTGGCAAATTGAGTGTAGCACTTTTACTGCATCGTCTTTTAACATTTTGAATAGCTCAGCTGGAATACTGTCACCTCCACTAGCTTTGTTGTTGCTCAGCTTTTCTAAAGGCCACTTCACTTCACATTCTAGGATGTCTGGCTCGAGGTCAGTGACCACCTCATTGTGATTAACAGGGACGTTAAGCTCATTCTTGTATAGTTCTTCTGTGTAATTTTGCCACCTCTTCTTAATCTTTTCTGCCTCTGTTAGGTCCCAGCCATTTTGGTCCTTTATCATGCCCATTTTTGCATTAAACGTTCCCTTCATCTCCAATTTTCTTGAAAAGATGTCTGGTCCTCCCTATTCTATTGTTTTCTTCTATTTCTTTGCACTGTTCATTTAAGAAGGCATTCTTATCTCTTCTAGCTATTTTCTGGAAATCTGCATTCAATTGGGTGTATCTTTCTTTTTTTCCCCTGCTTTTCGCTTCCTACTTTAGCATTCCAATCCCCCATGATAATAAGGACTTTTTCTCCTTTGCCTTTTGCTTCCCTCCTTTCCTCAGCTATTTGCAAAGCTCCCTCAGACAACCATTTTGCTTTCTTGCATTTCTTTTTCTTTGGGATGGTTTTAGTTGCTACCTCTTATACAATGTTGCGAACCTCTGTCCATAGTTCTTCAGGCACTTTTTCTATCAGATCTAATTCCTTAAATCTATTTGTCACCTCTACTGTATATTCATCAGTGATATGATTTAGTTCATAGCTGAGTGGCCTAGTGCTTTTCCCTACTTTCTTCAGTTTAAGCCTAAACTTTGCAACGAGAAGCTCATGGTCTGAGCCACAGTCAGCTCCTGGTCTTGTTTTTACTGACTGTATAGAGCTTCTCCGTCTTTGGCTGCAGAGCACATAGTCAATCTGATTTCTGTGTTGACCGTCTGGTGATGTCCATGTGTAGAGCCGTCTTTTGGGTTGTTGAAAAAGAATGTTTGCTATGACCATCGTATTCTCTTGACAAAATTCTGTCAGCCTGTGCCCTGCTTCATTTTGTACTCCAAGGCCAAACTTGCCTGTTATTCCAGTTATCTTTTGGCTTCCTACTTATCATTCCAATTCCCCATGATGATAAGGACATCATTTTTTGGTGTTAGTTCTATAAGGTGGTTTAGGGCTTTGTAGAATCGGTCAATTTTATCCTCTTCAGGACCGGTGGTTGGGGCATAGACTTGGACTACTGTGATATTGAATGGTTTGCCTTGGATTCGAACTGAGATCATTCTGTCATTTTGAGGATTGTATCCCAGTATTGCTTTTCCTACTCTTTAATTGACTATGAAGGCTACTCCATTTCTTCTGAGGGATTCTTGCCCGCAGTAGTATACCTGATGGTCATCTGAATTAAATTCACCCATTCCTGTCCATTTTAGTTCGCTGATTCCTAAGATGTCGATGTTCAGTCTTATCATCTCTTGTTTGACCATGTCCAGCTTTCCTTGATTCATGGATCTTACATTCCAGGTTCCTATGGAGAAAAAATCTTTACAGCATCGGACTTTCCTTTCACCACCAGATACATCCACAGCTGAGCGTCCATTTGGCTTTGGCCCAGTCACTTCATTCTTTCTGGCGCTACTAGTACTAGCCCTCTGCTCTTTCCCAGTAGCATATTGGACGCCTTCCGACCTGAGGGGCTCATCTTCCAGCATCATATCTTTTTGCCTTTTGGTACTGTCCATGGGGTTTTCATGGCAAAGATACTGGAGTGGGTTGCCATTTCCTTCTCCAGTGGATCACGTTTTGTCAGAACTCTCTGCTATGACCTGTCCGTCTTGGGTGGCCCTGCACGGCATAGCTCATAGCTTCATTGAATTACGCAAGCCCCTTCACCACGACAAAGCAGTAATCCATGAAGGGGAGTCACATTTGCTGATGATCAATTGATCAAGGGCAGTTGATTAGCAGCACCTGGCTGATACTTAGCCTCTTAATACCTATGGATGCAGTAAGGGTGTACTTAACTTTTCACACATGGCTTCTCCATTTTGGCTTTCTTTATGTAAAATAAATCATGACATGGTATAATATGTCATGTGTTGTTGTTCATCAGAGGTTGTATTTACATACATTTAAGAACTACTAAGGACCAGTTGATTTTTACTATGTCCTGCTATGTAAAGCCATAGAACTCAAAGAGGGTGTACTTTGTTTCTCACATAACTATATAAGCCAGGGGTCTTCAAACTTGGCCCTTTTATGACTTGTGGACTTCAACTCCCAGCATTTTAACAGGGGTGTGTGGACTTTATATATCCACTGTTTTAACCTGTAATCAAAATAATTTCTTGGTTATCCATTCATTCAAGGAAATAGAACAAAATAATACTCTAAGTCAGTTTTCATTTTACCTTTTATCTTTTCCTTATGTGCATACATATTCACTTGCTTCTAACATAGTAAAACAAATCTATATACCAGTAAAACTCTTGCGTCTGTAACCTTCAACTGAGCAAAAAGCTGTATCTTTGGTAAAAATGTTTTAGACCAAGATACCTCAAATGGGCTAACTTAAAGAATGCATCCAAAATCTGGGACCCATGACTCATGTGGAATCAAAATTTGGCAAATTTCATAAAATATTCTATGACATTTAAAAGTATGATAAGGCTTTTTATCACATAATATAAAATTTCATAAAATAGTTTGTGTAGTCAGCTTTTGATGTTTCATGGTCTATACCAGGGGTGTCAAACTTTCGGCCCATGGGCCGGTTTCATCATACTGAAGGTGTGCCCACCTCATTGCTGGCAATGGCAAAACTGTCCCAATACGTTGCACGACGTCACATGACATCGCGAGTTTGACATGTCTGGTCTATACAGTGCAGCATGGGGTATTTTCAAGGCAGATACATCTCTGAATATCTGCCTGAATTTTTAAGAACTTTTCAAGTATATTAGAACAGGGGTGTCAAACTGCTGGCCTGCAGGCAGTTTCCATCATATGGAGGCCGCACCCACCCTAGCTCCAGCAATGCAAAAAAGGTCGCATCACATCACGTGACATGGCGAGTTTGACACCCATGCATTAGAAGCTCTGCCATTGTTGAAGGCATTGAGGTATATGGTAAGGAAATAGCTATGAAACAATGACCCAATGGTTCACGGATTTTCTAGTACAGATAGTCCTTGACCTAAAAAAGTTCATTTAGTGACTGTTGAAAGTTAGAACAGCACTGAAAAAAGTGACTTATGACCATTTTTCAGTTATGACCTTTGCAGCATCCTCATGATCATGTGATCAAAATTCAGATGCTTGGCAATTGGTTCATATTTATGACCGTTGCTGTGTCCCAAGGTCATGTGATCACCTTTTGTGACCTTCTGAGAAGCAAAGTCAATGGGGAAGCCAGATTCATTTAAGAACCGGGTTACTAATCAACTGCAGTGATTCATTTAAAAACTGAGGCAAGAAAGGTCGTAAAATGAGGCAAAACTCACTTAACAAATATCTCACTTAACAACAAAAAGTTTGGGCTCAATTGTCGTAAATCAAGGACTACCTGTATTTACCTAAAATTTGTCTCACTTTGAAACTATACTTTTACCAGAATCAACTCATCCTGAATAGGATTCTATTGCAATTTTTTAAAATTCTAATTGTTTTATTGTGTATTGGTATGATCCAAATTTAGTGGTGAAGTTTTTGGTGGTAAAATACATTGTCAGATAAATTTATATAAAGTTAACTCTATTCTGTTTGATATACTGCTACTGTATCATAACTGGTTCCTCATTATGTGTTGCAGAATTGTGATGAAAGGTTTCAGTACAAGTACCAACTTCGTTCCCACATGAGCATCCACATTGGACACAAACAGTTTATGTGCCAGTGGTGTGGTAAAGATTTCAATATGAAACAGTACTTTGATGAGCACATGAAAACCCACACTGGTAAGGATACATTTTTATTGTTTTCTGTATACTAGACTTAACTGATGTGATATGTAGCTCATAGGAGAGTTAATGGATTTAATTTATCAGCACATAAGCCCTTTCCTTTAAAATCTAAACATAATACTGTTTTCAGTATAATTAAAATAAACAAAGGAGGTTCTTGTGTCATCTGAATTTCAACAGTGGAAAGCAAAAGGAGAATTAATTTAAGGATTGCACAGTGTCTTCTGAAGAAGAAAGCTTTTGACATAATGCATGAGAGAGCCTCAGGTATGAAGGGCAATATTAAGACAGAACAAAATGCAAAAGGGGTTGTACTAGATGCAGAAAGAAGTGGAAAAGCACTGAAGGGATTTAGGAAGAGGTGTTGATAGAGATGTGTGAGTATGATATAAAGGAGTGGAGGGCAAATGAAGTAAAAAAGGAATGGGAGGTTAAGAAAATGGAACATTGGAGCTAGAAATGACCAGGGCATAAGGGCATGCACTGTATCAACTTCCAGCAGGTCTGGTGAAGTCTATGAGGAAATCCTGATGAACTACTATCAGGCAATGTGGTTGAAGAGTTGGATATACAGTGAATTAAAGCTTGTCGGGGAGAGGGAATTCATAATATAGTTAAACACTTAAATACAGTAGAGAATGTACTTTATGCATAAAAGGACTTTGTGCCAAAGAGAAAGGAAAACATGAAAGAATGAATAAAAATAATGGGAGGGTTATTGGTGTTGTAATATCAAATGAGATTGAAAATGGGAAAATGATTTAAAAGTATATACCAAAGGAGGGATTGGAATAAATTGTATGGATGTCTTCAGTTTCATATTAAAGGGTGAGGAAGATGAAGGGTATAACATGTAGGACCAGAAGTTGAGAAGTACTAAGGATTATTGAGTATAAACCAAGATAATGTGTTGGAGTGCTAACTTGAGACATCTTTGAGCTAAAGTATGAACCTTAGCCAGAATGACCAACTATGGACAATTCTGGAAATTGTAGATCAGCAACATAAATGAGTCTCTGACAATTTCTTGAATGTAGGATTTGCATTCAAAATTATATTAATGAAAATGGAATTTGATTAAAGGTGCCATTTTATAATTTTTAACAGGAGAGAAGCCTTTTATTTGTGAAATCTGTGGCAAAAGTTTCACCAGTCGCCCGAACATGAAGAGACACCGCAGAACTCACACAGGGGAGAAGCCATATCCATGTGATGTGTGTGGCCAGAGATTCCGTTTCTCCAATATGCTTAAGGCACACAAGGAGAAGTGCTTCCGTGTTACTAGTCCTGTTAACGTGCCACCTTCTGCCCAAATCTCACTTGCCACAACATCTTCTGCCACCACTGTACCTTCTGTTGTGAACACACCGAATTCACTTGCCCCGGCAATCAGTGTAAATCCAGCAAACACACTTCCTCCTCGCCCCATTGGCCATCCGTATTCTCATCTGCATCTTCATTCACACCATCCACATCATCTTCCAGTCCCTGTCCCCCCAGTCCTTCATTTGCCTCCACCTCCTGCTCTATTTAAGAGTGAGCATTTAAATCATAGGGACCAAGGTGAGGACAGTTTTCTGTGACACCTAGCAGAAAAGAACAGTTCAGTGCAACACCACTAACTGCTTTGTCTTCTGCCTGCCATTGTCCTGGTCTTAACCTGGAATTGTGCTGCCCCCTAAGAAAAGGTACCATTGTGACCCCAAGTGAATTTGTATTAAACGTGGTTGCTCAGCAAAGTGATCATCCAACCTAGGGGAGACAATAGAACAGATGCCCAATTTGGCCTGCATGTTTTACTGTTGACTTTTATAAATTTCAACTTTTATACATTTCAAAAGGACTGAGAATTGTGGAATTTTTTTTATAATTTCATATGAGCTAATGAGGTATGCTTGCTTTTCTATCCTGGATTTTCTCCTCAGATTGTGGGGTCTGGTTTCCTTTGTACTAATAAGACTGTGAGACTAAATCCCAGAGCATTAATGATCACTGTGTATTTCTTTTCAGCTCTGTATGTGTGTGAGAGCATATACGTGTGCACGTTTGTGTGAGTGTGGGTGGGTGTGCTTGTTATGGAGTGATCCAGCCACATGATTGCAGAATATCTAGCATTATAGCAAAATCAACAGTAAACGAAATTTAATCTCATTTCAGTTGTTCTAACACACTCTTTAATATAAAAAATATTTTAGAGTTTTTGTATAGACCTATTTAGTTGCTTGTTTCTAAAATGAAATGTATTTCAAATAAGCAATGTAAGTTTTTTTTCAGTGTAGCTGGATTTATGTTGTTGCAATAGATAACTTTTATAATCATTCAAATGTGATTCTTTAAGAAAAAAAGATGCAAATAGCTTCTATAGTAAAAAAAATTATTACATCTGTACTGCTCTAAAAAGGTGCTTTGAAGTGTAGGGGAAGAAGCCCCAAGAAATCTCTTGTAAAGATGTCTCAGAAGTGGAGATAATTTCAGAACTTTATATTATTTATTAAGTGGAGGAGAATTTTTACTGTGACACATATCTTCTTTCCATGTCACTTGAGGGTGATTCGATAAGGACTTTGGACTACTCTATGCCCACAGTTTTCAATTCTGTTGCACTGAAGCATGAAGCATTTCAGAAAGGATATTCTCTCAGATAGAGGGAAAATTGTGTATGAGGGACAGTCTCAACTAAGTATGGTATTTTCAAACATAGTTTATGCTAGCTTATCATGGACATACCTTAGAACCTAGTTTATTATAGAGACATGTATAAGGTATGAGTTAATTTGGGACTGATTTGATGATGCTTGTTTTTTTCTTACGTTTGGTAGGTGTTAAGAAAAGTGCAAATTTGGTGTAGTTTAGTTGGATTTATAAAACCTAAACCTGAATTAGGCAAACTGGTGCAAAAGCCATTGTCATGTTGACTGAAAAAATGTTTTATCATGGAGTATATGCATACATTAAAGTTGTGTTAAGGACAGATAGTACTGATTATAGAGGATTATGTCTTTCAGGTTTGACTTCATGTTCCACAGATAAATAGAAAAGAAATGTTGAATGTTAAGCAAGTTGGTAGTTGTGTTTCTCTCAGTCTCCAGTGGCACTGAGTTGTAGCGAACTAGTTTGAAAAAAGAGAATTGTGGTAATTAACTTTGGATAAAGTACAGCCCCATTTAAGGATCCACTTAGCACTTTAAGGAGAAGGCACAGAGATTCCTTCATAGTTGGAGTCTAAATTTCCCTAAGTTTAATTTTCTCACTCAACAACCATCATGCCGATTCCTAGGGTATTGTTCTGTTTTTGAAAATTAGGCTTTAAGTCTAATTTAGAAAGGGGTATTGTCTTGGATAAAATGGAAAGCCCTGCATTCCCTGAAGCTGATGATAGTTGACTTTTTGGTATCTATTCGTATTTGACTGAAAACATCTTAACACCTTTCTTTTTTTCTGAAAAAAGTATTTTTAAAATGTTGTGATAAAACTTATTTGTTCCTTCTCCTTTTATAAGCAGTAGCGCTAACTATAAAAATAATATTTAACAGTTTACCATCATCTACTATCTTGATTGGTTTTATACATTTCATGTCATGTTGCAAAATTGCAGTTCTGTATCGAATGTACAGTGTGCCCTGTAAAATCTGCTTTTCCAAATTTAAAGGGAAAAATCATTCCTGGTAAATCAGTTGTAATCCAATTCTGCAAAAAGCATTTTTCCCAATAAATTTACAGTATTTGGATGCTATTTATGAATCCTACTTGAGATGAGTGTATTTCTGTGCTCTCTGTTCTAAAGATTAATGTTGCTTATTTCAGATATGTGTTCTAGATAGAATGGGTAAAGGGAACTAGCAAAATGAGTCAAGTGCCATTGGACTTTCTTCATTCCTACATGGCTGAATTTGCATCTCTATTGTAATACTTAAGGCTTCTTTTTGGAGCTATTTTGGTTCAGTGCAATGGCATCCCTGTATACAGATAACAATTATTAATGTATGTATGATCTGATAAAGATCTACAATTATGTCCTTAAGCAGTGCTCTAGAATACTTTTGGCTGCTTTTCATTGTTATGTTAAAAATATTTTCAAAACACAAGCATTATAAATATGTAGCAATTCAGATTCCATTCTGTACTTTGAAATGTGTGAGACATGAATGTGGCATTCTCTGTAACTCTTTAAAGTGGCTGCATATTTTCCTAGGAACATACAGCTTTGGGGAATTAAATTGAAAACACTGCACAGCAGAAGCACAAAAAATATTCAATCAATATATAAAATAGGCTTTATTAGACTTTGGATTTGAAGTAGAATATAATTTTGGAAGCCACCTTGTACCAGCAGGCTTTTACTTATAAGATGTATAAGTTTTCACGCTAAATCTCTAGAAAGATTTCTGCTTGTTCATTTGATTGTATATTTTTTCCTTTTGCTCCAAATTTTACTACTTCCTGTTTCAGTTGCAAAATACTAATTTTGTATTTTTATAATTTTGCACTACAATTTGTTTTCCTACTAGCCATAGTATTATAGCAGTAGGATCTGATCATTGTTGTTTAACCATCAGGAACATCCCATAAATTCACCATCTTTGGAGTATGATCATAGTGAATAGAATGGCCTTGAGAAAATTGTATATTTGCCCCAAAAGGTATGGTAACAGAGCATACAAGTAACTTTTGCACCAGAGCTGCCCCAGGACAGTTGCATTGCCAGCACCCATTCTCAGCATTAGAGCATTTTGACTGTTCTTGTCAAGCAGTTCACAAAATTAACCAATCACATTCAAACTGATGTTAAATAGCAGTCAGTACACACCTGCCATCAATTAAAGCAACTCTGTTGAAGCCCATATAAAGTTCAGCTGTTCTAGTATTTTATTTTTATACATTTGATATTTTTGTTAAAATATGCCTGACTTAGGAATAAATGCCTTCCTTTCCTCCCCACTAGAATCAGTGATTTTGTAGTTTTATAAGTTTTAAGTCATTCTTTTAAAGAACATTTCATTAGGTTGGCAACACAAATGTTGTCTTGTTATATATTGTGTATGAACTGAAGATTTAATGAAGTGCTTGGATTTGATTCTAATTTGATTTTATTTTTTGCTGTGAGTGGAACAGTAAGGAGTATTCCTTTGCTGATTTACCTTAGTGGAATGTTTCATCCAGTTACATATTTAACATTCATTGGGTGCTTCATTCTCCAAAAAACTAGGAACAAGGGGGAAAAAACAAGAAATTAAACTGTTGAAAATACTAGAGTATTTGCTGAAACTGTTTTCTCTCATATTCTTCCCTTCCCCACTATCAGTCTGTAGAGCTGATTTGAAAGCTATTTTTCTGCTTACCAATCAACATACTGTACAATGTATTCATAAACTATTCAGACCCCCTTCACTTTTGTCAATTTTGTTATACTGCAGCCTGATTTTACAGCTGTTGAAATTCGTTTTTTTCTCATTTATCTACACATAGTACCCCATAATGACAAAGTGAAAACAGAATTTTAGAAATGTCTGTAAATTTATTAAAAAGAAAAAACTGAAATATCACATTGGCATTAAGTATTCAGACCCTTCACTCAGTACTTTGTTGAAGCACCTTTGGCAGCAATTGCAGCCTCAAGGTCTTTTTGGGTATGACGCGACAAGCTTTGCATCCCTGGATTGGTGGATTTTCTGCCATTGTTCCTTGCAAATCCTCTCAAGCTCAGTCAGGATGGATGGGGACCATTGGTGGACAGACATTTTCAGGTCCCTCCAGAGATGTTCAATAGGGTTCAAGTCAGGGCTCTGGCTGGGCCACTCTAGGACATTCAGAGAGTTGTCCCTAAGCCACTCCTGTGTTTTCTTGGCTGTGTGCTTAGGGTTGGTGTTATGTTGGAAAGTGAACATTCGGCCCAGTCTGAGGTCATGAACGTTGTAGAACAGGTTTTCATTGAGGATATCCCTGTACTTTGCTCCATTCAGCTTTCCCTCAACCCTGACCAGTCTCCCAGTCCCTGCTGCTGAAAAACACCCCCACAGCATGATGCTCCCACCACCATGCTTCACTGTTGGGATGATATTGGGCAGGTGATGAGCAGTGCCTGGTTTCCTCCAGACATAACATTTAGAATTGAGGCCAAGCAGTTCAATCTTGGTTTCATTGGAGTAGAGAATCTTCTTCCTCACAGTCTGAGAGTCCTTCAGGTGCTTTTTTGCAAACTCCCAAGTGGGCTTTCATTTGTTTTGCACTGAGGACAGGCTTCTGTCTATCCACTCTGCCGTAAAGTCCAGATCAGTGGAGAGCTGCAGTGATGGTTGTCCTTTTGGAACTCTGTCCTGTGTCCACACAGGATCTCTGGAGCTCAGTCATAGTGAACATCGGGTTCTTGGTCACCTCTCTTACTAAGGCCCTTCTCCCCGATTGCTCAGTTTGACCGGGTGACCAGCTCTTCAAAGAGTCCTGGTTGTGCCAAACTTATTCCATTTGAGAATTATGGAAGCCACTGTGCTCTTAGGAACCTTCAGTGCAGCAGAATTTTTTAAAAATATGTTTTATTGATTTTTAACATACACCTTAATATTTGGTAAACATCGTGTTGTCTGGGTTAGTGTTTAAAAAACAATAACAATTAATTTCTATAATTCTATAGTTCATATAATAACTTTGCTTGATTTCCTCTTCTTCCAATAGTATTCTCTTTAGCTAACCTTAAATTAATACAGTTATTATTTAAATAAATGACAATTAAATATAAACATTTTTCTCATGTTTCTGCAAATAACCACATCAGTATAAAGCTTCTTTTCATTGATCATCTTGATTGCCTCATCATAAATCCTGTTTACATTCTTATTTAAATTTGTTTTCCCCACAGTATTCAAAACATTCTTACTGGTTAAGATTTTCTCAAAATTAGTTACACTTAAGTATTTAAATCTTTTTTCTCATACAAGCCATCACATTTTTACATTTCTCATATCTTAAAAAAAAGAGCAAAAAGAAAAAAAGACAAAACAAAGAAAACATTTCTTTTATATAAACCATCCCAACATTTTTATATTTCTCATGTCAAAAAAACCCCCCAAACACAAAAGAAAAAAGAAAGAAGGCATACTATATTACTTTAGGGGCTCATCCCTCTTAAACTAATCTTCATTTCTATTCAAAATCTTTCTATTTCTTTAACCATATTCAAACAAATGTTTAATTTTTAAATACTCCCTCTGATAATTCCCATCATCTAATTTCTTGATTCTCACTTTAGCCTTTTTTTTTGCCCAACATCTTTCTTGTTCAATATGCTTTGATGAATCAAAGAGTCTTCCCATAAACTTATAAATGTTATTGCAGGTACAAAAGGCAAAACAGGTAAGATGTTTTTATAGGAAGGCTTTGCCCCTTCATATTCATTGAAAATATTTCCTTTTTGTCTTTCTTGATTTTATTTATTATTTTTTGTCTCTCAAGATCTCATAGCTCTAGCAAAATCCATTTTACCAAATCTCTTTTCTTGTCCTCAAACTTATTTTGTAATCTTAAAGTGTAGTTTGTCTTTTCCATGTCCAGAGTTCCCTGTAGATTTTTTTCCATCTGGGTTAAGTCATATTTCCTAGTATTGTTAAATTCCATCTTGAAATCTCTCTCCTCTGTCTTGTAATCAGTTGTTTGTTTGTTTGCTCACTCTCTATTTTTATTTTCTGAGAATTTTTATGTTGTAAAGTTAAATTGGAGATGTGTTCATTTATGTTTTCAAGGTTATGTTTAATTTCTTCGTGGTTTGAGATTATTGTTGTTTGGATTAGTTGCAACATAGCATAGATGTCCTTCTGAAAAGTATTTGTTTTTTCTTCGTATATTCTTTCTGCAGATCTCTGGTTTTCCATGATAGCCAAAAATCAGGGTTTTCCTTTCTCTGCAGATGGCTTTAGAGTCACAGCTGAGTTAGTATTTGTAATCCAGAAAGGTCAATTTTTTTTAGAGTTTATAATTCTCACTTTATAGAAAGCCCAAGATGTTTCCTTTTTTTTTAATCACAGCTGTTCTTTTTTATGAAGACATTGAAGGTCACCAAGATCAAATTTACATTTTCCTGGGCCTTGCCAGTCTCTGTAGTAGAGCAGCTGTTGTTGTAATATTTTCATCCACTACTAGATGTCAGCACCAGTTCTTTCAGTAATAAACACTTAATTACTTCTGTTTAATGATATAAAAGGAAAATCTTAACAGATTCCACCAATTTCAAACTTACCCAAATTAAGTCTTATATTCTTATTTCAATATATTTCTATTCCTCCTGAAAGGTTTAATTCGCTGCTTCCATCTGCAGTAGGGTGGAGCAAAAATACCCCTCCTTCTCACTTTCAGAGGCTTTTTGCTTCTTGGGGTTTTTTTCCCCCAGGAAATCAATTTCCAAATGGAAGAGAGAAAATCATTGTTCTTACCCAGTTCTAAACATGTTGTTTACAGTCAGCTTGGAGTAATACTTTTGGACTTCGGTTGCTTGTAGCTTGGGCTAGACTCAGAAGTTGAGCTAGCCTCCTGCCAGTTTCTGGAGGGCTTTTCCCAAACTGATCGGATCGACCGCCATCTCTCCACAATCAGCAGGACTTCCCCCCTTCTGTGTTGCCTCTATGGGGCAACTTCAGGCCTATTTAGGGTCCCCTGGCAGGCAGAAATCAGTTGTAGGGAGCTGTCATGCGTCTGTCCAAGCCTGACTTCGAGGACGACATGGAGTGCTTTGTTGAGGCCCAGGAGGGGGTGTCTGTGGCTTCAGAGGACTGTAGGGAAGAGCAGGCTGAGGCAGGCCAGGGCCCTTCAGGTTTGGAACAGGAAAGGCAGAGTGCAGGTGAGGAGCAAGCCCCCCCCACCTGATCCTAGAGCAAGGAGAGCAGAGAGGAAGAGAGAACAACGGAGGCAGGCTCAATTGCTCAGGAGGAGAGTGTCCCGGCCCACTTCACAAGGCACACCTGGGGACTAAGATATAAGGAGACACTGTGGGGTGGGGCATTTGCCGGGAACAAACGTGTTATCTGGAGATGTGAAATGTGCTCTTGTCTAACCTGGTCACTTTGAAATCCGGACTGTTCGGTTTCCTTCTTCACAGCCACAGAACACATTTCTGAGTCTTTCCTTACAGACTGCAGGCAAGCCGAGAGTTAAAAGGACTATTTACGTTCTGTTTTTGTGTTATCTGTCTTGCCTGTGTGTGCATTGCTTGAACTCTTGCCAGCTTCTGTGGGAGCTTTTGGAGAACTTGGGCAATGATTAAAGAACTGTTTCTTTGCTAACTGACTGCTTTGCCTCCGTTCGGGGCCCTGGTTCATCACAGGAGCGGAACCCCGCTATCCCTTGGCTGCTGCGCTACTGTGCAAAACTGGAAGTCCTGCAGCAGAAATTTTTATTGTAGCCTTCCACAGATCTGTGCCTTGCAGTAATCCTGTCTCTGAGCTCTGCAGGCTTTTGCTCTGCTACAATATGCATTGTCAGCTGTGAGGCCTTCTATAGAGAGGTATGTGCCTTTCCAAATCATGTCCAATCAATTTAATTTACTGCAGGTGGACACCAATCAAGGTGTAGAAACATGTCAGCAACTATCAAGAGAAATGGGAGGAATCTGAACTAAATTGCAAGTGTTGTTGCAAAGGGTCTAAATACTTATGCCAATGTGATATTTCAGTTTTTTCTTTTTAATAAATTTACAGACATTTCTAAAATTCTGTTTTCACTTTGTCATTATGGGGTACTGAGTGTAGATTAATGAGGAAAAATGAATTTCAACAGCTGTAGAATCAGGCTGCAGCATAACAAATTTGAAAAGGTGAAGAGGGTTGAATACTTTCTTTTTTTTTTAAATTTTTATTAAGTTTATTGTTTAAAAACATTGGACACAGTACCAGCGGGCTGACAAGCCTTCTTGTCTACAATGTTCAAATATATATATATACATGTATATATGTACATCAAAAATACACTTAAATACACTTAAATTACAAATCAGTGAAATAACACAATATTTAAAACAATGAGCTAGTCCGTAAAACCTAATAGAGACCTTTCTTTTTATCCCTCCAAAGATACAATTTGTTCCAAATTCTATAGTAATCTGATTGATCTTTATTCTTTAGTTCCAAAGTTAGTTTGTCCATTTCTGCGCAATCCCAAATTTTCCTAATAACCTCATTTTCTCCTGGGATCTCATTCTTTTTCCATTTTTGCGCAAATGACATTCTAGCTGCTGTGATAATATGGATCATCAAATATAGCACATCTTTAGGATATTTCTCTTTCGTAATTCCCAACAAGAAAAATTCTGGACTAAACTCAATATCTTGTTTTAGTATTTCTTTCAGCCAAATCCAAATCATTTCCCAAAATTTTTGTGTTTTACTGCAAGACCACCACGTATGGAAGTATGTGCCTATCTCTTCAGAACACTTCCAACATTTGGGAGATGCTGTTGTATACATTTTTGCTAAACGGGCTGGGGGAAGATGCCATCGATAAAACATTTTAAATAAATTTTCTTTATAAGATGAGGCCAGTGTTATTCTTTTATTTCTGTCCCAGAGTGTTTGCCAAGTACCTAAATCAATGTTATGTCCTAAATTGTTAGCCCAAATCAACATGGGATCCTTCACTTGCTCTTCAAACAGCTTATATCCCAAAAGCAATTTGTATAATTTCTTTATCTGTTTGGTGTCTGGGCCCAATAATATTTTATCCAATGCTGTTTCAGAGGTATATATCCCCCATTCTTTTTTATCCTTCCTAAATCTTGATTGGATTTGTAAGTAGGCCCACCAATCGAGTTTTATACCTTGTGATTCTAGTTCATTTCTAAGTTTCAATTCCCCCTCCTCATTCATAATATCCTTATACGAAATTATATTACCCACATCAAATAGATTTGGGTAAACAATCGCTTCTAGGGTGGATAGCCAGACCGGTACTTTAGTATAATTGTGAGATCTAATTTTTTTCCAGGTATTAAGTAATGCTTGCCTAATCCGATGTTTTTGAAAGTGTGAAAAAAGACCTTGTTTTTCCGTCCATAAAAAAGCATGCCAGCCATATTGCAAATCGTGACCCTCTAAAGTTAATAGTCTTCTATTTTTCAAAATTACCCATTCTCTAATCCAATTCAGAGCCGCGGCGTGGTAATATAATTCCCAGTCTGGCAATCCAAAACCCCCATTTTCCTTCGTGTCCTGTAAATATTTCAATTTGATTCTTGATTTTTTCCCCTGCCAAACAAAATTTAATGATAATTTATTCAAATTTCGGAAAAACTTAGAGTCGAGTTGAATTGGGATATTCTGGAACAAAAACAAAATTTTGGGCAGGATATTCATCTTGATGACAGCGATTCTCCCCAATAATGAGAGTTTTAGATTTCCCCATCTTTCCAGATCACCTTTTATTTGATTCACTACATTATCATAATTATCTTTTTTGAGTGAGGTGCATCTAGCCGTAATATTAATCCCTAGGTATTTTATTTTCTTGACTATTTCTATATCCATGATTCCAGCCAAATTTTCTTTTTGTTTATTAGTCATATTTTTAACAATCATCTTGGTCTTATTTCTGTTTATTCGCAGTCCAGCAACCTCACCATATTTAGATAGTTCTTCCAATAGTTTTGGTCCCGTCTGATATGGATCCTCCATAATAAAAACTAGATCGTCCGCAAATGCTTGAAGTTTAAAAGTTTCCTTTTTAATAGCTAATCCTTTTATCTTTGGGTCATTTCTAATAATTCTCGTTAATACTTCAAGTGTCAATATAAACAGCAATGGTGATAAGGGGCAACCTTGCCGTGTTCCCTTTTGAATTTGAAACTTCCTAGATGCTTCCCCATTAATAATTATTTTTGCTTCCTGATTAGTATAAATTGCCCTAATTATATTTATAAATTTTTCACCCATATCCATGAAGCTAAGTTGGTGATGCAAAAATGAGCTTTTGGAGAACTTGGGCAATGATTAAAGAACTGTTTCTTTGCTAACTGACTGCTTTGCCTCCGTTCGGGGCCCTGGTTCATCACAGGAGCGGAACCCCGCTATCCCTTGGCTGCTGCGCTACTGTGCAAAACTGGAAGTCCTGCAGCAGAAATTTTTATTGTAGCCTTCCACAGATCTGTGCCTTGCAGTAATCCTGTCTCTGAGCTCTGCAGGCTTTTGCTCTGCTACAATATGCATTGTCAGCTGTGAGGCCTTCTATAGAGAGGTATGTGCCTTTCCAAATCATGTCCAATCAATTTAATTTACTGCAGGTGGACACCAATCAAGGCGTAGAAACATGTCAGCAACTATCAAGAGAAATGGGAGGAATCTGAACTAAATTGCAAGTGTTGTTGCAAAGGGTCTAAATACTTATGCCAATGTGATATTTCAGTTTTTTCTTTTTAATAAATTTACAGACATTTCTAAAATTCTGTTTTCACTTTGTCATTATGGGGTACTGAGTGTAGATTAATGAGGAAAAATGAATTTCAACAGCTGTAGAATCAGGCTGCAGCATAACAAATTTGAAAAGGTGAAGAGGGTTGAATACTTTCTGAATGCACTGTAGATTCTTTGAATGAATGAATGAATGTCTGCTCTTAACAGTTTCATTTTCAGGATGGTAACAGGTGGCACTTTAATAAGGTTGAACAGATTGGAGAGATGAGATAATAGTGACATGTTACAATTCTGTCAGTGTGTTGTAGCATACAGTAAATCGATTGTGTTCATGCTTAAAAGAAGAAATGTACAGTGTTCTGAGGTGGGTGGGTGGGTTTTTTGCATAAATAAAGGTAGATAAGACATTTGGCATAATTGTCAGCTAACATGTTGGTTGCTACTGCAAACATTTTTTGCAAAATTTAGAAACTGTTAACAGACTGCTGTTTTCTGACAAGAACTCTCTGCTTTGGCAGGTCTACTGTGTACTGGTGAATACATTCCCTGTTATTCCTTTGTAGTCATTCATATATCACCCTAAAAAAATAAAGTGTAAAGATAATTTTTAGAAATTTTGAAAATAGATTTTTTTTCTCTTTTCATTGTTTCATATTTTCCAAATGAAAAACTGACTCCTTTGAAATTATCCTGAAATAACATCTCTGTAAAGTCCTCTGAATTAAGTATATATACTTTTATAGCAAACCTTATTCTTAAGTGAAATTGAATGAATTATCACAGCAATAGTCTGTTGGACCTATGTTAACAGTTCTTTTTGCTCAAAGTTAATATGATTGCTTTCTGTTAATAACAGTATTTCTGTTCTGATAGGCTGCATTGGGTGCTAAACTACACTTAGGCTGCATGGGAACGAAAATTGATATCCATGTAGCCACCTTGAGTCAAAACTAATTCAGAAGCCCAATTACAACAACAAAAACTTGCTTTGTAGTGAGTGAGCTTGAATATTTTTGTTCTTTT
The DNA here is from genome assembly GCF_947247035.1 of Vipera ursinii. Classification (NCBI taxonomy): domain Eukaryota; kingdom Metazoa; phylum Chordata; class Lepidosauria; order Squamata; family Viperidae; genus Vipera; species Vipera ursinii. The sequence goes on from NC_139522.1 coordinate 16,887,947, forward strand.
TAATTTTTCTGTTTGAATTAACTTTGCTGTACTCCCAATAAAATAAAGTGGTCCTTGAAGTCAGTTAACTCCTGGTGACTACACAAACAAATCCACGTACAGGTAATCCTCGAGTTACGAATGTAATGGAGCCTGCCAATTACATTTGTAACTCGAGGATTCATAGGAGTGAATTACGTAATTTGAACGTGATCACTCCCTGCTTTTGCCCACGCATTTTGCTAATTGAATGTGCGGGTTGTTAGGTGCACGAGGTATCTCAGGATGGGGAAGGCCATGGGGGGGCTTAGTGCTTCCAACCAACCAAGGCCTCCCCCAACCCACTGAGATATCTCATGCTTTTCCCCTCCCCCCCCATCCTGCCTGACTGGGTCACTTACCTTATGTAGATCTCGATGATCAAGGGAGCTGTCTCCTCTCCAGCCTCTCTGCCATGGTTTTGCCTTGAGCAAAGGCTTGCCGAGGCCTGCAGGGATGAGAGATTGTGTCCCTATAGGCTCCAGTCGTCAGGAAAGGACTTTCTCCTAAATGGAGGACTGGAGGGACACACGCACCCCTCCAGGCCTCCGTTCTCAGTGGTAAAGGCCTTGAGGAAAGGCCTTTGCTGCCCTAAACGGAGGGTAGGAGGGACACGCATGCCTCTCCCAGTCTTCATTTTCAATGGCAAAGGCTTTTTGCAAAGATGGCAAAAGGCTTTGCAAACGGAGGGAAGACTTCAGTTCTTCAGGCCTTCCCTCCGTTTGCAAAGCCTTTTGCCACAGATCTTGTTCAGGCCTCCGTTTGCACAGAACAGAGGCCTAAAGTGCCATGAGATCAGCATGAGAGCTTGCACTAGTGATCTCACTTGATCTTGCAGTAGTTTAGGCCTCCATTCTCTGCGAACACACCAAAGGCCTGAAGCAGCGAACCAGGCCAAGAAATCAAAGGCTCGTGAGAGCTTCACAAGGTGAGTATCCACAGGACCAGTGCCTGTGGAGACCCGGCGCGAAGGTGAATAAGCAGGGTGAATGTTGCAGTGCCTGTGCGGTTGTTCGTAAGGGTGAATGACTGCCGTGGTGCTGCAACATTCGTAACTTTGGGACTGTGTCATAAGTACTTGGGGGGGGAGTTATGTCGTAACTTTGAGCAGTTGCTAAGTGAACTGTCATAACTCAAGGATTACCTGTAGTTTTGTTTGACAATGAATACTGAAATGGCTTACCATTGTCTTTTGGGGTTCTGTTTCCCCAATTTGTAGAGGTTTGCAATATTGCTACAATGTTATTAGATAATGTCTGTCCACTAACCATTTATAAAAATAAAAATAATTTAAAAATGCAAATACTTCACAAGATAAGCTATAACTCACAAAGGTTATATATTCTTAATGAGATTTATTTATTGGAAACATTTATATGGCCACCCAATTCAAGAAGGTGATTCTGGGTGAAATACAAAACTCAACTAAAGGTACAAAGAAACAAAATAAAAATCAGCTAAAACCATTGAATGGTGACCAGACTAAAGTGTGCTGCCACACAGCAAATGGGACTCTACCTATCCAGACCCAAAGCCTCAGGGCAAAAGCCAGTCTTAACTGCATTTCTAAAGGCCTATAGGGTAGGAACCAACCATATATTGGAGGATAGATTATTCAAAAAGTAGAGGTGGCCACTGAGAAGGCACATCGTTTTGGAATAGAATAGACCTGAAAGGGACCTTGGAAGTCTTCTAGTCCAGAGCCCCCTGTTCAAGCAGGAGAACCTATACCATTTCAGACAAGTGACTGACTAGTGGTCTCTTCTTAAAAACCTCCAGTGATGGAGCGCTCACGATTTCTGAAGGCAAGCTGTTCCATTGGTTAATTGTCCTCACTGTTAAGGAAGCTTCTCCTTAATTCCAGGTTGCTTCTCTCTTTGTTTAGTTTCCAACCATTGTTTCTTGTGGTACCCCACTGCTTACATCTCTCCATGTGGATGTAGTACCATTGACGACTACTTGCTGAGTACGGTTTGTCAGCCAGCTACAGATCCATCTGGTGGTGATATTGTCTATTCCACCTTTTTCTAGCTTACTAAGCAGCAGATTGTGGTCTACTTTGTCAAATGCCTTACTGAAATCTAAGTATACCATGTCCAAAGCATTTCTCTGGTGTACTAATTTAGTCACTTTATCAAAGAATGAAATAAGATTGGTTTGGCATATCTGTTTTTAACAAACCTGTGCTGGCTGATGTCAACACTGCTAACATTGGATTTTCCTGCTCTTGACAACTGATGAAAATGCAGCCCTTTTCTCTATTCCTTTAACATGCTTTTTCTTACTTTTAGAAATCAGGTCCAGCAGGGGGGGTGGTTGGGATGTAAGCTCATCTAGCCATAGTAATAACGCTGCTGTAGGAACTCAAGGACGAGCTGATAACATTTTGCCAGGCTGAGGAGCTGAGGAGAAAGCCTGTGCTTGAAGCTAATTGGGGGATGTGTTTTATGGCAGTTTATTGGGGGTGGGAATTGTACTTTGTTACTTTGTATCTGGGGGAAGGGAATTTAGTTTTGCAGTTCAACTACATAGTGCCGATACTTTGTTTCCCGAATAAATGCTCTTTAAGGAAGAATTTTGCCTCAAAGTTCTTTTGATGGGTTTCATCTGTGGGAGCCATGACATTAACCCTCAAACTCCCATTTTCTACATTAACCACCTTGGGGTCCTGAGCTCCAGTCACCGTCCCTAAGTCGAGGGATAGACTGACAAAGACTTGGGGAAGATCTCAACATGGAAAAGGAAGAAGTGCCTGGATCCAGCACACTGGCCAGGGCTGCAGCCTCAGCAGAGGGAGAGCAAGCCAGTGCACCGGTGGAGAAGGAATCTTCTCAGGCCTTACAGCTGGGGGAGAGACCCAAAATGCGGGAGCTGATCTGGTCATCGGAGTGGACCCTGCCCAGTGGAGACTCCAAGCCCCTCGAGATGACCCTGCCGAAAGCAAGTTCTTCAAAAGTGACCAAAGTTGATTTGCAAGAGGGAACCTCTCGAGAATTGTGTTCCCTGGGGCATTGGAGAATCAGGAAATTGACAACTACTGAGGACTCCAGAGAGTGGAAGTACCTGTCCGCAGCCCATAGCCAAACCGTGGAGAAGTTGGAGAGGTTTGAGGGGCTAGAGTTGAAGAGTGGGGAGTAACCCTCTCTTCCCATGCAAGTGATCACGATCGGGGGAGCAGATGCCAATCCGTGCCTAAAAGAAGCCCCAGCCCCGCCTATGGAGCACAAGTGGCTTCCCCATCTTCAAAGCCACCAACGTTAACCTCCAGCCCTGCAAGGATGGACAGTCCTGGCCGCCACTCTGAACATGGAGGCCCGAGACGTCATCGCTCCTCTAGAAGCCCAGATCGCCACAGGTACCGTGAAAGCCCTGACCGTCGCTACCATTGGTCACATAGCCCAGAGCTTCACCGTCGGCACCACTGAAGCCCAAAGCCTATGTAGGGGGAAGACTCAGATGTGAGTGTTCAACATGATTTAATGCAGCAGCTGTCATGGTTCTGACAGATGAAACTCTTCAAAGAACTTTGAGGCATTGTTTACCTTAAAGAATCTATTCAAGTAGCATGGCATCAGCATGTACATGGTTGAAGCCAAAATCTGAATTCTCCTCCTCTAAACATATAAGTATCAAAGCACAATTCCCTCCTCTAATTAACAGTCATAAATCACATTCTCCAATTAGTTTGAAATGCAGACCTTCCCTCCAGTTCTCCAACCCGCCATTTCTTATCATCTCTTATTTCAAACAACCATGAAAAACATTCTACTACGATGTTGTTATGTTTAACTAATTCCCATACACATTCTTCCTCCTCCCCCCCAGCATCATCTAATTCAGGGATGTCAAACTGCCGGCCCGTGGGCCAGTTGCATCATCTGGAAACCGCTCCCACCCCATTGCCGGCAATGGCAAAACAGTCCCAATACGTCTCGCAACGTCACGTGACATTGCAAGTTTGACATGTCTGATCTAATTCTAACTCTAAAAGTAACACACAAGTTAAGGGGAAAATGGCTGCATCTTCTTATATTGTCAAAGCAAGAACATCCAATGTTAGCAGTGTTGACATCCGCCCCCTCTTACAAAAAGGATAGATCCTGTCATGTAAACAAAAGCATACTGTATGTTAGGGACTGTCTCTCGGTTTGTTGTGTTTCTCATAAAACCTTTTGATGAGTCTGTCGGCTTTCACATTGCTAGATTTCACCCAAGTGGCTTCAGACAACGAGTATCCCTTCCATTGTACTAGGTACTGCAATTTCCCTTTAAAAATTCTAGAGTCAAGAATACGTTTCACTTCATAGTGAGTTTGTCCCACCACTATGAGGGGCTTGGGTGCCTTTTTAGGGGGAGGTCTTAAAGTGGAGTCCCAAAAATGTTTCAACAAGCTGCAGTGGAAGACAGGTTGAACTCTCCATAAAAGCCTAGGGAGTTTCAATTCTACTTTGACCAGGCTGTGACCGGCTGTTCCCCCCTTAAGATGGGGAAAGGCCCCAAGAATTTTGGTCCTAATTTACTGGGTAATTTGAGGCGTAAATATTTAGTCAACAGATAAACCTTTTCCCCAAGTTGGAATGTTCTTTGGGGAGCCCTCTTCTTATCAGCCTGCTTTTTATAGGTCTCGGAAGTCTTTTTTAAAGCAGTTTTCATGTTTCTCCAAACTTCTTCCCACCCCCTCACCCATTGATCAAGTGTCTGGGAAGTGAAGGGCACCTGAGGGTATTCAGGTATTAGGCTGAACTCTTTTCCTGTGGCTGCTCTGAAAGGTGTGTAGCTGGTGCTGCTGTGAACAGAATTGTTATAAGCCACCTCTATGAAAGGGAGGAGGTTGGTCCTGTTTGTTTGTTGGTATGAAACATAACATCTGAGATATTGCTCCACCATCTTGTTAGTGGATTCCGCGGCCCCATTGGTAGATGGATGAAAACCAGATGATAGGCCTTGAGATGATCCAATTAATTTAAGAAAGCTCCTCCAAAACTTCAATGTGAACTGCAGCCCCCTGTCTGAAATTATTCACTTAGGGGCGCCATGCAGCCAGTAGATATATTTCAGGAACAATTTAGTCAGTTGTTGGGCAGATGGGAGTCCTTTGCAGGCGATGAAATGAGCCTGCTTCGAAAACAGGTCTATCACAGTCCAGATGACAGTATTTCCTCTACTTTCAGGTAGGTCTACTATAATGTCCATAGCTATTTCTTCCCATGGTTGAGAAGGGTCTGACACCGGCTGCAGTAACCCAGGGGGTTTCCCTGGAATTCTTTTCATGGTGGCACATAGAGTACAACTCCTGACATAGTTTTCCACATCCCGTTTTAGCCCCGGTCACCAAAATTGCCGGCAGATGAGATGTAGAGTTTTTAAATATCCAAAGTGTCCAGCCTGTTTTATGTCATGGCTGTGTGAGAGAGCATTAAGATGGAGGACTTCAGGCAAATACAGTTTCCCCCCCTTGTAAGCCAAACCATCCCTGCATGTTAGGGAGGTTTCATTGTCTTTGAACCATTGATCGGTGAGGAGCTCTTGTTTTATTTTCTTTGCCCCAGGGTCATCAGGATTAGGGGCCCTGTGGGGCGTCAGTTGAGCAGCAGTTTGTGGATTGGAGATAATTGCCTCATTAACCTCTTCACGTTCGCTTTTGTACTCAGGCAATCTTATTTATTTATTTATTTATTTTATTATATTTATATATTTATATATTTATACATATAATCTTGATAGCGCATCAGCTAGGAAGTTTTTTCCTTCCGGTATGTACTTTAGAGTGAAGTTGAAATGGTTAAAGTACTATGCCCACTGCACTTGCTTTGGGGACAATTTGCGGAGAGTTTTCAGTGCCTCTAAATTTTTGTGATCTGTCCATACTTCAAAAGGCACCTTGCTCCCCTCTGAATAGTGTCGCCATTTTAATAGCCCCCACCTAATTGCGAAGGCCTCCTTCTCTCAGACTGCCCATCTCCTTTCGCTTTCAGTAATTTTTTTAGAGGTGTAGGCGCAGGGTTGCAAGACCCCACTTTTGTTCTTTTGCAGTAATACAGCTCCGACTGCCATGTCACTGGCGTCAGCTTGAATTACAAAGGGCTCCCCTGGGCAGGGGTGCTTTAGGACCGGTTCAACAGCAAATAGTCTTTTTAAATTCTCAAAAGCTGTCTGACAACTCATAGTCCATGCTAGTGGTTGGCCCAGTTGCAGCTTCTCTCCTCTGCCTGTTTTGAGTAGTTCTGTAAGGGGTAGGGCAGTCTCGGCAAAGGAGGCAATGAATTGACGATAGAAGTTGGCAAAACTTTAGAAAGCTCTGGAGCTGTTTGTGAGTCTTTGGGGGCTGCCATTCAATTATTGCCTTCATTTAGGCAGAGTCCATTTCAATGCCCTCGTTGGAAATTCGGTAGCCAAGATAATCTAATCGGGTCTGGTAAAATTCACATTTTGACACTTTGGCATAAAGTTTGGCATTCAATAGTTTTTTTAACACTTCTCTCACCACCTTTATATGATCAGTCATATTCGTGCTGTATATCAGATGTCATCAAGATACACCAGAACCCCTTTGTATAGGTAGTGTCACAGTTCTCATTCCTTTCTCCCACCAGATAAATGGCTTCCATTTGTCCAACCAGGCTAAGCCTAGGATCACAGCCTCAGTCATTTTTGGAGCCACCAGGAAGCGAATAAACTCCCGGTGCTCACCTATTTCTAGGCGTAGGGGCTCAGTTAATTGCGTGACAAGAGTCCCTCCCATCAGGGAGCCATCGTCTTCCTCAAGCCTCACAGGTTTGGGGAGCAGCTTTGCTCGTATGCCCACTGTCATGGCAAATGGCAAACTAATGACACATCGGGAGCATCCAGAATTGACTAGCACTTTTAAGTCTACCTGTGCCCCTGACTTAGGGATTATGAGTTTGGCAGGCAGTGAGAAAGGTGGGACATGTCGACTCACCATCGGGTCATTCTCTCCATCGTCGCTGTCGAAAGAGGGTACAGCGGGGGCGGATCCAGCCGTAGTCCCGGCGTTTTCCTCTGTGGGGGATGTGACTTGGGCAACCAGTTCTTGTGTGATCCAGTTGGATTTTTCTCTCATTGGCTGCTGTGCAGGTTTCTTTCTCACTGCTGGTCCAGGCCTGTTCTGCTGTTGGGGGTAGGGAACTGAGCAGTTCGCTGCTCGATGTCCCTGCTGCCTGCATCGGAAACACTTGATTGGCAGGCTTGCAGGTGGCCTGAGTCTTTCGACAGTCGCAGCAGTTGAAGGTTTTCGGGGTGGTGGTTGCCATTTGTGTTGCTCTGGCTTTGACTCAGCTTCAGGTGGAGGAGGCTTCTCATAGCAGGTGAGCTGAACATCTAGTCTTACCATTGCCTGGTACCATTCTTGCAGCTGAACAGGTACTGCTCGATAGATGCAGGCCTGAGAGAGGTGATCATCCAACTCTTCCCTGAAGTGATGGACAATGGACTGCTCAGGCCACCTCTCTATCCGACCGGCTAACTTGCAAAACTCTCGTACGTACTCCAGGACAGGCCTGCCGGCTTGTTTTATCTTATGGATTTGTTCTTCTGCTTTGAGGGCAACCGATGGGTCCTCAAATCTTTCTGTCAGTCCTAGGAGGAAGAGGTGGGGGTCCTCCAATTCAGGGGATTGCTCATTATATAAATTGTTCAGCCATTCGGATGCCTCTCCCTCTAAGCTGGACGCAATCACATCAACCATAGTGCCTGGGTCCAGGTAGAGATAGGCCCAATGAGATAGGTTCAAATGAGAGCGTACTTGGTTGAGAAAAAAAAATCAGCTTCTCTGGGTCCCCATCAAAGTTTGCTGTGAAAGGTGGAGCAATCATTGGCTTCTGGGGCCCCCACTGTGGCTGTTGCACCCCCAGTTGCTGCTGGCCCCACCTTGGCTGCTGATACAATGGCTGCGGGGTTCCCCACTGTGGCTGTTGCACCCCCAGTTGCTGCTGGTCCCACCTTGGCTGCTGATACAATGGCTGCGGGGTTCCCCACTGTGGCTGTTGCACCCCCAGTTGCTGCTAGCCCCACCCTGGCTGCTGTTGTATTTCCAGGGGTTGCATGTCCAGGGACTTCAGGCAATTTTTCTTCCTCCATGATGGAATCTTCCGCAAATCTTCATCAGCTTATCTCCCAAGTCAGGGACAGCGACTGGAGCTCGGGATCCCTAGATAGTTTGAAAAGTTTGTACATTTTGGCTTAATGTCATGGTTCCAACAGATGAAACTCTTCAAAGAACTTTGAGGCATTGTTTACCTTAAAAAATCTTTATTCAGGTAGCATGGCATTGGCACGTACATGGTCAAAGCCAAAATCTGAATTCTCCTCCCCTAAACACATAGTATCAAAGCACAATTCCCTCCTCTAATTAACAGTCATAAATCACATTCTCCAATTAGTTTGAAATGCAGACCTTCTCTCCAGTTCTCCAACCTGCCATTTCTTATCATCTCTTATTTCAAACAACCATGAAAAACATTCTACTACAATGTTGTTATGTCTAATTCCCATACACATTCTTCCTCCCCCCCAGCATTATCTAATTCTAACTCTAAAAGTAACACACCATTTAAAGGGGAAATGGCTGCATCTTCATATATTGTCCAAGCAAGAACAACCGATGTTAGCAGCATTGACAGCAGCTGCAGGAGCTGTTGGCCGACCAGCAACAGGTGAGAGCATTGCAGCCGTTGGGGCCCCTGCAACAATTGGGGATGCCGCAGCCACCATCGCTGGGAGGTCATCCACAGTGGAGCGCCACAGCAGTGGGGCTGGTACCAGCCCTTGAATGTGCAACAACCGCTGGGAGGCTGGCATCAACTGGGGATGCCGCAGCCGCCACTGCCAGGAGGTCAGCAGCTGTTTGGAGTGCAGCAGAAGTGGGGGTGGCAACAGTCCCTGAATGTGCAGCAATCGCTGGGGGACCTGCAGCAAATGGGGATGCCGCAGCCACCATTGGGAGGTCAGCATCCATTCGGGGGTGCAACAGCCACAGCACGGAAGCCAGCAACCACTAGGAATGCAGCCACACTGGGTGGGGAGCAACCCATGATGGCGCCACCCCTTAGAGCAACATTTGACAGTGACCCGGAGAAGCTGATTTTCTTCATCAATCAAGTACGTTCCCACGTGAATAGCAATGCCAATTTCTACCCGAATCCAGCTGCTACGGTCGATGTGGTAGTGGCCAATTTAGAAGGGAAAGCTTCTGAATGGCTAAACAATTTGTACAATGAACAAGCGCCTTAGCTAGGGAACCTCCATCTCTTCCTCCTTGGATTAAGAACCAGGTTCAAGGACACATCCATAGCCCTCAAAGCGGAGAAACAAACACATAAGATAAAACAAGATGGCAGACCTGCTCTGGAATATGTACGAAAATTTCATAAGGTAGCAGGTTGAATAGAAAGGTGGCCTGAACAGTCCCTAGTGCATGGCTTTTCAACCAGTGGTACGGGTACCACCTGTGGTACAATGGCACCTGGCAGGTGGTACTCGACCATCCTGGAAAAATAGCGGGGGAGGGGAATGAGCTGAACCGGTGGCAGCACTGCACAAGCCTGAATGAGAGACGTCTGGAGCTGCAGGACTGTCAGGGCTCAGCAGAAGTGCCAGGATCAACGCTTCTTCGGGGCTGTCAGGGCTCAGTGGAAGCACCAGGATCAGTGCCAGGCTGGAGCTGGAGCTTGACACTGATCCCAGTGCTTCTGCTGAGCCCAGAAGAAGTGCCAATCAGCTGGAATGTTGCAGCATGTCCAGGGTCTTATGATTTACATTCAGATGCTTGGCAACTGATTCATATTTATGATGGTCACAGTGTCCCAAGGTCATGTGAAGTGACCAAAACCTGCTGCAGCAGATGGGGGAATAAAAACCAAACACCCCCACCCCACCCCCGCTGCCAATCCTCAACAGAAATGCTCACAACAATGAAAAACGTGGACAGGAGGAAGAGCGCCACCGGGTGGGCAGGCAGGTGTCTTGCTCAGCTGTGGCTTGGGGAGCACTTTTTTCAGTGCCAATGTAACTTCGAACAGTCACTAAGCAAACTGTTGTAAGTCGAGGACTACCTGTACTTCATCAATTTTTTTCCTTTTTTGTCATCAAGTTTTTGACACCTTGCTAGGTGACTGGTGGTACTCGGATGTTGCCATATCCTAAAAGTGGTACAATGGGTGAAAAGGTTGAAAAGCCCTGAATTACAGCATTATGTGAACAAGAACCTAGCAAGAGGATTTATTGAACGGGCCGAATCTCAGGTGGCAGCTCTAGTGTTATTTAAAGAGAAAAAAGAAGGGTTGCTTCGTCTTTGCATAGACTATAAAGGGTTAAACACTGTGAGCGTAGAGAACAAATATCCCCTCCCCCTCCTGAAGGACTTACTAACCCACCTGGAGAAGGTGAGTGTCTTCACTAAGTTGGACCTGAGAGAGGCATATTACCGAGTAAGAATAAGAGAAGGAGATGAATGGAGAACTGCTTTTAACTGTCCCATGGGGAGCTATCAATTTAAAGTCATGCTGTTTGGACTACAGGGGGCTCCAGCTGTCTTCATGCAGCTGATCAACCAGGTACTACATGATCATTTATACAAAGGAGTTTTGGTGTATCTTGATGATATCCTGATATACAGCATGAATATGGCTGACCACGTAAAACTAGTGTGAGAAGTGTTAAAGAAGTTGAATGCCAAACTATATGTCAAACTATCAAAGTGTGAGTTCCATCAGACCCAACTAGATTATCTTGGCTACAGAATTTCCAGTGAGGGCATTGAAATGGACCCTGCTAAAGTGAAAGCTGTAATCGAATGGCAACCCCCAAAGACTCGCAAACAGCTTCAGAGCTTTCTGGGATTTGCCAACTTTTACCGCCAGTTCATCCCCTCCTTTGCCGAAATTGCTTTACCCCTCACGGACCTATTGAAAACAGGCAAAGGGGGTGGGGAGCCGCGACCGGGCCAGCCGCTAGCATGGACTATGAACTGTCAAACTGCTTTTGAGAATCTGAAAAGACTATTTGCGGTCGAACCAATCCTAAAGCATCCTTGAGAAGGAGAAGCCCTTTGTGAGTCAAGCCGATGCCAGAAACGTGGCCATCAGAGCTGTACTATTGCAAAAGAACCTTGATGGAGTCCTACAGCCCTGTGGCTGCACCTCAAAAAAGTTCACCGATTGCAGGTGGGCAGTGTGGGAAAAGGAAGCCTTTGCAATTTGTTGGGCTCTATTAAACTGGCGACACTATCTAGAAGGGAGCAAGGTGCCTTTCGAGGTATGGACTGATCACAAAAACCTATAGGCACTGAAAACTCCCCGCAAGCTATCCCCAAAGCAAGTACGGTGGGTGCAATACTTTAACCCAGACATGTCAAACACAAGGCCCGGGGGCCGGATTCGGCCCACGAAGTGGTTTCATGTGGCCCACGAAGCCATCCTGGAAACAGTGAGGGAACGGCCCCCACTGCCTTGGCCCTGGCCCAGAGACCCTCCTTCTGTCAGAGACCCTCAGATCTGTCCTACTCCTGCCCAGGCCCCCATAGGCACCCTTAATGCAAACGATGTAGAGCTGGCCATGCCCACCCAGTAGGCCATACGCACTCTAGCCATGCCCACCCAGTAGGCCACGCCCACCCTGGCCATACCCACCCGGCCCCTTGAGGGCAACCACAATGGTGTTGCGGCCCTCAATGAAATTGAGTCTGACACCCCTGCAAACCGATTTAACTTCACCCTGAAGTACATAACTTTATAGTCTATGCAAAGACTTTTTAGCTGACGCTTTATCCAGATTAGGTAAAGGTAAAGGTTCCCCCGCACATGCGTGCTAGTCGTTTCCAACTCTAGGGGTTGGTGCTCATCTCCGTTTCAAAGCCAAAGAGCCAGCGCTTGTCCGAGGACGTCTCTGTGGTCATGTGGCCGGCATGACAAGACGCCAAGGCGCACAGAACGCTGTTACCTTCCCACCGTAGTGGTCCCTATTTTTCTATTTTTACGTGCTTTCGAACTGCTAGGTTGGCAGAAGCTGGGACGAGTAACAGGTGCTCACTCTGTTACGTGGCACTCGGGATTCGACCCGGCAAACTGCCGACCTTCTGATCGACAAGCTCAGCATCCTAACCCACTGAGCCACCACGTCCATATTACCTCAATACAAAAGCCAGCGTGAAGAGGTTAATGAAGCAATTATATCTACACCACAAGCTGCTTCTCAACTAACCCCATGGAGAGCCACATCTTCGAAAGTCCCGAAACCTGATGACCCTGGGGCGAGGAAATTAAAACAGGAACTCCTCAACGATCGATGGTTCAAGGAAAATCAAACCTCCTTGACGTGCAGGGATGGTTTGGGTTACAAAGGGGGGAAGTTGTATTTGCCTGAAACCCTTCGCCTCAACACTCTCCAGCACGGTCACGATGTGAAACAAGCTGGACACTTTGGATATTTAAAAACACTACATCTGGTTCATCAGCAATTTTGGTGGCCAGGTCTGAAACGGGATGTAGAGAACTATGTCAAGAGCTGTGCTGTGTGTGCCACCATGAAAAGAATTCTGGGAAAACTCCCTGGACTATTACAACCGGTGGCAGACCCTTCCCAACCCTGGGAAGAAATTGCTATGGATTTTATAGTGGAATTACCTGAAAGTTGGGGGAATTGGCGAACTCAATGGTGGAGCAGTACCTCAGGTGCTATGTGGAGTATCAGCAAACGAACTGGACTGACCTTCTCCCTTTCGCAGAGGTGGCTTACAATAACTGTCCACAGCAACACCGGTTTTACGCCTTTTAAAGTTGCCACAGAAAAAGAGTTCAACCCAATATCCGAATATCCTCAGGGAACTTTACAACTTAAGTTGCCTAGTAAGAAGTTAGGACCAAAGTACCTAGGTCCCTTCCCCATCGTAAGTATCATTAACCCAGTCACAGTAGAATTAAAGCTCCCCAGACTCCTAGGGAAAGTCCACCCTGTGTTCCATTGTAGCCTACTGAAACCTTTTCAGGGTTCTACCTTATGACCTCCCCCTAAGAAGGCACCTGGGCCTCTTGTAGTAGCTGGACAGACTCATTATGAAGTGAAGCATATTCTGGATTCTAGACTTTTTAAAGGAAAGTTACAGTACCTAGTGCAGTGGAAAGATTATCCATTGTCTGAAGCCACATGGGTAAAATCTAGCAATCTAAAAGCCAACAGGCTCATTAGTAAATTCTATGAGAAACACCCTAACAAACCAAGGGGCAACTCCTAACCTATAATTTTGTTTGAATTGCAGGATTTGTCCTTTTTGTAAGGGGGGGCGGATGTCAGCGCTGCTAACATTGGATGTTCCTGCTCTGACAACTGATGAAAATGCAGCCATTTTCTCTATTCCTTTAACATGCTTTTTCTTACTTTTAGAAATCAGGTGCAGCGGGGGGGAGGCAGCTAGCCATAGTAATAACACTGCTGTGGGGGTCTTCCGGTTTGGGATCGCGGCACTGGCGCACCTGTGGGGCGATCGCTCTCCACCGTCTGGTTTTCTCCCGCCGGGGGACCCTGAAGAGGGTCAGAAGTCGCCCTGTAGGGGTGACGAGCGCGAAGAGAACTCCCGAGTGATCGTGGAAAGGCGGCAGCCCTCCCGTTTGATCTGGGGCAGCTCTTCAAACTGACGGGGAAAAGATCATCCACTAATATGGCCCATCATCAAGCTGCTGACAGCCGAGGCCAAATTTACTAACAAGCACCTTGAAAGCAACATGGAGGAATTGGGTGAGATCTTACCTTCTCTGTACCCCAAGTACTTTTCTTGTTAAAAGCTTCTTGAAAATGTTTCCCTTTGTGAGGAGAGGGAAGGGAATTTTTTTTCCCCACCCTCTAAAAAGGCGGCATCCTAGGGGAAACAAAGCATTGAAAAGATCGACTCACACCCTGGCCGGTACCTCTTTACTCTCCTACCATTGGGTAGGAGATACAAAAGTATAGCCAGCCATACCAACAGGCTGAAGAACAGCTTCTATCCATGGGCTGTCAGGCTCCTGAACAGGAAATAACTCTATGTATGATTGACTTGCAAGGCCGGTGTCTTGTGCAATTAGCTCATATGATGTAACAAGATGGTGGGTTTGTTGTCACTGTGAGTTGTGGGCGGGGGGGCACGAAGGGAGGCTCAGCCAATCTCACTGTACACATGTACTTTGATAATAGGGCGGCATATAAGTCCCAAAAATAAATAAATAAATAAATAAATAAATAAATAAATAAATAAATAAATAAATAATATAATATAATATAATATAATTGGATTTTTTTTAATTTGGGGACCCCAAAAGTTCCTATTCTTACTGGAACCTATTATTTTATTTTATTTGCAAAAAAAGAACTTAAATCGGATAAGAACTTAGCCCGGGAACTGAAAAAGACTCTAAATGCTAGCAGGACATCTTGTGGTAAAGCTTGGTACAGCAATTTATTGGTTCTGACAAAGAGACTTGCTCACAGCCCAGACCTGACCTTGGTATTATCTATGAGAGATTTAACTCTGAGAGAAGCTGGGCAGTGAAATTGGCTTCTAGGAATGCTGGAGGCGTACATTTACTGACTTTTGTTTAATAAATAGCCTTCACTAGAAAGACTGTTTATGTCAGAAATGGAGGAGGATCAGCAAAAAACCTTGGCTATGTTAAAATTTGTACTTGAAAGTATTCTTGCAAACACTGAGAAACTCAAAGCTCTCTTGGAAGACAAAGGTGCCAGCCTAGAGCCATAAAACAAAACCCTGATTGCAGCTAAAGAACTATTAATTAAAAAAACAGGAGTGGAAGAAGTGAATATCAAGACAGAGGACTTTACAGATCAACAAGTACAGTTTACTGAAAATCCAGACAACGAAACAATAACTTTAAAACTGGAAATGACTTTTCATACAAACCAGAAGAAATCTGAGAAAGAAGAAGACCAGATCGAACTGAAGACAACTATACCAGAACAAACACGGGGATCTGGGTTACCAGGGTGACAACCTAATGATTATAAATGGGCCAGATCTTTCAGAAAATTGGCAATTAGATGGTCTCTGTCAATCCAAGTAACATATACAAGAATGAAGGGAGATCTATTCGATGAGTTAAAAGCATTGGTATGGAAGCCTGGTTGGCAAAAGAAGAAAGCTAGAATTAGGTTGAAAAACTGGGCCTTTTTGGTTTACTAGAGAGGACCCTAAACTGTCAACTAGTGGGCTAAAGGGAGGTTTTGAGACAAAGGGAAATTTGATTACTAGATTTAAAATAGTTGGAAAATAGTAAAAAATAAAGGATTAATCTGTCTAATACTGAGGATTTAGATTTACAAGGGAAATGTAAACTATTAGGAAATAGGCTTGAATTATTGACTAGCCCAGATAATATACATGATGGATTTGAACTAATAAAAGATACTCTATTATTAGGGTGAGAAATAGAAAATGTTTACAAAATAGAATAAGAATATATTTAAATAACTAATATGTGTATTTGAGACATTATAATTTTTATGAAGTGAGATTGAGGAAATTTGGGTTACCTGAAAGTTAAATACTATGGATATCAAAGGTCAAATTGGAATACTGTAATTAAAAATTAAAAATTAGGTAAAACTTAATAACAGGACATGGATTGTTTATCGAGATTTATTAAGATATGTATAAGCAAAAAATGTATTTATAAATGCAATAATGAAGTTTTTACTGAGTTTGTTACAATTATAAATTTACTAGCTTAAATATGAAATAGCAAATGTTAAGGGAACAGAAGAAATATTTGATGATGTAACCTTAGATACCTACTAAAGATTTTATTATTGAACTATTGTTTAACCCAATCACCACATTGCTTTCCAAATACTCAAAGGTAAAACTGGAAAACTAATAAAATATTTTTTTAAAAAAATAACGCTGCTGTGGGAACTCAAGGACAAGCTGATAACGTTTTGGTGGGCTGAGGAGCTGAGGAGAAAGCCCACATTTGAAGCTAATTGGGGAATGTGTTTTATGGCAGTTTATTGGGGGTGGGAATTGTACTTTGTTACTTTGTATCTGGGGGAAGGGAATTTAGTTTTTGGGTTCAACTATGTAGTGCCGATAATTTGTTTCCCGAATAAACGTTCTTTAAGGAAGAATTTTGCCTCAAAGTTCTTTTGATGGGCTTCATCTGTCGGAACCATGACAGCTACTAGTTACAACTTTGTTTGAATAGAATAGAATAGAGCTGGAAGGGACCTTGGAGGTCTTCTACTCCAGCCTCCCACTCAAGCAGGAGAACTTATACTATCTCAGACAAGTAACTATCCAGTCTCTTCTTAAAAACCTCCAGTGATGGAGCACCCACGATTTCTGAAGGGAAGCTGTTCCATTGGTTAATTGTCCTCACTGTTAGGAACTTTCTCCTTAATTACAGGTTGCTTCTCTCTTTGATCAGTTTCCAACCATTGTTTCTTCTCCTGCCCTCTGGTGCTTTGGAGAATAATTTGACCCTCTCTTCTTTGTGGTAGCCTCTCAAATACTGGAATACTGCTATCATGTCACCCCTATTTCAAGTCCTGCAACCATTCTTCATATATTTTAGTCTCCAGGCCTTTGATCATCTTAGTTGCTCTTCTCTCAACTTTTTCCAAAGTGTCAACATCTTACCAAGCAGTAGACAGTGGTCTGCTTTGTTGAATGCCTTATTGAGGTCCAAGTATACTATGTCCACAGCGTTTCGCTGGTCTACTAATTTAGTCACTTTATCAAACAATGAAATAACATTAGTTTGGCATGATCTGTTTTTAACAAACACGTGCTGGCTACCAGTTATAACTTTGTTTGCTTCTACTTGTTCGCAGATTTGTTTTTTGATTATCTTTTCCAGGATCTTCCCAGATATTGATGTTAGACTGATTGGTCTGTAGTTTCCTGGGTCTGTTTTTTTTTCTTTATTGAAGGTGGGAACCACATCAGCCCTTTTCCAATCCTCAGGTACTTCCCTTGTGCTCCAGGATTTTTGAAAGATATGGTGCAATGGTTCTGAGATAACCTCTGCCAGCTCCTTCAGAACTCTGGGATGTAATCTTTCAGGTCTCGGTGATCTATATTCATCAAGGTCCAAAGAAACAGCATTTCTAGATGAAGGAGCGCAACATTGACAACAGGAGAGAAAAGAACAGAAACAACTGGGTGAGATCTACCTCTCATACTCCAACTTTTTTCCACCTAAGTAAGCTGCTAAAGTACTTTTCCCCCCTGTGGAGAGGGAAAGGGGATTTTAGCCCTCCCTCCAGAAACAGCAGTGATTGAATATAAAGGGGAGATTTTAAAAATGTTGAAAAAAGAATTGGATCCCAACTAGAACTTTATTTTCTAAAACTTGTGGATTAAAAGCTTTTGATTGTCTACTTTTTACTTCCTATTTTTATTTGAAAGTTTGGGTTTTTCCTCCTAAAATAGAATAAATAATTGAAAGGAATTCCCTAAACAGTTGGAGGACATCTTGTGGCCATACCTGAAGTTGCAATGTGTTATTCTTAAAGAAAAGAGACTTGGCTGACAGTTTAGATTTAGAAAACAAGATAAGATTCATGTAACCTTGAACACCAGCTGTGAGAGTCTTAGCTGTGTTTCTTATTTACTAAGGGAAAAAAAACTGTAAAAGTTTTCAATTCAACTTATCACTATGGAAGACCAGGAACAGACTTTTAATATGGAAGAAATGCAAAAACAAATCTTTGCTATGATGAAAATAACTCACCAAATTCTTCTTACAGCCGGTGAGGAAATAAGAGCTTTTGGGGAAAAAACTAGAAACAGTCTTAGATAAGCAAACTCAAACTTTAACTACAACTAATAAACTATCTATACAGAATACAACAGGGAAAAAAATCAAACAATCAAGTATTTTGACAGAAGATCTAATCGCCCAACAAGATACCATTGACCATGGTATCCTACTGCGGCATCTCAGGGGGTTGGGAGTGGGAGGCACTGTTTTACAGTGGTTCTCCTCCTATCTCCTGTGCTGCTCGCAGTCGGTGTTGACGGGAGGGCAGAGGTCCACCCCGAGGTCTCATTTGTGGAGTCCCTCAGGGGTCGGTCCTCTCTCCCCTCCTGTTCAACATCTACATGAAACCGCTGGGCGAGCTCATTTGTGGTTTCAGGGTGGGGTATCATCAGTACGCTGATGATACCCAACTTTTTCTTTCCACCCAGAACCAACCCAGTGATGCACTCGACGTGATGTCCCGTTGCCTGGAGGCGGTCCAGGTTTGGATGGGGAGAAACAGGCTTCGTCTCAATCCTGCCAAGACTGAGTGGCTGTGCATACCGGCATCTTGGGTTAGCCAGGCTGTTCCATCATTAATGATGGGGGGTGAGGTGTTACCCCCCTTCAATAGGGCTCGCAACTTGGGCGTCCTCTTGGATTCACGGCTCAGCTTTGAAGACCATATAGGAGCCGTGACCAGGGGGGCTTTTGCCCAGGTCCACCTGGTGTGCCAGCTGCGGCCCTATCTGGACCGAGATGCCCTACGCACAGTCACCCATGCACTCGTGACCTCCCGGCTAGACTACTGCAACGCTCTCTACATGGGGCTGCCCTTGAGGACCACTCGGAGGCTTCAACTGGTGCAGAATGCAGCCACGTGAGTTGTGATGGGAGTTTCCCGATACTCCTGTGTAACACCTCTTCTCCGCGAGCTGCATTGGCTTCCGGTTGCCCTCCGGGTGAGACTCAAGGTGCTGGTAATAACCTATAAAGCCCTAAATGGCTTGGGTCTGGATTATCTAAGGGAACACCTGCTGCCGGCATCAACTTCCCATCGTCCTGTGCGCTCCCACAGGGAGGGCCTTCTCAGGGTACTGCCGGTTAAGGAATGCCGGCGGGTTATTCCCAGGGGGTGGGTGCGCCGGCCCTATGGAACCAACTTCCCACGGAACTTAGGACTGCCCCTGACCTTCATTCATTTCGCTGGGACCTGAAAACTTGGCTCTTCGAGCTGTCTGGCCAGACTGAGGGGTTTTAATTTTTAATTGGGTTTTAGTTTTAAATTTCGGGGACTTGAATTAATTAAGAGCGTTCTCTGTGGGCGCGCCGGCCCTTTGGAACCATCTTCCCACGGAGCTTAGGACTGCCCCCGACCTTCGCTCATTTCGCAGGGATTTGAAAACTTGGCTTTTTGAGCTGTCTGGCCCAGACTGAGGGGTTTTAATTATTTATTAATGGGGTTTTAGTTTAAATTCAGGGACTTAATTTAATTTTAGTTTTAATCGATTTTAACTTTGTATGTATTTTTAATTTTTCCCTGTAAACCGCCCTGAGTCCTACGGGAATAGGGCGGTATACAAGTTTAAATAATAAATAAATAAATAAATAAATAAATAAATGTTTTAACTGATTTTAATTTTTATATGTTATGCTTTTAATTTTCCCTGTAAACCGCCCTGAGTCCTACGGGAATATGGTGGTGTATAAATTTAATAAAATAAATAAATAAATAAGTACAGACAACAGAAAATTCAGAAAAAAATCTGACAAAATGGATGGAGGAAAAAACCTGCTATATAAATCAGAAGGAATTTGAAGATCAAAATGAGAAACTGATGGAAGAAAAGATAAACAGTCCAGGACAACTAAGTCAAGAGGAGAAAATAACAAGAAGATCTGGTAGTTCTGCCAGACCCCTCAACTTTCCAAAAATGGCAACTGGATGGTCATCCCAATATGATACAATAATACAAGAATTCTTTGAAGATCCTGAAGCAAGGACACGGAAGATGACTTGGCAAAGGAAAAAAGCCAGAATCAGACTGAAGAAGAATGCAGTGTGGACATGTTTATGAGGTCTAAAATAGAATAAGTAGACAAGACCCGTATTTTGAATATGAGATATTGTTATGATGTGAAGATAAAGAAAAATGTTGGCTAATTAAAACCTAAATGTATGAATGTCAATAGTTAAATTGAAATACTGAGTTTATAAAGGTTAGATAAAGGTGATTAAGACATATATACAGTATGTTAAGAGTGATGTAACGTAATTAGTATGTTTGGATGTAGTGATAAGAATAAAATTATAAGCTTAATTATGAGAAAGTGGACATGAAGAAGAGAGGATGTATTAAATGCTGAAATGGGAGAAATCTTTGGTTATTGAATACAATATTTGGAAATTATAATAAAAATAAGAATATTACACTATTACTAATCTGTTGATATGGAAGTGAGATAGATATGTATCTGGAACACTAGATGTTAGGGGGAATTGTGACAAAGGGAATTGAGGTCATTCAAAAATTTGGAAATGATAAATATTAAACGTTTAAATATCAATGCAAAATTATAGCTGGGAAAATGTATAAGGTTATTGATGGTTCAAAAGATAGAATGTCAAAATAAATAAGATATATAAAATTATTGATAAATGTAAGAAAGCTACTAAGTAGCTGATGGATAGAATAAGAAGTATATTAATTTAGACAAGAGACAGTATGTATTAAAGGAAAAAAGAGAGGAAATATTGGCTGTAATAGTTGGAGATTTGTATTAATACACATTTGTATGTAATGGAATTATTGTAACCCAGACACCACATTGTTTTTCAAAGATATAATTGTAATATTGGAAAATTAATAAAGTTTTTTAAAAAAGAAAAGAACAGAAACAAACGGAAGAGGCAGCTGAAGAAGCACCTACACAATTAGAACAGAAAGAGAACTCTGAGCAAGAGAGTAAAGGAATGGCCAGAGAACAGAGGATTACGAGATCTACTAGACCTAAATATAAATAACTGAAATGGAGAAAGAAAATGGAATTTTTTCAATGAATATAAACAGATTAAACTCCCCATCAAAAAGAAGCAAAATCTTTAGGAAACTACAGAAATTAAATATAGATATAATATATGCACCACATAACAACCAGGAAGAATTCTATCAATGATTGCCGTCCGGTTGCACTGACATCCACCATTATGAAATGCTTTCAGAAGCTGATAAAAGACACCATCGTATCCAGCCTCCCGGCACCATTTGACCTATTTGTTTGCCTACCAACCATATCGCTCTACAGAAGATGCTGTTTCTTCCATTCTCCATCTGAGCTTGAAGCATTTAGAGGAAAGAAATATGTGCGTTTGTTGTTTGTCAACTTCAGTTCGGCGTTTAACACAATCATTCCCCAGCATGGGGAATGGGCCTTCTAGGCTTCAAAACTCCTTTGTGGAACTGGATTCTTGATTTTCTTACCAACAGGCTCCAATATATGCGACTTGGAACAAATACCTCTAATACCATTTTCTTAAGCAGGGCTTTTCAACTTTTTCACCCTTTGTACCACTTTTAGGATATGGCAACATCCGAGTACCACCAGTCGCCTACCAAGGTGTCAAAAACTTGATGACCAAAAAAGGGGAAAAAAGAAAAAAGTGATGAAGTACAGGTAGTTCTCAACTTACAACAGTTCGCTTAGTGAATGTTCGAAGTTGCAATGGCACTGAAAAAAGTGCCCCGCAAGCCACAGCTGAGCAAAACACCTGCCTGCCCGCCCGGCGGCGCTCTTCCTTCTGTCCGACGTTTTCATTGTTGTGAACATTTCTGTTGAGGATTGGCAGCGGGGGTGGGGTGGGGGGTGTTTGGTTTTTATTTCCCCCCCCCTCTGCTGGGTGGTTGCAGCAGGTTTTGGTCAATTCACATGATCCTGGGACACTGTGACCATCATAAATATGAATCAGTTGCCAAGCATCTGAATGTAAATCACAAGACCCTGGAGATGCTGCAACATTCCAGCTGATTGGCGCTTCTTCTGGGCTCAGCAGAAGCACTGGGATCAGTGTCGAGCTCCAGCTCCAGCCTGGCGCTGATCCTGGCGCTTCTGCTGAGCCTGACAGCCCTGCAGCTCCAGCCATCTCTCGCTCAGGCTTGTGCGGTGCTGCCACCAGTTCAGCTCATTCCCCTCCCCCACTACAGCTCATTCCCCTCCCCCACTCCCCCACAGGTGGTACCCGTGCCACAGGTTGAAAAGCCCTGCTATAGGATAGATAGATAATTCATAAATAATGATAGCGAGACAGCCAGAGATAGATAGATAGATAGATAGATAGATAGATAGATAGATAGATAGATAGATAGATA
This sequence comes from Vipera ursinii, assembly GCF_947247035.1. Lineage (NCBI taxonomy): Eukaryota > Metazoa > Chordata > Lepidosauria > Squamata > Viperidae > Vipera > Vipera ursinii. The sequence continues at coordinate 16,910,076 of NC_139522.1, forward strand.
GATAGATAAACAGGCAGAGATGGATGGATAAGTAGACAATCAGACAGATAGAAAAAGATAGGCAGTCAGATATGGATGGATGGATGGATAGATAGACAGACAGACAGACAGATAAAGATAGACAGGCAGAGATGGATGGATAGGTAGACATAGACAGATAGACAGACAGATAGATAAAGATTGACAGGCAGTCAGATAATGATGGATGGGTGGGTAGATAGATAGATAGATAGATAGATAGATAGATAGATAGATAGATAGATAGATAGATAGATAGATAGATAGATAGATAGGCAGGCAGGCAGGCAGGCAGGCAGGCAGGCAGAGAGGTAGGTAGACAGACAGATAAATATAGACAGGCAGAGATGGATGGATAAATAGACAGATAGACAGACAGATAAAGATAGGCAGTCAGAGAATGATGGATGGGTGGATAGATAGATAGATAGACAGACAGACAAGTAGATAGGCAGGCAGGTAGAGAGATATGTAGGTAGGTAGATAGACAGACAGACAGACAGATAAAGATAGGCAGAGATGGATGGATAAATAGACAGATAAAGATAGACAGGCAGTCAGAGATTGATGGATGTGTGGATAGATAGATAAACAGGTATAGATGGATGGATAGATAGACAATCAGAGACAGATGATAGATAGATACAGACAGACAGATAGATAAAGATAGGCAGAGATGGATGGACAGACAGATATACAGACAGACAAAGATAGACAGGCAGAGATGGATAGACAGATATACAGACAGATAAAGATAGAGAGACAGGCAGTCAGGGATGGATGGGTGGATAGATAGATAAACAGAGAGACAGGCAGAGTTGGATGGATAGATAGACATTCAGATAGAGACACACACAGATAGTTAAAGATAGAGAGACAGGCAGTCAGAGATTGATGGATGGGTGGATAGATAGTGTTAAATAGCGGGTTCTTTGGTGCAGGAATGAAGACGTGAGGCTGAGTACAGGATAACTCATACTTTATTTCTTGCTGGAACTGTACTGAGGCAAGGGCTGCAACCAGCCGCAATATATAGTCTAGCCCCTATAGTCTAGCCCCAATAGTTTTGAATCAACCATTGCTGCCTGGGGCTAGCCAATTGCAGGACAGGAGACTGTTAGTCTGGGTTGCTGGAGAGCCGTTAGCTGTTCCAGCAACCCACGTGTTGTATCACAAGAGCCCAGTACATAACACCCCTCCCCTCTTAGATCAGACTATGACAACAACAGTCTCAACAGTGTTCAAGACTCGTTAATCAAACACACAGAAAGTAAAGTGAAAATAATAAAAATAATAAAAACAATGTGGAATACAATGAGATTAAACAACGTCTCAATGATCAGGCTTCCATTTGCAGTAATATGCAGTTACACAAAGCACTAGTTTCTGTAGTCTAGTGGCAACAGGTTTTACAACAATATATAGCTCTTTATTTTACAACGTAATCTGCAAGGTGCGAAGGAGGCTTGTGTGCCCTAGAGGAACGTCTCGGAGTTCCCATCACTTTGTGGTCTGCCAGCTTACCCAGTGGGCTGGGTGGATTTGTGTCCCTTTGTGCTCCTGAGTCAAGGAGATTCGATGCACTCTGACTAGCCTCACCAAGTTGGCCCACCCCAGAGTCAGTCTGTTCGGCAGAGTAGTTGCTGAAGTTCAGTTGGCTCGCTTCGTCAGGGAAAAGTCCTGGTAGTCCATGTGAGGGCTGGCTTGGCCGCAAGTTTGAGGACCTTGGGAGGGACTTATGACACAGTCCTCGCTTAGTGGCCGTTCTGGAAACTTTTCCTGAGCTGATCAATGTGTCTTCTGACAACTTGCCCTCCCTCCAACCCCACTTCATAAGATACGGGTCCGGATGCCTTGGTGATTTGACCAGGAACCCACAAATTCCCCTGACCATAGTTCCTGGCCCAAACCCAATCGCCTATGTGCAGCCCCCTCGGGGGTTTTGGTCGAGAGGCTTCTGCTGCCACTCTGTCTGGATGCAACCTGTCCAGTTTAGTAATCAAACGCCTCCCCCAACATAGTTCTGCAGGACTTTTGCCTGTGGCAGTGCAGGGCGTAGAATGCCAATCTGTGATGCCAGTCACCTGTGACAATGCGCTTGAGTGCCTCCTTCATTGTCCTCACCATGCGTTCAGCTTGACCATTAGAAGATGGATGAAAAGGCGCAGACGTTGCATGTCTGATGAGATTAGCTCTAAGGAAAGCCTGAAATTCAGCAGCAGTAAATTGGGCCCCATTGTCTGAAACTAAGACATCATGCAACCCATGTGTTGCAAAGAGTTTTCTCAGCACCTGGATGGTCCTAGCAGTAGTCATGTTAGGAACTGGAATTACTTCCAGCCATTTTGAGTGGCTATCCACTACTATCAGGAAGAGCTGCCCCTGAAAAGGCCCAGCATAGTCTATGTGAACCCTAGACCAGGGAGTGTGCGTTTCCTCCCACCTGTGAACTGGGGCCTGTGGCATTTCAGACCTAGATTGCTGGCATATATAACAACCATGGACTTGACCCTCAATGGCCTTATCAAGGCCAGGCCACCAAAGGTAGCTTCTAGCTAAAGCTTTCATTGTGAGAATGCCTGGATGGCCTTCATGTAATGATTGTAAAACCTTGTCTCTTAGGGAAGTGGGAATTATGACTCTGTTCCCCCATAATATGCACCCTTTATGTGCAGACAACTCATGCCTCCTGACAAAATAGCTTTGAAATTCAACGCCTGGACTTTTTTTCCAACCAACCCATGTATACCCATGACAACTACTAAGTAATTTATCTGTGGCAGTTTCAGCAGCAATGTCCCCTGCATGGAGGGGAAACTCAGGTATGTCCTGTATGGACAGTATTCTAGCAGCAGGAGCTGGATCTGGATCCATTAGTGGCAGTGGTAGTCTGCTGAGGGCATCAGCATGGCCCATTTCTTTGCCCGGTTTGTGAATTAATTTAAAATTGTATGCAGATAGGAAAATAGATCATCTCAACATTCTTGGAGATAGTATGGGAGGTTTGTTTGTCTGTTGTGAACAGTCCCAACAAAGGTTTGTGGTCAGTGTAGACAGTGAAATCCCTGCCGTATAAATAATCATGATTTTTTTTTATTCCAGCAACGATGGCCAGAGCCTCTTTGTCAATCTGAGCATAGTTGCGCTCAGCAGAGGACAAGATCCTTGAGTACAATGCTATAGGAACCTGTTTCCCATTTTTTTCTATGTGGCTTAAAACTGTCCCCACCCCATAGGGAGATGCATCACATGCAAGACATACAGGCTTAGACTATGTAATGAGTTACAGTGGACTTTTCTGACAGTAGTGCTTTTAAGTCCTGGAAACTTTTTTCGTGTAAGTTAGTCCATTTCCAAGGAGCTTTTTTGTCTAGAAGCCTGTGGAGGGGCTCTGCTATTGCTGGCTTATGAGGTAGAAATGTGTGATAGAAATTTAGGAGACCCAAGAATGCTTGTAGCTCTCCTTTTGTTTTGGGCCTAGGAGCCATTTTAATGGCCTTCACTTTAGAATCAGCTGGGTGAATGCCGTTAGCATCAATGCGGAAACCCAGGAATTTTGTTGAAGAAACCCCAATACTACACTTGTTCTTTTTTAATTTGAGGCCTGCTTCACAAAGCCTCTGCAAAACAGCCCTGAGCCTTCTGGCCAACACTTCTGGGGATTCCCCTGCAATAAGAACATCATCAAAATAAGGGCAGACGCCCTGAATACCCTTGAGAGTACGCTCCATGATCCCCTGGAAAATACCCGGTGCAACACTGACTCCAAACTGTAAGCGTTTAACCTTGAATACCCCTCTGTGAGTCACGATCGTTTGAGCCATGGCTGTGGCCTCATCAACTGGCAATTGCTGATAGGTCTGTGCTAAATCAAGTTTAGCAAAAATAGTACCTCCTTGCAAGGAGGCTAAAATATGGTTGACCACTGGGACCAGGTAAGCGTGTTGCTTGAGGGCCTTATTTAATGTGCATTTATAGTCAGCACAAATGCGAATTTCCCCGTTGGCTTTAAGTGGAGTGGCTATAGGAGTTTCCCACCCACCCCATCAACACGCTGTAACACGCCCTGTTCTACAAGCTTATCGATTTCAGAATCAATTTTATGTTTTAAGGCAAAGGGGACCCTGCGAGGCTTAACCCTGATTGGGACTATGTTGGGATCTAACTTAAATGAGATAGGCGGGCCTGTGTATGTACCTAGGGTTGAGTAAAAAACATCCGCGTATTCCTCGCACACTGACATGAGGTCTGCAGTTTGTGTCCAGTTTATGCCAGTAATCTGAATACCTAAGGCATCAAACCAATCGAGTCCAATGAGACTCGTTCTCAGGCCCCCAACTACTATTACATCCAGGTGCCCCCAAAACCCTTTAAACATTACCAACAAGGTGGCTTCTCCCTTAACTTTAACGTGAGCATTTTGAAAATCCATTAAAATTATATCTGAGGGTCTTAGTTTGGCCCAATTGTTACTGCGCCTACACACGAAGTTGAAAGTGTCTTGAGAAATGATTGAGACTGCAGAGCCGGAGTCTAATTCCATCTTACATGCAACTCCTTGTAGCTCTACCAAGAGCTTAAGTTTGGGTTTGAAGGGGCGTCGAGCCCCGGTCCAGCATACGCTTCTACGGCTTCTGAAGAATCCCACACTAACTGGACCCTGGGCCCCAGTACCTATCCTAGTCGGTTCTTCTGACTGGTGTTTGGGTGGCCGGTCTCTCTGGCGGGCTCTGCAAACCACCGCGATGTGGCCTGTCATCCCGCAAGCTCTACACATGGCTGAACGAAATCTGCAGTTCGCGCAAAGATGGTTGCCGTCGTACCCCTTACATCTCAGTAAGAGAACTGCCTTCTTCCTCTAAAGATTCTCCGGTGCATTTGGCGACCTCAAGATGGACTGATTATTTGACTTTCGAAGATTTGGGCTGAACTGTCTGCACTGCGCCCCCGGCGGCTTCATCGGTCATCACCTCATCCGGTGCTTCAGAAAACGTTAAATTGGGTCTAGAAAATAGTCTCTGCTGAAGCATTCAGCAACCCAAGTAGTTATAGTGTATACCTTTGAAAATTATCAGCACTTTTGATCAGTGATGTCATCAAAGTAAACAAACCCACGTGGTGTTGATTACATCAGCAGATCATGGCCCTATGTGGAAGTAACCGCCCTATTTTCAGATAAGGCGAGCGGAAGTGACGTGTAGGCCTAAGCCCATCAGGATAAGCAAAAGTAACCCTAGCAACCCTATTTTCAGATAAGGCATCTTGAACCTAACCCCGTCAATGTCAAGGCAGGCAACCCTCTAGGTACATGATTAGCTTAACCCCAGACTAATTCTATGGGCATTCAAAACAAACAGAATAAGCTAAATAAAGTAAATAATTAACAGAGGCCTCTGCTTTTAGGAAACATGCCCTGCTTTGGGGAACTGGAAAATAATAATAAATGCTTTTTAGCAACCCTATTTTCAGATAAGGCGTCTTGAACCTAACCCCATCAATAAGTCAAGGCAGGCAACCCTCTGGGTACATGATTAGCTTAACCCTAGACTGACTCTATGGGCATTCAAAACAAATAGAATAAGCTAAATAAAGTAAATAATTAACAGAGGCCTCTGCTTTTAGGAAACAACCCCTTGCTTTGGGGAGCTGGAAAATAATAATAATAAAAAATGCTTTTTATTTCTAATCGTTCTAGCCTAATGATGCTTTTAATTTTTGTGGAGTTTTAAAAACCAGCGCCTCAAAAGCAGGGAAAAAAGGAGGCCCTAAAAGGGGGCCAGGCATTGCATTTAACCCCCTTTTTCTAAAAGGTATTTATTTCTAGGAGGTTTTAAAATCATTTTCTCGAATGCAGGGTGGGGAAAAAAACATTTAAAACCCGCAGCTGGTTTTTACCTTTGTAAAAACCTAAAGTCATGTTCTGTTCCCCCTCCCTCAAAGTACAAACAGCTGGACAAGCAGGTACCAAACAAAAGGGTTAATTCTTTATACTACAATATAATTGCTGTCCGATAAAGTCTTGGCAGCAAGCTACCCACAGTCAGCCAAAATAAGCTAGTTATCTCAAACGTTCGCTGACATGAGATAACTGCCAACAAGTAATTCCAAGAAAGTCCAGACAAACCGAAAAGCAGAGATGAAGAAGCGTAGTCACAAAATCCAGACCAAGGTTCACACAGGTAGAGAAATCCAACAGCTGTGACCAGAAGCTGTGGTGAATTAATTGTTCGTCACAAAGTTCTGAGAGCAGCCACACCCCCTTTTGTACCTTGTGGGGTGTGGCTCAATGACTCAGCTACTCCCTGGCCCTCCTACTCATCCTACGTTGCTGCAAACGCTTGGCCCTGCATCTTTCTCAAGGGTCTAGCCATGAGTCATCTTCACTAGACTGTATTTGCTGCAGCTGCTCGAGCTCCGTCCCAGCCTGCCTCCCAGCCTAGCTACTCCCAGGCTGCTCCTCTCGGCCTTCAGATGGAGATGGAGGCCTTGCCAGAGAGGAGGGTCCCAGAGAGGGAGGCCTTGTCAGTTCCTCCCCATCATCCTCAGAGTCCTCTTCCTTGGTTAGGACAGGCGCGGGGGTCGGGGCCACAAGTCACATATTTTGTCAATTGAGCCCTCAAATCCGCATGTACATGTAACCATACGAAGCACGGCCTTAATAAAATTTATTCTGCACCCCCTACAGCAAAAAGACAAGGAATATTAACAGGAATAAGGGATGCGGTGGCTTAGTGGGTTAGGATGCTGAGCTTGTTGATCAGATGGTCGGCAGTTTGGCAGGTCGAATCCTGAGTGCCGCATAACAGAGTGAGCGCCTGTTACTTGTCCCAGCTTCTGCCAACCTAGCAGTTTGAAAGCATGTAAAAATGCAAGTAGAAAAATAGGGACCACTATGGTGGGAAGGTAACAGCGTTCCGTGCACCTTTATTTATTTATTTATTTATTTATTTATTTATTTATTTATTTATTTATTTATTTATTAAATTTTTATACCGCCCTTCTCCCGAAGGACTCAGGGCATCTAGTCATGCCAGCCACATGACCACAGAGATGTCCTCGGACAACTGCTGGCTCTTCGGCTTTGAAACGGAGGTGAGCACCAGCCCCTAGAGTTGGAAACGACTAGCACGCGTGTGCGGGGGAAACTTTACCTTTACCTATTAACAGGAATTAAAATGCTCACAAGAGGCAACTAGCCAGGTGGGTGGTAGACTTGTTCAGACATGTTAGGGCTGCGGATCCGGGCATGCGTGTTTGTGCCTGAGAATAAAAAAGGGGGTTAGGCCTTGTTCGGGACATGCCTGGGCATGTCATACCCCATGATTCTGGACAGGCGCAAGGCTCAAAGGCCGTGTCATAGCATGCGCGGGGGAGATTGTACAGGCAGGTCTGAACAGCTAGCGATTTAATTCCAGCAGTCTTTTGAAGATGGCAACCTCTGGTTCCAAAGCTGATTTTAAAACAACTGCAAAAGCGAGCATCACACGGGATGACACAAGGCCCCAGCCAGAAGAATGTGACAAAATCTGTTGCCGGGGTTATGATAAAGATTTTTTTTTATTCAGGCCCGTTTTGCCCGGCTGTAGCATGATGTGTTGTAATTTTAACGATGAGGTGCATAGTACTTACCGTACAGCCTGTGAAATGATGAATGATGCTACATTATCTCCCTGCAATGGTAAGTAAAATATGTTTTTGTTTATGTTAATGTAAATGCTGTTGGCGCTGATATCACACTAGCAGGATGTGCTTTATATTTTGCAGACTCCGAATTAATAACGCCTAGACAGCAAACACTTCAAGACACACCGATTTTATATTCCTGTGGTAATCGCAGCGGTCACAAAGCTTCTGCAGATTTTTCTGATCTAGACTATAACTGGGGTTCTGAGCTATCCCAGAGACCACGCTACCAACCCTGTGAGTTAAAGAGCTGCAATTTGTGTAAAGACTGGCTTGCTTGCGACTGCGGACACGGATTGGAGGGTACAGGCGGGTCACCATATTGTAAAATAGCCTGTTATGGGGGTTTGTCTTCTGATTCTGATAGTGGAGATGAGGGGTATTTTTCTGATGGTGGAGCCATGCCACCCCTCTGAACTCTGTATAACCAATAAAAGACTGTGTTAATGTCAACACTTGACCATTTGTCAGTTTTCTTTCAGTATAATGATGCATCGGGACTGCTCCTAATACCGTAAATTTGTCCCCTGGAATTTTTTATCATGGGGCATGGTGAACATTACACAGATTTAAGCAACACCCTGCTGTATGTGAGTTGCAAGATTGTAAAGGCTGACGGATCGGATATTGAAGACGGGGCTAGGGTGGCCCTGACCAACTACCCCATAGCATCACTGTTTAATCAGCTGGATGTTACCTTGGGAGATCGGCTCATTACACAGAGCCATCATTGCTATTCTTACCGAGCCATGATTGAACTGATTCTGAACTTTGGTGGTGATGCTCTGGGTACCCAATTTACAGCTGGTGGTTTTTACAAAGATGATTCGGACCTCATGGAGAGTACTCTACTGACAGCCGCTGGGAACTCCGGTTTCAAAGCAAGAGCAAGACACACGGCCGGTAGTCATAACTGGGACCTGCTAGGGCCTCTGCATAGCGATCTGTTTTTTCAAGACAGACTGCTAATTAACAGTGTTGATGTGAAAGTCAAACTCACAAGAAGCAGAAATGAATTTTGCGTGATGAAGGATGGCAATGAGAATTACAAAGTGCAACTCTTGGTGGCTTCTCTCTTTGTAAAATGTGTAAAAGTAGCCCCAGGAGTGCTCCTTGGTCATGCAGAAGCTTTGCTCTCCTCCAGTGCCAAATACCCCATTGACAGAGTGGGGATGAAGGTTTACAGCATTCATGCAGGTAGCCTTGTGTGTAATCAGAAAAATCTATTTCTGGGTCAGCTACCTAAACAATTAGTGATTGGGTTTGTGGACAATGCATCTTTTAGTGGGGATTATGAAAGAAACCCGTTCAATTTTCAACACTGCAATGTCAATTTTTGCGCCTTGCATTGTGATGGCGAGCAGATTCCTGCAAGGCCTCTTTAGCCTGATTATGAGCTCGGTCTTTTTGTGAGAGAGTACATGCAGATGGTGCAGGCCACAGGCAAAGGCATGAAAGACAGGCCGCTGTTAATCAGTAGGGAAGAGTTTAACCGAGGGTATACTTTGTATTGTTTTGACTTGAGTCCTGATCAGGGGTGCTCTGAGCACTATTACTGTTCTGTTCCAGCCTACGACCGGCCCTGTTGGAATGTCAGGGACACGCCCTTTTTTAAATTCAATAGGCTGGAATTAAGCCAACCAAATTTATTTGCAAAAACTAAACGAAACAGTTCAAAACAGAGTTAAACAAATACAGACCAAGACTATATCAGAAGCTTTTCAAACGGTTGCCTTCAGCAACCAGCACCTCCCACACATTCCTCTTTTAAACAGCAGTCTCAAGACGTGGCTTCTCTTTGCCTTCTCCCGAGGTGACTCATTGCTTTTCTTTGTTCACTTCTGCTAGTCTGCCTCCTGCTTCGAGCGTCTCTGAACAGAGCCAGCTGTGGATCATCTTCTTCCAATCTTTCAGGCTCACACAGCTGGGTCTGAGGAGGAACAAGACGGGAGGGGCCTGGCTGAGAGCTCTGTGGTGCATCAGAATTTTCCTCTGCAACCAAAGGCTCTCCAAACCCCTCCTCCTCCTCCTCTTCAGAATTGTGTGACTCAGCTGCTGAAACCACAGGCTGACGCTGAATCACAACAATTCTTTGATCAGGAACGGTAACCTCAGAGCTGAAATTAGATTTGCACAACCCCTCCCCAACACCGTCAACATGATTCTCTATGCAATCTTTGAAAACCTTATTGAAATAAGTCACACAAGGAATGTGCTCTTTGATTATATGTGAGTATGGACACACTGCAACTCCGCCACTTGTTCTCTGGAAATAAAGCCTTTCTAGGGGTCTACCCTTGTGACCTGCTACCCCAGAGACAAATCTCCAAAAGACCTTTTGGATTAATTGTAAATACCCACCCTCACACTCTGCCTGGTGAACACTGGCTGGCCCTCTACTTCCCATCTCCCGGATATGGCAAATTTTTTGATTTGTATGGAAGACCGCCGGATAGTCCTGACTTTCCTGGCTCCATAGCGACGTTTTTAGAGCAGCAAGCTGAGAAGTACACATTTCACCAACGCCAACTGCAACACCCCAGCGCTGTGACCTGTGGGCAACACTGTGCATTTTTTCTACTGAACCGGACTAAAGGAGTAGACTATGAAAATATTTTAAAGATGTACTCCAATGTCGATATTAAAAATGATCAAATGGTAAAGCTGTTTGTAAAAACTATAAAGGTGGGAAGGGGACTTGGAACCTGTAACCATCACCAGTGCATGCAGACATGCCTGCCTTACTGTAAAATAAAGAAAAAAACTTAAACGCTTTTACTTGTTTCACTGTGTTTTTATTCATTTTACAAATTGAGCCAGTCACCAAACCTGAACCTACTTCTAGGGTTTAATGTCCAAGGGCTAGAAGGGGCACTGGTAAACAGAGGCTTCTGAGCCCCAAAAGGGGCTGTCATAACAGTCGGGGCTAGTAGCAGTTTCATCCTTAACAACCAGAGAATCTTTCAACTTTTCTATTTGCTCTTTAACAGCTGTAGACCCCAACACAGAGGTCGGAACATTCACCTCAGCCATAGCATTCATAAAGTCATCCCAGCCTTTAGGTTTCCGCTTCTCAGTAGGGGCTCGGTGCTGCGAGGCTCCTTTCACCAAGTCTAAAATATTAGTACCAGGAATAGGGACCCCTTTGTATAAAAAGGTACCGCGATCATCCCAGGTTGAGATGTCCTGATGCTGTTTCCTTTTGTTCAGCAAAAGTTCCGCATTTTTCCTGTAACGGGTGCTCACACCGCTTAGGATCTCGGCCATCGCTGTGTCCTGTGGAGATGGCTGTGGCAGCTGTTCTGGTAATGTTGGAAGTGTCTGAGGTTGTTCCGCTGGGTAAATGAGATTCAGTCTGTCCTTTTCAGACTCATTTTGCCTGGTTAGTCTTAGATACCTCTGCAATGCAGAACTGTAGAGCTTAATCTTGTCATCCTCAAACAAATCAGCTCTCTGAAGAATGGCACGCATCTCAGCATCCAACCGGTTAGTGGCTGTAGCCCCCATAGTAGGGGGTCTGCCCTGTAGTTGCTCCATCTGATGACGTGATACCAGATACATTTTCTCAGCATGATCCATGGTTTATCCAGCTAACAGGCTAGTCAACAGCGGAATAGCTGCCCCTAGTAAGGGACCGATAAAGCCACCCGACTGAAGTATGATCTGCTTCTTCTTTTTGAGTGAGACCTTTCTATCACTCAACTTTTTAATGACACCTTTCTTTCTCTTTAGAGACCAGAATTGTGAAGGTTTCAGAGGAAGGTTTCCTTTTAGGGTGTCCAAAGCTATTTCTGCTATTGCCCCCACCAGGTCATTATTAGCATTGCATAAGATGGCTTTTCTCTGTCTTGATCCGGCCTTTACTAAGATTTTTAAAAGCCCCCAATTTCTACATACCCTCTCTGACATCTTAAATGAACTAGTGCTAAGATAACTGGGCTACTGCTTTTTACACTTATTTTTCATTGTGTAAAAAGCAGGCCAATCAGGTGGGAAGAGGCCTGTTCTCTACCTGTAGGATTCTGGAGTGGTGGATGCCAAATCTACCAAAAGGTACCCATGTGGTTTGCGAGTGGCATCTTGGAATACTTCTAAAAAATACTTTGTGTTAGTGGGATACATCTGCCTGGCCAGTGTGACAATTTGCATCTGATCACAGGGGTTGCTGAATAAAACCAAATATTTGGAATTCAGAGCTATTGTTCTTATTTTCTTACCTTGAAAAAACAGGTTTTGTAGTATGAGAATAATGCTCAGGTTTCTGTGATGAACGTACTGTGTAAAAGCCTTCTCTATTTGATTGCTCTCACTGGCCAACGTCATGAGATCATCTATCACAGCTAGAGTAATTTGATTTGGTGGAAACAAATCATCATCTTCAAAAGAAGACGGAAGCCCCTCCATAAACTTAATATAAGGGAATTTATTAAGCAGTTCTTTGTACAGAGGTTGCCAACAGCTATAAAACCATACAATATTTTGAGGCAATTGAGACAACATGACATCACCATGTTCTAACATTTGTTTGATAAAAAAAGATTTGCCAGAATTGGACAGCCTAATAATAATAATAATAATAATAATAATAATAATAATAATAATAATAATAATAATAATAATAATAATAATAATAATAATAATAATAATGTTGGAAGGGACCTTGGAGGTCATCTAGGTTTCCTGCTCAGGCAGGAAACCTTATACCATTTCAGACAAATGGCTGTCCAGTCTCTTCTTAAAAACCTCCAGTGTTGGAGCATTCACCACCTCTGGAGGCAGGTTGTTCCACTGGTTAATTGTTCTAACTGTCAGGAAGTTTCTCCTTAGTTCTAGGTTGCTTCTCTCCTTGACTAGTTTCCATCCGTTGCTTCTTGTCCTGCTTTCAGGTGCTTTGGAGAATAGCTTGTCTCCCTCTTCTTTGTGGCAGCCCCTGAGATATTGGAACACTGCTATCATGTCACCCCTCACCCTTCTCTTCATTAAACTACACATACCCAATTCCAGCAACCGTTCCCTATATGTTTTAGCCTCCAGTCCCCCAAGCATCTTTGTTGCTCTTCTCTGTACTGTTTCTAGAGTCTCGACATCTTTTTTACATCGTGGTGACCAAAACTGGATGCAGTATTCCAGGTGTGGCCTTACCAAGGCATTGTAAAGTGGTATTAGTACTTCACGTGATCTTGATTCTATCGTTCTGTTAATGCAGCCTAGCACTGTGTTGGCTTTTTTGGCAGCTGCAGCACACTGCTGGCTCATATTGAAGTGATTGTCTACTAAGACTCCGAGATCTCTCTCACAGTTACTACTATTGAGCAAGGTACCACCTATACTATACCTATGCATTTGATTTTTCCTGCCTAAATGTAGAACCTTACTTTTTTCACCATTGAATTTCATTTTGTTAGATAGTGCCCAGTGTTCGAGTCTGTCCAGATCCTTCTGTATCTTAAGCCTATCTTCTGGAGTATTGGCTATTCCTGCCAGCTTGATGTCGTCTGCAAATTTGATGAGTTCCCCATCTATCCCCTCATCCAAATCATTAATGAAGATATTCAAGAGCACTGGGCCCAGAACAGAGCCCTGGGGCACCCCACTACACACTTCCTTCCATGTAGATGCGGTTCCATTGAGGAACACACGCTGAGTACGGCCTGTCAGCCAGCTACGAATCCATCTGGTGGTAAAGTTATCTAACCCACATTTTTCTATCTTATCAAGTAGTAGGTTGTGATCTACTTTATCAAATGCCTTACTGAAGTCTAAGTAAATTATATCTACAGCATTCAACAATAAGACATTAAATTCTGTTGCACTTTAACTCTCCATCGTCAAAATATTAATAAAATACCTACTAACTAATTATACATCATATAGATCCAGTACTTATTCAAATGCTAAATGAAACCTTTTAGTCCCATATTTATTCTGAATATATTCAATCCATCTCCTCCATTCCACAATGTATCTCTGTTGCAATTGGTCTTTCAAATACGCTGAAATCTTTGCCATTTCTGCCAAGTTAGGAACTTTTAAAGTCCACTCTTCTATAGTCGGCAGTTCTTCCTTCTTCCAATATTGCGCTACTAAAAGTCTCGCTGCCGTAATTAAATTCAACATCAACTTTGTATCTATAACAGTAGTATCTGTAATAATACCCAGTAAAAACAATTGCGGAGAAAACTTTATCCTTTTCTTAAATATCTTTTGCATATTCCACCAAATTTTAATCCAAAAAGCTTTGACCTTTTTACAAGTCCACCATATATGAAAATACGTTGCATCCTCACAACCACACCTCCAACATTTGGGCTGGCAGTTCGGATACATACTTGCTATTTTTTTAGGATCTAAGTGCCACCTATAAAACATTTTATAAAAATTCTCTCTTAAATTTTGGGCCTGTGTAAATTTTACATTTCTAACCCAGATCTTTTCCCAAGTGTCCATTGTTATAACTTCTTGAAAATTATGAGCCCACTTTATCATACAGTCTTTAACAAGTTCCGTTTCTGAATCAATTTCTATCAATGCATTATATATCCTTTTTATATGTGCTTGACCTTGATCTCTAATTTGTTTTACAAAATTTTCATCAGTCATCGAAAAACCAACTTTCTGGTCCTCTTTCCATCTAGCCTGTAATTGCCCATACTGAAACCAAGTTTGTACAATCTTTTCTTCTTTTAAAATATTATATGGCTTTAATTGCCATACATTCCTCTCTAAACTTAAGATTTCCTTCTATGTAGTCTCATCATGTTTAAATCCCACATTTATATTTTCTATTGCGTGTTTAGGTATTGCCCAAATGGGTATCTTATAATTTAACTTATGTCTATACTTTTTCCAAACTCGCAACAGAGCATACCTTAAAATATGTATCTTAAACACATTATCAACCTTCTTATCATACAATAAATATGCATGCCAACCAAATAACAAATCATGACCCTCAAGATTTGATAATCTCCCTTGTGTTAAATTAAACCAGTCACTTATCGCTGACAAGACAGCAGCCTCATAATATAACTTAAAATTAGGCATTTTAAGACCACCTCATTCACGCGTATCTTGCATTATCTTAAATTTAACTCGTGGCTTTTTCCCTGCCCAAACAAATTTATTAATTCCTTTTTGCCATTCCTCCAAATTTAAATCCTTTTTAAGTATAGGTATCATTTGAAATAGAAATAAAAATTTTGGCAAAACATTCATTTTCATTGCTGCAATTCTTCCCAATAAGGATAATTGTAATTTTTTCCAACAATCTAATTCTTTTTGTATTTTTCCCCATAACATTTCATAATTATTTTTATATAACTTCACATTTGAGGCTGACAGATATATCCCCAAATATTTAATCTTTTTAACTGTTTCAAATCCCGTTAGCTCTTCTAAAACAGCCTTTTGTGATACTGTCATATTTTTAGACAATATTTTAGTTTTTTGTATGTTGATCTTAAATCCAGAAATAATTTCATAATTATTTTTATATAACTTCACATTTGAGGCTGACAGATATATCCCCAAATATTTAATCTTTTTAACTGTTTCAAATCCCGTTAGCTCTTCTAAAACAGCCTTTTGTGATACTGTCATATTTTTAGACAATATTTTAGTTTTTTGTATGTTGATCTTAAATCCAGAAACTTTCCCATATAGCATTATTATCTCCATCAATTCTACAACTGAATAATCCGGCTGAGTTACTGTAACAACCAGGTCATCTGCAAATGCCCTCAATCTATAATCCTGATCTCTTATTTGAATTCCCCTAATTTTTTCCGAGTCACATATTTTAATCAATAATATTTCCAATGTTAAAACAAATACGGTAATAGAGGTGACAACGGGCACCCCTGCCTTGTACCCTTTTCAATATTACATAGTTCAGTCAAACTGTTATTAACTATTATACGGGCTGTTTGCTTTTGATATATTGCCCTAATTGGTTGTAAAAACTTGTCCCCAAATTCCATTTTCTCTAATACTTTCATCAAAAATTGCCAATCCAATTGATCAAAGGCTTTTTCAGCATCCAAAAAGATCAACGCTGCGGGGATCTGATTGTTTCTTTCCAAAAATTCCAATAAATCTACAATATGTCTCACATTATTCTTCATTTGTCTACCACTTATAAATCCAGTTTGATCACCATGAATCACTTGTTGTATTACCCTCATTAATCTATTAGCTAAGATTTTTGCAAATATCTTATAATCAGTATTCAAAAGCAATATTGGCCTATAATTTTTAGCTTGGGTAACATCCTGATCTTCCTTCGGAATCAAGGAAATAAAAGCAGTCTTCCAGGATGGAGGTACCCCTCCTCCCATTTGAATTGTCTTAAACAATTCCCTTAAAGGTTTCACCATTTCTAACTGTAAGTTTTTATAATACACGGCAGTCAAACCGTCAGTACCCGGCGCTTTACCCACTTTTAATTGTTTGATTGCTAAAAGAATTTCTTCCTCAGTTATCAATTGATTCATCCCTTCCTTTTGTTCTTGTGTAAGAACAGGAATATTAGCTTTTGTCAAATAATCATCTATATCTACATCTCTAATCTTATCTCTAGCATACAACTTAGAATAAAAATCAACAAAAGTCTTTTTAATAAGACTCTGCTGGTACACTACTTTACCCTTATATTCTATTCTATCTATATTAGAAGCCCTTTGCTTCTTCCTTAATAAGTAAGCTAACCATCTACCTGGTTTATTAGCATTACAAAAAGTGTTATGTCTAGCATACCGTAAGTTAATTGCCACTTGATCTGCCATTAACTTGTCAAACTGACCCCTTAATAAAGTAATTACCTTTTATTTCTTATATATAGAGCAACTCCTCCTCCTCTTTTGTTTAATCTGTTTCTTTTAAATAATTTAAATCCCTCTAGCTGTGTGTTCCATTTGTAGGTTTCGTCCCACCATGTTTCCATAATGGCAACAATATCATATCTGCCCTCATTTACCTGAATTTCTAGTTCACCCTGCTTACTGTTCATACTCTGTGCATTGGTGTATAGACATTTGAGTCCTTTATGACTGACCCTGTGTTTACTTGCTGCATAACTTTTTTTTATTAAAAAGTTTTACAAAAACAAAATTTTACAATATATCCCCAAATCCCTCCCACCCCAAACCCACCCACTTCCCCCCCCCCACTTCCCAGAGCTAAATACAGGATAAACTTGCTGCATAACTTGTGTGGTGCCTGGCTTCCCCTATTTTCTTAGATTGCCGGGGACAATGATGTTCTGTATCAATTAACTCACTATCCCCATTATTTAGTTTAAATGTTCCTCCAAAAAAGCTGTGATTTTATTGCCAAGTAACTCAGTCCCTTTCTTGGATGGATGCAGACCATCTCTTTTATACATTTTTTTATTGGACCAGCTACACACATCATGACTAATATAACCAAAGCCTTCTCCTTTAGACCACTCCTTTAGCCACATATTAAATTCTGCTATACGCTGGCCTTTTCCATTTTGCTCCTTATACACTGGTAAAACCTCTGAAAAAGTAAGCCTACAGCCTATTCTGCTAAGTTCCTGCCCCAAGCTCTGGAAATCATTCTGCACAGAGAGTACATCTTTTTGGGACAGATCATTAGTGCCAAGATGTACAATAGCCTCCACATCACAGTCCTTGCTGGAATTCTTGATTATTTTAGAAATACGCTTCTTGTCCCTACTGGCAGTACCACCTGGAAGACACCTGACCTCTTTCAAAACCTCTGTGTCCTTTCCTAAATTTACATCCCTTATAATTGAATCACCAACCAGAAGGTGGCTTCTCTTTTTGGATGCCTTTCTGTTCTTGCATGACTGGTGTGTAATACCAGATTCACACTTCTCCCTGTCGAAAACAGGTTTTTCATCTTGGACCACGATCCCCTGCTTATACCTTTACCTGTCTCCTTAATGTCCCTATTAAGGTCAGAAAGGGCACTGTATCTGTTGTGCAGGGACACAGCAAAAGCTTTGTGTTTATGTTTCACAGATCTCACCCTGCCAGATCCCACGGTTGTCCACACTGCCCTTCTCCTGCAGGATCTTTGTGGTAGAGGGGGCTGATAGCACGGAGGCTCAATAGGGTAGAAGGGCTGAACTACAACGAATCTCAGATGCACTTGCCCTGAATGTACCGCTGCTGTTTTTGATATTTAGTTATATAATTCGCGTGCCGTTAGCCAGGCAGGCCGCTCCTTTTTTGGTGCAGCTCTTGCAAAACTTACAGCATGGAGCACTTCCCAGCAGCTCTGAAAGTTGAAATTCTACTGAAAAGGGATGGAGATCCAATGAGGACCCCAAATACAGCTCAAATACAATGCAAACCAATCAGGGCTCTAGCTCCTTTTTTGGTGCAGCCCTTGCAAAACTTACAGCATGGAGCACTTCCCAGCAGCTCTGAAAGTTGAAATTCTGCTGAAAAGGGATGGAGATCCAATGAGGACCCCAAATACTGCTCAAATACAATGCAAACCAATCAGGGCTCTAGCTCCTTTTTTGGTGCAGCCCTTGCAAAACTTACAGCATGGAGCACTTCCCAGCAGCTCTGAAAGTTGAAATTCTGCTGGAAAAAAATAATAATACAATAATATAATACATGAGAAGGGGTGTACAAATTGTGCAATATTTTCCACCATCCTTAATAGCCGTAAGGCACCGTACAGTAATCTTTGCTCTTTAATAATCTTTTATTATACACTACTTTTAGAGTTTTACAGAGGACTCTCGTTTCTAGGGTCCACTGTTTCTTAACCCTAACAATCCCCAACTGTTCTACCCTGATCTCTTTTTTTCTCTCTGCACCAGACAGACAATAATCATCTACCAAATCTTTCAAGCTGTCAAAATTAACCTTATTGCTATTACCGCAGTTTAGTGTGATTCCCTTCACCTTTAGCACCGCTTCACCATTGGACAAAGCATAAGCATACGTTTTGGGACCGGCCACAACAAACTCTGTTATCTTAGTTTTTGGAGGAATCTCACTTGTCAGTTGACCTAAATAATCACCCAAAGGAGGTGTCCACGCCCCCTCTCTACTTATAAAAATGACTGAATCGGTGTCATGGTACAGGCACTATCGCCCAGCCCATCCAGTAGCCTGTATAATTCCAGCCGTGCATAAGCTGTTGTAAAACTGGCAATGAATACATTAGTGCATGTGTTTTTGGTGGGGTGGTTCTTGGCTGTTTTCCACGTCATAACGGCTTTCCCCGTATCCACAAACTCGCATGAGGAAACATCATAATAGGGTACAAAAAGATATTTGAATAGTTCCTCAGGATTTGTTACCACGGATGTTGTCAGGTGATTGGTGCTCTGCCCAAACTTGCCCCACAGTGAGTTTAAGAAGAGTTTTGCAATCTGCCTTTTAGCAGGATTTACTTCAATATGGTCATGTCGTAAGCGGACACCTTCCATCTTTTCATAATCCTGAATATATTGCTCTTTATCCTGTTCTGTTTTTCACCAGTCAGGGTAACCACTGGCTTCCTGTTTCTGTCTGAGATGCGTGTTCATATAACCTGAAAATAGCCCATTTGACGTTCTTTCAAAATGCCAGATCTCATAGATTTCAACAATTCTGTAACCTTTTTCTAAAGCTACATTCAATTCAACAGTACACCATGTCCCAGTCAGAGCTCTTTCCTCATCATTGTGTTTACAGGGGGTGGTTTGCAGTTTTTCTGTGCAGGTAGTGCACAAACTAAACATTAATTTGCCCCCTGATTTGTGGGGTAGGAGAGGGAAATAGAGATTCTTTGGCGGATACACTTTGACTTTGGCTAACCCAAAATATTGCTTTATGTCCCCAAAGTTTTGGTAGATAATTTGTGGATGGCCAATTGGGTACTCTTTGGTCTTATTCACAAAAGGGTACAAACTGGTGAAATCGTAGTATAAGATTTGTTCACCAGGTTTTGGTTTGTAGTACAGGCATGTGGCATTTGTTCTGCCACCAAAAAAAGCATCTCGAGGATTCAAAGGAGTTGGGAGCTTATTCTCAACTAGGAACTGCTTCAAAGAGGTGTCAGCCTCCACCAAGGCCCTCCATTTGTGTTCCCAAATGCAGCGCACAGCATAACCCCGGCTCCTGAGGTCCTCTTCTTTAATCCTAGTACGGTTGTGCAGGCTACCATATGTTGAATCAATTAATTTGTTGAGGTCTTTTTCATAGTAGCAGACAGGGCACCCATGAAAAAAACAACCGTAAAATTCAAAAGCTGTGGGAGTTCCATTTATGACAGCAAAACCATCTAAAAAATATTTGCCTACTTGCTTTTCACCCCCCTTCAGAGCATGCTAAATACTGAGATTCTCAGTGCACTCTATATGCATCAACCACTGAATCGCTGGAGATGAATACCTTTTCTGTGTCTTGTGATAGCTGTCCAAAGGTGCTAATGCAATGGTATCGCTCTTCAAATACATGAACCAGTACTGTGCCATGCAGACAGATGCCAATGTGATATATTGGAAGGGGTCAATGCTTCGAATGTCTATCTCCTCAACAATATCCCCCCCCATCCCTCTTGAGAAACTCAAGCTCAGACATTTCCATCACCTGTTCCCTAAATCAAATACAGGCCTCTCTTAATATATCTACATTTTGTCTGCAATAGTAAGCTAGAGCCTTTTTTAGTTTAAACACAGTACCTGTATTAGCAGCGTGCCATTTCATGAATTCTTCTCTCTCCCCGGGCATCATGGTGTCAGGGCTATAATACTTGGCTTCAGGGAGTGGTCCCACGTAGTCTTGATTGGCCATTGTATTGAACAAGTGGGGGAAATACCCTTTGCTGCCTTGAAACCCCATAGCTTTGGGTAATTTGCTTAATTTAATGAAAGACTATCAATAAACCGAATCTTATAATCCGGAAGGGTAATACACAGCAGTTTCCCCCCCTGACTTATATATATATATATAAAATTATATATATATATATATATAATTAGATTTTTTTCCTTTAACATGACATAAATCATTATAAAACAGCATGTTGTCTGAGTGACATTTATAGGACAATCCTTAACAATTAATTTCTATAATCTATATTCCATCTGTTAATTTCATTTGATTTCCCCTATCCCTTGCATATCTTTCCTTGCAAAACATTAGATTAAAACGGTTTTGTTTGTTTAACAACAGTTAAATATATAGTCTCAACAGTCTTATATATCATTTTAGTTGCCTTATCTTAAATCCTGTCACTATATCTATTTCAGTTTACTTTCCCCCCAATAAAAGAAAAAACATTTACAGATAACAGTCTTATTCTAACACTCAACTATATTTATGTTTCATCTTTTTCTTTTTTCTCCCTTCACACAAACCTTCTCATACTTTTGTATTTCCCAATCACTATAAAAATAAAAGGAAGAAAAAAAAGAAAACAACAAAGAACAAGAACAACTTATTTCTCCCTTTACATTCTAAATGTTCAAATCGTTCCAACATGAAAGAATAAAACAAAAAAGCAAAAGGGAAAGAAAGAAAAGAAAAAGTCCCTCTAAAAGTAACGTATTTCAAGATTTTCCCATTATTCAGCCAAATTCAAACATATGTGTCTTCTTTCCCCTATATTCCAGATTGTTTAAACAGATTAATTTAATTTAATTAATTTAATTAATTTAATTCTTTTTTAATTTTTGTACTCTGTATTTTTATATGTACCCTGTTCACCGCCCTGAGTCCTTCGGGAGAAGGGCGGTATACAAATATAATAAAATAAATAAATAAAATAAATATTAAAATATTTCCCTTTTGAATTAAATCATGGTTTTTTTATTTTATATAGTTCCATCCTCCAGTTTCTTTTCTCAGGGTTGTATTTAATCATCTCTGCTGTCTTCTCCTGAAGAAATTCTTGAGATGAAGTTAAGTTGAAAGTAACTTGGTTCATACTCTCAAGGTTCTTCTGCGTTGTCATTGTTCTTTGGAAGCTTTGCTGCATGTTATATATCTTTTGCAAAGTAAGCATTTTGATCCTATCTTCTATGTTTTCAGAAATTTCTTGAAGTGAAATTAAGTTGAGAATAAGTTGATTCATCTTCTCAAAATTATTCTGCATCTCTGTATAATTTTTATTTGAACTCTTGAACTCTTATTTTTATACCGCCCTTCTCCCGAAGGACTCAGGGCGGTGCACAGGGCAATAAATACAAAACAGGATACAAAAGTTAAAAGCGATTAAATAAATGCCCAAGGTTAAAACAATAATTAAGACGTATTAAAACCCCAACCCTAACCCATCAGACCACATCAGATTACTCAAATAGATACGTTTTTAGATCGTGCCAGAAGGTCGGGGGGCATCCGGAGCTCAACCGGCAAGCGGTTCCATAGGTCTGGTGCGCCCACAGAGAACGCTCTCCCCCTGGGGGCCACCAATCGACATTCTTTGATCGGAGGCACCCTGAGGAGGCCCTCTCAGGGAGTGGTCCCACGTAGTCTTGATTAGCCATTGTATTGAACAAGTGGGGGAAATACCCTTTGCTGCCTTGAAACCCCATAGTCATTGTCATTGGTAATAATTTCTTGATTTCTATCATCCACACCAATCAGATAGAGCAAACAGCTGGCAAAACACAGAAATTCACCTTCCACATTGAAATCTACTAGGTGTTGTCTTTTTTTCTTCAGCACACTGCTGAGCAGTACAGTGTTTAACTTCCTAAGCCCACCCCCTCCCTGTTCTTCACAATAGTAACCACTAATAGAAAATTACCCCCCCCCACACACACACACAATATCTCTGCCTTGCTTTGAAGCAGATTTTCAACACTGGTCAGAAAATCATCAGCATTTAAATCATTCACACGCCTCCTAAGAGAAAAGAGAGGATGATTTAGCCCGTCTGCATCCAGCCGAAGTTGAACGAAATCGTTTGGACCCTGGCAACAGTATTCAAAAGAGTCTGTACCGCATTATGAATAGCCTCTACAGCATCTACAAAAGACTGGATCCGGTCAAGATTAGCAAATCTATATCGATGATAGTGTTCCACAGCCCTGAAATTTCAGATAGGCTTCTCCCATGCCTGCACCATATCCAGATAAATATCGTTCATATTCTGAGAGTTTGCAGAGTTATGGGCTTGTAGAGGGGGCATAAAATGACATATCTCCTCTTCTGGTTGAGATACAGGCATAGATTCACAACTATCGATGCCTGCTGGGGATGCGGGAAGTCCACCTCCATGCATTTTTGCTTTTTTGCATGCAGGCTCTGGTGAAACAAACAAACAAATAAAAGGCTATCACCAACATTCCTAATAATGTAATACCACCTCTCCTCCCTTTAGTTTCTAAAAGATAATACTAATGGTTTTGCAGTTGGATAAAATGCTAGATATTATACCTCCTAACAGCATTCGTGCTGCGTAGCTTGTGGAAGGCTTTTGGCTGTCACACCAGACTCCTTGTGACACTGTTGGAATTGTGAAATCTGCAAATGGCTGGTCATCCTCCCAGTCTGAAGGAAAAGAAAAAACCCCAACATTCAGAATTGCTGCAGAAATGTTTATAAGAATCTAAATGTATGAAAGTATGAAAGACAAATACCTTCATATACCCTCAAACATTCTGAGTCTGTCAATTCATTCTAGTGAAAGAAAAACAAGAATCAGGCAAACAAGCAAGCAGACAAGAATGTTACAAACTCCATTTTGCATCAAAGTGCTTCAAAAATTAGGCATAAACTACTTACATTAGCAGGATTCATTCTGAAAAGGTTCTTCTTAGCAGATCAACATAATACATCTTTCATGTGAATTGTAAAGCACATTTTATTATAAATTTCATAGCATTAACAGTTTCTTGTAATTAATTTCTGTTACATTCTGACATATGAACCTCTTCAGAGACAATGGCAATTCGGCTTCAATCTTTGACATTAATGAGAGTGGTTTTTTTCATAAGCGCTATATGATGTATGAATTTCTTGAGCTCACCAAGGGAATCCCTGGTGAAATATAAGTTATTCACTTTGTCAGAAATACTGATGATGACCCAGAGAACATGAGGCATAGAAAGTCTAAAGCATAAGCTGCTAATAAGCTCTGTTTCACTGGTACCATCCGCATGGTCTTCATCTGATTGTAGACACCCCATTAAACAATGGTGTAATATTTTAATAATACACGCTTTCAGAATCTGAGGCATGCTGACATTTTGAGATTCCTCTGTTTCTATAACAGGAAATAAGGTAGAATTAGTCTAGCTGTTTCAGCTAATCAAAATACTGTTTTCTTAATTTTTTTATTGAAAAGTTTTAAAATACATTTTAAAAAACATAAACTCCCTCCCTCCCCCTCCCCCCCACTTCCCCTCCCTCCCCCTCCCCCCCCCCGACTTCCCAGAGCTGAATACAGGGTATAAACTTTAACCAACTTAAGCTAAAATATGCTAACCAACTAAAAAAGACACTTTAAATTCTATCGCACTTTAACTCCTCTTAACATAACTAAATAACTAAATAATAATAACTAATTAATAATACATCATATAATACTAATACTTATTCATATACTAAATGAAACTTTCTAGTCCCATATTTATTCTGAATATAATCAATCCATCTTCTCCATTCCAAAATATATCTCTGTTGCGATTGTTCTTTCAAATATGCTGAAATCTTTGCCATTTCCGCCAGGTTTAAAACTTTTAAAGTCCACTCTTCTATAGTAGGCAGTTCCTCCTTCTTCCAATATTGCGCTACCAAGAGTCTTGCTGCCATAATTAAATTTAACATCAATTTAGTATCTATAACAGTACAATCTGTAATAATACCCAACTGTGGAGAAAACCTTATCTTTTTCTTAAATATCTTCTGCATATTCCACCAAATTTTAATCCAAAAAGCTTTAACCTTTTTACAAGTCCACCACATATGATAATAGGTTGCATCACCACAACCACACCTCCAACATTTAGGCTGATAATTCAGATGCATACATGCTAATTTTTTAGGATCTAAATGCCATCTATAAAACATTTTATAAAAATTCTCTCTTAAATTTTGTGCCTGTGTAAATTTCACATTTCTGACCCATATCTTTTCGCAGATATCCATCGTTATGGACTCCTGAAAATTCTGGGCCCATTTTATCATGCAATCTTTAAAAAGTTCCGTTTCTGAATCTATTTCTATCAGTGCATTATATATCCTCCTTATATGCGCTGGACTTTGATCTCTTATTTGTTTAACCAAATTTTCATCAGTTATCGAAATATCAACTTTCTGATCTTCCTTCCATCTAGCTTGTGACTGCCCATACTGAAACCAAGTCCACACTATTCTTTCTTCTTTTAAAATATTGAATGGCTTTAATTGCCATACATTCCTTTCCATTCTAAGAATATCTTTATATGTAGTCACATCATGTTTAAATCCCACACTTATATTTTCTATTGCATGTTTAGGTATTGCCCAAATTGGTATTTTATAATTTAGCTTATGTCGATATTTTTTCCAAACTCGCAACAGGGCATACCTTAATATATGTGTCTTAAAAATATTATCCACCTTCTTATCATATAGTAAATATGCATGCCAGCCAAATAATAAATCAGATCCCTCAATATTCAATAATCTCCCTTGTGTTAGATTAAACCTATCACTAATTGATGATAAAGCCGCAGCCTCATAATATAGTTTAAAATTGGGCATTTTAAGACCACCTCTTTCACGTACATCTTGCATTATCTTAAATTTTACTCTTGGTCTTTTCCCTGCCCAAACAAATTTATTAATACCTTTTGCCATTCTTCCAAATTTGAATCTTTTTTGAGTATAGGTATCATTTGAAACAAAAATAAAAATTTTGGTAAAACATTCATTTTCACTGTTGCAATTCTTCCCAATAAAGACAATTGTAATTTTTTCCAACTATCTAACTCTTTTTGTATTTTTAACCATAACAATTCATAATTATTTTTATATAATTTCGCATTTGAAACTGAAAGATATACTCCCAAATATTTAATCTTTTTAACTATTTCAAATCCTGTTAATTTTTCTAGGACTACCTTTTGTTTCGTGGTCATATTTTTAGGCAATAATTTAGTTTTTTGTGTATTTATCTTAAATCCAGAAACTTTTCCATGTAACAATATTATCTCCATCAGGTCTACAACCGACTGAGTCGGTTGACTTAATGTAATAACCAAGTCATCCGCAAACGCTCTCAATCTATAATCTTGATCTCTTATGTTAATTCCCTTAAGTTTATTTGAATCACATATCTTAATCAATAATATTTCCAGTGTTAAAACAAACAACAAAGGTGACAACGGGCACCCCTGTCTTGTACCCTTTTCAATATTACATGGTTCTGTCAAACTACCATTAATTATTATTTGAGCTGTTTGCTTCTGATATATTGCTCTAATAGGTTGTAAAAACTCATCCCCAAACTCCATCTTCTCTAATACTTTAAATAAAAATTGCCAATTCAATTGATCCAAGGCCTTTTCAGCATCCAAAAAGATCAGCGCTGCAGAGACCTGGTTATTTCTCTCCAAAAATTCCAATAAATCTACAATATGTCTCACATTATTTTTCATTTGTCTACCACTTATAAATCCTGTTTGGTCACTGTGAATCATTTGCTGCATAACCTTCATTAATCTATTTGCTAAAATTTTAGCAAATATCTTATAATCAGTATTTAAAAGCGATATTGGTCTGTAATTTTTGCTTTGGGTAAGATCTTGATCTTCCTTTGGAATCAACGATATAAAAGCTGTTTTCCATGATGGAGGCACTTGTCCTCCACATTGAATTGTTCTAAATAATTCTTTTAGAGGTTCCACCATTTCTAACTGTAAATTTTTGTAATAAATGGCAGTCAAACCATCTGTTCCTGGTGCTTTACCCACTTTAAGTTGTTTAATTGCTAAAATAATTTCTTCAGCATTTATCAATTGATTCATCCCTTCCCTTTGCTCTTGTGTAAGTACAGGGATATTCACTTCTTGTAAATATCTATATCTAAACCTTGAATTCTATCCCCAGCATATAACTTAGAATAAAATTCAAGAAATGCCTTTTTAATATAATTCTGCTGAAACACCTCTTTTCCCTTATATTCTATCTTATCTATGTTACGTGACCTTTGTTTTTTCCTTAACAAATAAGCTAGCCACCTACCCGGCTTATTAGCATTACAAAAAGTATTGTGTTTAACATACCGTAAGTTAGATGCCACTTGATTTGCCATCAACATATTAAACTGACCTCTTAACAAAGTAATTGCCTCTTTAATCCTCTTATCAGATGGATTCAAAATTAGAGCCTTCTCTTTCCTCTTGATTTCCTCCTCTAACTCTTTACACTTATATTCCAATCTACGTCTATATTTATTATTCAAATATATTAACACTGCTCTCATATAGGCTTTTCTTGCATCCCAAACCATTTCAATAGGAGTACCCTTATACATATTTATATTAAAAAATTCTTTCATCTGTTTTTACATTCATCCACATTTTCTTGATATCTAAACAAATTTTCATTTAATCTCCTATCTTTCCTCTCCTTATCCAATTCCAACCATACTGGACTATGATCTGATAAAGTTCTTGGACATATCTTGATCTTCTTAACCCTAGAAAAAAATCATTAGTAGTTAATACAAAATCAATCCTAGAAAAAGATTGATGTCGATCAGAAAAAAAGGTAAAATCTTTTTCTTCCAAATTTCGTTCTCTCCAAACGTCTCTCAATTCCAAATCATCTTTCATCTCAAAAAAAGATTTAGGCAATCTGGCATGATTTGGAGTACTTTTAAAAAGACCTTTTTTATCTTTCTGTGTGTCCAGCATGCCATTCCAGTCTCCCACCAAAAGTCACGATTTATAATCCCATTGAATTATTTTATTATGTAAAAATTTATAAAATTCTCCTTGTTGTTGATTAGGTCCAACTAAAAGTATTTTCTTGCCTTCTATTAAAAGTTCAATTATAACATATCTTCCTTGTTTATCAGCTTCAATTAGATTGGCTATTAAATTCTTTTTTACATAAATAACTACTCCATTTTTCTTATCTGAAGCAGACGCACTAAACTGTACACCCAGTCTGGAATTTTTCAAATATTTTTGGTCTGATACACGAATATGCGTTTCCTGTAAGCACACAACATCATTTTTAAATTGTTTCAAATACTGAAATACTTTCTTTCTCTTTTGCGGGGAGTTTAATCCATTAACATTCCAGGTTAGAAACTTTGTCGCCATCTTTTGCGACCTGAAGCTTTCGGAGCGCATCTTGCAAAACCACAAGCACCTGCCTCTTCGGTCTCGCTCCTCCCACTGCTTCACTATAAGTAGATTCTTGAGATATAATTGTGGATTTCTGTTCTTCTTGTTCTTGTCTCATTCATCTGGTTGCAGCCCGCGTCATTCTTTGTTCCTTAACCTCTTCTGACGATGCCTGGGGCTGCACCATTTCCGAAGTTTGCTGAAGTTCTTTAACCATCCGCGAGATGACTTCTTCATCTCCCTGTATATTCTCCATTTGTGTCTGTCGCACTCCATCTTCCTTCCTTCCTTTAAATTCTGGGGATGGTGGAGAACCTGCTTTCAGTATATTAGAATAAAAATCTTGTGCCTTCAAAACTGTATTGAGACGATATCTCGTACCTGAATAATTCACCACCAAGCCTATTGGTATCTCCCATCTGAACTGAAGCTGGCGTTTCTTTAATTCATCTGCCAAAAAAGTAAATTCTTTCCTTTTTCTTAAAATTCTTGGTGGAATTTCTTTCAAGGTTAAAACTTCTTGATCAGCAACTTTAAATCTATTATTATAAAAAGCTTGAATAATCACATTTCTGATCGATCTCTTTGTAAAATAAACAACCACATCTCTAGGTAATTTTCTTTGCCTGGCAATCCAAGAGTTAACATGAAATATTTTATCTATATCCCCTATAATTTCTTCCGCTTGGCACCCTAAAATCGGTTCCAGAGCTTCTGCCAGTAACACTTTCAAATTTTCCTTTGGGTCCTCTTTCAATCCTCTTATTCTCAAAGCAAACTCCATATCTCTATATTGTATCATAACCTCCTCGTCCTCAGTCTTGTCCATTTTATTCTCAGCTTCTGACATTTTAGCATCCAATCTCAAATTATTTTGATACACCTCTTCCACATGTTCATCCAAATGCTCAATGCAAACTGCCAGCCCCTGAAAAGCCACTAAAATGTCCTCTCGTATTTCTTTATTCTTCTCATTGATAAGTTCAGATATTAGCTGAGATTGATTTTTAAAGCATCTTGTAAATCTTTTAATGTTAATGCGGGTGCAGGTGCCACAGGGGGTGGCATCAATGCCTGTAGTGAAGAATGCTGAACTGGTGACGCACCAGCACTTCTAGGAACAGAAGCTTTAGCTGGTTTAGAAGCCATTTTAACACCCAATTAATTTTCGTTGCGCACTTTCACTTTTCCACTCAGCTTGCAACTTTGTTTCTCCCCTATTAAATATCCAAATCCTTAAATTCACTTTTAAACCAATTTCAAATATTTTGCGCAGAGTGACTTTAAAAAAAAACACAATTTCGTCCTTCTCAGTCTTTATATTTTATGATATATTCCTTGTCCTTTTATTTTTCACTGACAATTCACTCCTGCGCCATCTTTCTTCCTTTCTTTTAGTATAAACCTTGCGCCTGTCCAGAATCACGGGGTATGACATACCCGGGCATGTCCTGAACAAGGCCTAACCCCCTTTTTTACTCTCAGGCACAAACACACATGCCCGGATCTGCAGCCCTAACATGTCCGAACAAGTCTACCACCCACCTGGCTAGTTGCCTCTTGCGAGCATTTTAATACCTGTTAATATTCCTTGTCTTTTTGCTGTAGGGGGTGCAGAATAAATTTTATTAAGGCTGTGCTTTGTACGGTTACATGTACATGCGGATTTGAGGGCTCAATTGACAAAATATATCACTTTAGATTTTTACAAAGGTAAAAACCAGCTGTGGGTTTTAAATGTTTTTTTTCCCCACCCTGCATTCGAGAAAATGATTTTAAAACCTCCTAGAAATAAATACCTTTTAGAAAAAGGGGGTTAAATGCAATGCCTGGCCCCCTTTTAGGGCCTCCTTTTTTCCCTGCTTTTGAGGCGCTGATTTTTAAAACTCCAATAAAAATTAAAAGCATCATTAGGCTAAAACGATTAGAAATAAAAAGCATTTTTTAATTATTATTTTCCAGCTTCCCAAAACAAGGGGTTGTTTTCTAAAAGCAGAGGCCTCTATTAATTATTTACTTTATTTAGCTTATTCTGTATGTTTTGAATGCCCATAGAGTCAGTCTAGGCTTAAGCTAATCATGTAACCAGAGGGTTGCCTGCCTTGACTTATTGATGGGGTTAGGTTCAAGACGCCTTATCTGAAAATAGGGTTGCTAAAAAGCATTTATTATTATTTTCCAGTTCCCCAAAGCAGGGCATGTTTCCTAAAAGCAGAGGCCTCTGTTAATAATTTACTTTATTTAGCTTATTCTGTTTCTTTTGAATGCCCATACAATTACTCTAGGGTTAAGCTAATCATGTACCCAGAGGGTTGCCTGCCTTGACATTGATGGGGTTAGGTTCAAGACGCCTTATCTGAAAATAGGGTTGCTAGGGTTACTTTTGCTTATCCTGATGGGCTTAGGCCTACACGTCACTTTCGCTCGCCTTACCTGAAAATAGGGCAGTTACTTCCGCATAGGGCCAAGATCTGCTGACGTAATCAACACCACGTGGGTTTGTTTACTTTGATGACGTCACTGATCAAAGGTGCTGATAATTTTTATTATAACTATACACTATAACTACTAACCCATGTGGTGTATCACAAGAGCCCAGTACATAACAGATAGATAGATAAATGATAGATAGATAGATAGATAGATAGATAGATAGATAGATAGATAGATAGACAGACAGATAGGTAGGTAGATAGGCAGGAAGGCAGGCAGGAAGGCACGCAGGCAGGGACGCAGGAAGACAGACAGAGAGACAGAGAGACAGACAGACAGACAGAGAGATAGAGAGATAGATAGATAGTTAGATGTTACAGAGGTAAACATAGATAGATAGCTAGATAGATAGATACATACATACATAAATACATAGATGATACAGAGATAAACATAGATAGATAGATAGAGAGAGAGATAGAGAGAGAGATAGACAAATGATACAGAGATGAAAATAGATAGATAGATAGAGAGATAGAGATAGAGATGATACAGAGATAAACATACACAGAAAGATAGAGAGATAGCTAGAGAGATACATAGATACATAGATAGATAAAGAGATGATACAGAGATAAACATAGATAGATACATAGAAGATACAGAGATAAAGATAGATAGATAGATAGATAGATAGATAGATAGATAGATAGATAGATAGATAGATAGATAGACGGACAGACAGAGAGACAGACAGATAAAGATAGAGAGACAGGCAGTCAGAAATGGATAGATAGATGATAGGTAGGAATGTAGATAGATAGATAGATAGATAGATAGATAGATAGATAGATAGATAGATAGATAGATAGACAGACAGACAAATGATTCATAAATAAAGATAGATAGATAGATAGATAGATAGATAGATAGATAGATAGATAGATAGATAATGCATAAATAACTAAAGAGAGACATGCAGAGATAGATAGATGATAGATAGATAGATAGATAGATAGATAGATAGATAGATAGATAGATAGATATTAATACTGATAGAGAGAGAGGCAGAGATAGAGAGAAAGAGAGACAGACAGACAGACAGACAGGCAAATGATTCATAAATAATGATAGAGAGACTGGGAGAAATAGATAGATAGATAGATAGATAGATAGATAGATAGATAGATAGATAGATAGATAGATAATGCATAAATAACTAAAGAGAGACATGCAGAGATAGATAGATGATAGATAGATAGATAGATAGATAGATAGATAGATAGATATTAATACTGATAGAGAGAGAGGCAGAGATAGAGAGAAAGAGAGACAGACAGACAGACAGACAGGCAAATGATTCATAAATAATGATAGAGAGACTGGGAGAAATAGATAGATAGATAGATAGATAGATAGATAGATAGATAGATAGATAGATGGATGGATGGATGGATGGATGGATGGATGGATAGATAGATAGACAGACAGATAGACAGACAGACAGACAGAAAGAAAGATAGACAGATTATTCACAAATAATGATAGATAGATAGATAGATAGATAGGTAGATAGATAGATAGATAGATAGATAGATAGATAGATAGATAGATAGATAGATAGATAGATAGATGATAGACAGACAT